>NC_063357.1:21945671-22017719 GCF_021869965.1 Rhincodon typus | reverse complement strand
GCTCCTCTGATGCCGCCTGGCCTGCTGTGTTCCTCCAGCTCCACACTGTATTATTACATTTCCACTATTGATTCAGTCAGTTCCTTCAAATAACTTAATCATGGAGAAGTAATTTCATTTCTTCCATTGTTGTTTTTCAGGTACCTTTTGATTGACTATAGAAAGCTTGAGAATGGGGCAGTCAGCACATGATTATCAAACATAACTGCGAATTTAATGCAGCAAGTGACCATTCTCATTGCTTGGAATGTTTCTTGCTTTTGGTTACAGCTGCTTGGTCGGGCTGTGCCCACTTCCGGTTTAACCAGTCAATCATCCAGCAGGGCTGTCATCATTCTGTAACCTTAACTGTCACTGTAATTCTCCATCCCTGATACCCTCTTGTAAGGTTGCATTTGGTGTGGCGGAAGGGCACAGTAAATTGTGGGGTGATCTATTATGATCTACCAGCTGCTTAGCTTGTTTCAAACCAAAATAATTTACCAGAGCAGAGTAGAGTTTTTTGGGTTTTATATACTTAAAACAGGAGGTCAATATAGCTTCAACTATCTGCAATTTTGTAAAATGACCCCTAGAATTCCTTTGCATTGTAAAGAATGGAGCCCTGGCACTGGGATCAATGCTTACACTACCAGAAAGATTACTTGTTGCATAATACTCAGAGTTATGGCTTAAATGTGGGATAAGAGAGGCAAGGCAGCTCACAAGTACACAGGCATAAATTTTACTTGTGTGAATGAATTAATAATCAGACAATAATTTAAAAGCCATCCTGCTCCCGACATGTTAGTGTGGGATGTGCATTTTGTGATACCAGTTTTTGCTTCTACCTTGAATCATCATTTAGAATTAATTGGTAGAGTTAACCTACATGTTTCACAGAAGCTTACCTATCTCAAAGGCTGCTTCACAATGGGCTAATACAGCATCCTTGTTGGCAGGAAGTGCACTGGTTCCTTTGTTGAGCTCAGTATTAATCATCAGCAGCTTTCTGAGATCTCCTGAGGCAATTTAACTAATATTATATTGAAAGGTTATAATAATAAACAGCAGACTCTGCAGAGAAACAAAAAAGGCAAGGTAGCCAGAATTCACTGGCACTCACTCTAAAATAATAATACTGACCTTCCAACATCCTTTAAAAAGCCACATACTTGATAAAACTGTACTTGCTTATGCTACAATCTGCAAATCTCTCTCGAGAAAAGCAGTGTAGAGAAATTTCCATATTGTGCTAAATTACTGTAAATGTTCACTGAGTGACATATTATTTAAAAGCTATGGGATGGAATATAAAGCAGTAATGGACTCACAAAGGGCATGTAAAATAAATAAATAGCTGCAGGGGTGATATTTTAGCCAATGATGTCATTAGGACCTTTATAGCATGTCATTGCCTTTAAACTCCATCCTCTCCATTGTGCCATTGGAAGCCACATTGAAAATCTTTCTTAATTGTCAAATAATCTTCAAAAATGATAATGTCGCTACTTTGTTTTAAGATGCAATTTTCAATGCAGCTACTGCTCATCAACTACTGTACAAGTAATTTATTTAAAAGCCTTATGTTGCATCTGTTTTAATTCAGGCTTATTATCTACTACCCTGACCATGCTTGCCTTTCATGCCATTATGCAATCTGCATGTCAATATTTGTAATATTCTGCCTCACAAAGACTAAAATTGACTAAAATTCCTCACAGAATAGAGGACAAACATCTGGTTGAGACACCAATGGTACAGTCATAAGTATTTACATAATGAAATATTTGTGTAGTGCAAGGTTATATTATTCGTCATTATTCAAACTGACGTCAAGTTAAAAATTTGACAGATTCAGCGACTGATGTTAGGGAATCATTGACTCATAGCGTCATATAGCATGGAAAAGGGCCCTTTGGTCCAACTCATTCATATTGACCAGGTTTCCCAAAATAAAGTAGTCCCATTCACCTGCATTTGGTCCATATCCCCCTAAAATTTTCTTATTCATGTATCTCTCCAAATTAGAAAAATAATTTCATTGCACTAATTAAAACAGAGAAAGGGCTTTGTGTGCCTGGTCCAAATTCCTCAACAAACTATAGCCCAACATAGGACCATCTGATCAATGATCGGTCTGTTGATTTGTTTTGTCTTTGCTGTATGGAAATTGACTGCTGCATTCACCTGCAATTATTCCATGTTCTATGTTGATTATTATTAACAATCTATTCGTTAACTTAGGTAAAATATCAGGAATTACAAGTAAATGTAACAAATAGGAGTAAAGATGTAAATGTAAATCTAGAATGGCCTCCAGCACCTATTTATAGTGTCTTTTTACAGACCTCCTACTGTGTAAGGGCATTAGGACAGAAGGGAGATAGAGAGCTTGGTGACATGGTGTAATGAGAACAACCTCTCTCTCAAAGTCAGCAAAACTAAAGAGCTGATCATTGACTTCAAAAAGAAAGGAGAATAACACGCCCCATCTACATCAACGGAGCTGAGGTTGAGAGGGTGGACAGCAACAAGTTCCTCAGACTGACGATAACCGACAACCTGTCCTGGACTTCCCACATAGTCCAAAAGGACCCTAAACAACTTCTACAGATGCACCATTGAAAGCATACTGTCCGGGTGCATAACGGCCTGGTATGGCAACTGCTCTGCCCAGGACTGTAAGAAACTATGGAAGGTGGTGTGCACAGCCCAGACCATCATGGAAGCCAACCTTCCATCCATGGACTCCATTCACACAGTTTGTTGCCACGGAAAGGCTGCCAACATCATCAAAGACCCATCGCACCCTGGTAATGATCTCCTACAACCTCTTCCGTCAGGCAGAAGATACAGAAGCCTGAACACACGCACCAGCAGGTTCAGGAACAGTTTCTTCCCAGCTGTTGTGAGACTGATGAATGGACTCTGTAGCTTCAACTAACACTGATCTTGTTAACATTGATCTTACCTAGCGCACGCCCTGTGCAATGTAACCTGCATGCCTGTGTCTAAGTCTTTTTGATTTGTACATCTTTGCTTACTATGATCTGCCTATACCGATCGTAAACAGCTTTTCACTGTACTTTGGTACATGTGACAATAAATCAATCAATCGATTAATCAATCAATAAGCAGACTTTAAAGCATCAGAACCTCATCTTAAGGAGACCAATTGATGTCCACATGACCCTGGTTGAAGAATGGGCTCCAATGTGCTTGTGACTGGTCTCAGTCAGGAAGTTGCATAATTGAGTCATCCCCATGGTTGCAGCAGGTAGCTCTTGTCTCTCAGTAAGCATCCTTTTAAGGCATCCAGCCATTGAAATGAACCAGGAGCATGAGATTTCTCAAGGATATAGGATTCATGGCAGCTCCCAGAATGCCAGGTGTGTATCCTAAGATGCGGTATCGATGATCACAGTTGACTTGATGGAATGGTAACATTTTCTGTTGATGAACTCAGCTGCATTATAATATAGTGCTGTCAATGCAATGCCTGCTCAGTCTATTGCGCTGTGCAGCTGGGGGATGCCAGCTATGTTGGCAAAGCCTACTGCCTGGGGTGCAACACTGACCCCATCATGGAAAGAAAAGAGGTGTGAAACGGTGTAATCTGGCGCAGATTGCATCAGTAACATTCGTGATACATTTGTTGGTTGAGGATTGTGAGATTGCACACAGGTCCCCATTGGCACCTTGGGAAACAGCCAGTTGCATAAACGTCCAGCACAGCTATCACCTTGATCACCACTGGGATAGCATGATCACCCTCTCCATCAGGTCACAGGTGCCAATCCATGCATGGCCTGCACAACGCTCTCTAGCAATGTTCTCCCTAAGTTGTGTGGCTGCAAGCGCACACAGTTGCCAAGATTCTGTGCAAAGCAATTGCCATCAACGCACTGTTCGCAACAGTTCCAGTTCCAGAATCCACTGCCACTCACGGATGTCAGAGTCCCTTACAGCCTGAATGAATATTAGAGAATACATTGATCAGCATTTTGGGGGTTACCATTGACCAGAAACTGAACTGGCCTTGCCATGTAAATACATTCACTCTAAGAGCAGCTCAGAGGTGAAGAATCCTTCAGTGAGTAATTCACCTCCTGACACCTCAAAGCTTGTCCACCATCTATAAGGCACAAGTCAGAGCTGTGATGGAATACTCCCACTTGCCTGGATTAGTCCAGTTCCAACATAGCAGTGTTGGCTCAGTGATTAGCACTGCTGCCTCACAGCACCAGGGACCCAGGTTCGATTCTACCCTTGTGTAACAGTCTGTGCAGAGTTTGCACATTCTCCCTGTATCTGCGTGGGTTTCATCCAGTTGCTCTGGTTTCTTCCCATAGTCCAAGGATATGCAGATTACATGGATTGGCCATGCTAAAAGGTCCATAGTGTCCAGGGATGTGCAGGCTAGTGATGGGAAATGCAGGGTTACAGGAATAGGATGGGTCTGGGTGGGATGCTCTTCGGAGGGTTGGTGTGGGTTTGATGGGCCGAATGACCTACTTCCACACTGTAGGGATTCATTCAAGAAGCTTGATACCACCCAGGACAAAGCAGCCCGCTTGATTGGCACCGCAACAACAAACATTCACTCTCTTCATCACAGCCCGTACATAGAGTTATAAAGTTCTACAGTACACAACAAGGATCTTTGGCCCATTGAGTCGGCACAGTCAAAAATAACCTAAATATTCTAATCCCATTGTCCAGCACTCGGCCCATAGCCTTGCATGTCGTGGCATTGCAAATGAACATCTAAATACATCTTAGAGGTTTCTGCCTCTACCACCCTGACAGGCAGTGAGTTCCAGTGAAACATATTTTCCTCACATCCTGACTAAACGTTCTGCCCCTTCCCTTAAATCTATGCCATCAGGTCATCAATTCATTCACCAACCGGAAAGGTTTCTTCCTGTCTACCTTGCCTATGCCCCTCATAGGTCTCGTCCTGTCTCTGGAGTCTAGACCGCAAGTGAGTGATGGCAAGAGGGGGGCTACAAGGAGGGGGCGTCACGAAGGAGGTGGGGTGGTACGGGGTGGTAGGGGATTGGCTCTCAGTACCTTTCCCTTTGCCCATGTGAGCTTCTCCAGTCAGGTACTGAGCGCCCTTGAATAACGAACACTACAGTAATTTCAAGCAACCCCTGCAAGTTCATGGGCCAATACTAGCAGATGTGGAATGAGACCCTTAAGTGGGCATTAATTAATCACATAATAGCCACAACTTGCAAGCCTTCCTGTCGCATGCTTGCATAAAAATGTAGAAACATAGAAAATAGGAACAGACATAAGTTATTCAATAATTCAATATGAAGTCTGCCATTCAATATGACCATGGCTGATCATCCAAATCAGTACCCTGTTCCCGTTTTCTCCCCATACCCTTTAATCCTTTTAGCTCTAAGGACTATATCTAACTCCTGCTTGAAAACATTCAGTGTTTTGGCCTCAGCTGTTCTCTGTGGCAGAGAATTCCCCAGGCTCACCACCCTCTGGGTGAAGGAATTTCTCATCTCAGTCCTAAATGACCCATCCCATATCCGTAAGCTGTGACCCCTGAAATCATTGGGAACATCTTTCCTACATTTACCCTGTCTAGTTCTGTTAGAATTTTATAGAGTTCAATGAGATACCCCCTCATTCTTCCAAACTCCAGTAAGTATTATTCTAATTGATCTAGTCCCAGACTTAATCAGGACGGACGTGGGAAAGTAGCAGAGACCCCACCTCTACTGCTTGATTAAATAGTCCCCAGCACTAAACTCAACACTGGAAAGAGCATTAAAGTTTGCCCGGAAATTGTGATGATGATAACCTGAGATCTGTCCTTGCAATCGAGTTGTAGCTTAATCAAAACAGTATGCACTTATGTTTCTTGAATCTCAAGTAAAATAGAAATTTTCTCTATCCTGTTGAATAATTTGGTAATGTTTCATGATTTGTATGTCATCCACCATTAGCTAGAAGTCTGGTTTATTCCCTAGTAATCCTCAGTATTAGTAGCAACCAGTTTCATAGAAATGCGTAGCCATGAAAGGGCATTGTTGTAGAATAATGGCAATGTTACAAACCGCTGCCTTAAAAATAGCAAACTGAAGTTATGTAAAAAAGTAACTGCAGGATAAGTCCTGCATTTAGCTAAAACTGTCAAGGGAACATAATTTAACAACTGTCTGAATAATGCAAACATTATCCTTGGACAAAGAAGACTGCTTTGGATAAATTGTTACAGAGATAGTAGGAACTGCTGATGCTGGAGAATCTGAGATAACAAGGTGTAGAGCTGGATGAACACAGCAGGCCAAGCAGCATCAGAGGAGCAGGAAAGCTGACGTTTCAGGTCTAGACCCTTTTTCAGAAATGGGGGAAGGGAAGGGGATTCTGAAATAAATAGGGAGAAAGGGGGAGGCGGATAGAAGATGGATAAAGGAGAAGGTAGGTGGAGAGGAGACAGACAGGTCAAGGTGGCGGGGTTGGAGCCACTAAAGGTGAGTGTAGTTGGGGAGTTAGGGAGGGGATAGGTCGGTCCAGGGAAGACGGACAGGTCAAGGAGGCAGGATGAGGCTAGTAGGTAGGAGATGGTGGTGGGGCTTGAGGTGGGAGGAGGGGATAGGTGGGAGGAAGGACAGGTTAGGGAGGTGGGTACAAGCTGGGCTGGTTTTGGGATGCGGTCGGGGGAGGGGAGATTTTGAAGCTTGTGAAGTCCATATTGATACCATTGGGCTGCAGGGTTCCCAAGCGGAATATGAGGTGTTGTTCCTGCAACCTTTGGGTGGCATCGTTGTGGCACTGCAGGAGGCCCAAGGAAAGGATAATATCTGACATATCCCGTATCAGGTGTGAGATTGCTTCATGCAGGCATCGGCTGCATTGTGCACCTAACTGACAGTGTTAGGCTGTCACTGGGCAGACAGATTGAAGACGAATTCCAATTTTCCATCACAGTTACCCTCTAGGTCTGCTGAATTTATGGTCTCACACGTATAATACACTGTCAACTCCAGATACTTATTGCTGTTTGTGCTGTGGGTTCAAAGACGCAAAGAACATTCTAAGGAATCATATTAAAACATTATTCTTTTAATTTATTGATTATGCTGTTGTTGGCACGTGAACCTGCCACATCACTGCCTAACCATCTCAGGGCACGCTACATAGGCAGTGAATGCATGTGCCCTACATCCACAGACATTGTCATCTGACATGCACCAGCCTCACCATACCATCAGGGCATATCTCTGATCCACTTACTATATGCTTCTGCATTTTAAAGCTGCACTTCAGGGTGCACCTGCACCTTTCATTGCAATGCCGCTGAAAGGATCCTTTGCACACTAGGATAGGCACCCTGTTAAACATACTGGACCAAGGTGCATCTCAGGATTCCTCATTTGCTCTTTTAGGAACCACTCAATTAATACCTACCTGAATCTCGCAGCATCCCTGCCTTGCCTTTTCTTGCTTTGGTCCCTGAACCAGAGCTTAAAGGCTCACAGTATTTCTGTCTTGCCTTGCTGTCCAAAACAGACAGAAAGCCCGGCAGCTTGTCATAGTTGTCAGCAGTCATCAGTCAAGGGGGTAGACAGTTTGCTGTGTAGCACCGTGCTATCACAATGTCATACTGACAGCATGAACCAGCAGACTATGTAGCAAAAGCACTGTATGTGCATCAGACAAATGACCATGTCTCAAAGTTGAAGGGGAGTAGCAACCCAGTTCAGTTTTAAATTACACACGTATCCCACTGGCCTCATTGGAGCCTGACCTGCATGCTTCAATGGCGTCCTGCCAATTAGAAATGTGTAGTTTCTGCTGTAGGGATTTTAAAATTGCAGTTGCCTACCTTGGATACGAAAAGTGTGTAAAAGCCTCTTGCTGCAATATAACTCAACCATGTCTGGATCCTGTTTCTTAGGAAGACTGAGGATGGTGGTGGTGTGGCAAACTGATGGCTGTGTTAAAATTAAGACTGACATTTCTTTCTCTTGACAGCCATAGAACGGGAGTCATTTTGCCTCTGGAGCCTATTCTGCCGTTTGATGAAATTCATGTCCAATTTGCCCTTTTCCTCATCACAGTTATCATAATTAAAACAGTCGTGAAAGAAACTCTGTTATTAAACCTTTCGTTCTGGGGTGTGTATGGAATGGAGTTGACCTTTACATTTTCACAAATAAGAAATAACTGAATATAATTGCCAAGAACAGGGTGATAGAATTTAAAACCAAATTCTTTAAATTGAGTTAGTGGATTTAATTAAATTCAATCAACAGATTAAAAGTAAATGATCAGAAATATACCAAAAGGTTAGGAACATGTTGATGAGATTTAATTGCAAACACCAAAAACTTATATTTTAAGTATTTTCTTTTGAAACAGTTACTTTTTATTTGGAAATCAATACCTTTTAAACTTCTCAATTCCTTGGACCATTGGAGGAATGTTACCGTTAACACAGGGATAAAATTGGACCAATTAGTCATCTGTATTTTTGCATCAGTCCTGAAGGAATAGTACATACCTTTCACCTCACGGATGGCCCTTCACCAAGTATGCACAGACCTTGAGGGGTCTTCTGATACAGTGTAGTGCGCCTATATCTGGGCTAGAGGTTTCGCGTTCATATTCCATCTGCCCTTAATATCTGTTAAAACATGCCCAAACAGGTTGATCAAAATAACTGCACCTACCTCTGAGCGGAGATTGATCTAAGCTGGAATATGATCCAGTCGAATATGAACCTTTACAAGATTTCCTTGGCACCTTTGAAACAATCAAAGCACCCAACTGTGAAGCCCCATTGACCAATCAAACTGAAGAATGCTGACTGAGCCAGGTACAGTCTAAACCACAAAGTTGTAATTAGATTCAAGTCATGTACAGACCCCGAATAAAAGGTGCTAAATACATAGAGAAAAAAGCTGTGGATTTTTTAAAGGAAGACCCCTAACACTGAATTAAATTTGAAGGAATGAAAGTACACATCTTTACAATTAAATTTGCAGGGCCTGAGAGGTTGCTGGAAGTAATATCAGCTGTTTAAAAATATATCAAGTCTTGAGTGAAACAGCCCTGTTTCTTTCTGGCAATGGGAAAAGATAAGGCTGAAGATTGTTGCAGTGACACCCAATGAATGAGTAAAAAAAATTGGAAACTAATTTACAAGAACTCTAAGTTGTTATTGGATGCCTTCCAGTTTGGACTCTATCAGCAAAGGCTGTCAGTGTGGTACTTGTTGAGGGGTTCAGGCATCTCCAATAACAACTTCTAGATTTCCACATCTAAATACATTTGTGCGGTTGGTAGATGTTGCTGTCTGATTTTCCTTGTATTGGTGGCAAGGGCAGATAGCCCCTTGTATTCTCTGTGCAAACTAAATAAATTCCAGCAAATATGTAATTTGAAACAACACTGAAATCATAAAAAATTCTACAAGGCAAAGGGTGTTCCATAGAAAGAAAGGGGTTCTGCATTTTCTTGCCTTCTCTTTAGAAGCCTGCATGCATCTATATTGGTGAGGACAGGAAATTAGATAAGTGAAACGGTCTTAATTGCTTAAGCAGTCTGAGAATGTTTGAGCTTTGTGCGGTCGATGATAATTTAGGACAGTAGTTGTGATGGTTGAAAAGTGCCAAAGTGGAACTTGGTCAGGATATTCAATATTCTGAGTTGGGACAATTAAGCAATGTCCTGTAACTGTTGCATCTTCTAACTGGGAAATTTTACAACTGTCCAAACTTGTCCCAAAGCAGGAGGAATTTAATATAGCCACTGTAAACAGCCTGGTTACATCCCATTTTCCCCCAAGACCTAGTTTGACAGGCACTTTGAAATTTATGTTGCAAAGTGGGTAAATGCGATTGTCCCAAGACACAATGTCAAGGCTTTATTAATCTTTATGCATATCTGATTGATCACCCATTTATATTCTGGTGCTAGAGATGCATTTGATAGTTTTTGTTCTAGGTAGATGAAATAGTCTCCAGGGTAGCTGAACATACTGCACTGAGAAAGTGCCAACTGGCTGGAATTTCGAGAATATTTGTAACTCGTGGTGTGTGACTAATTGTTTTTATGTGGTACAAGACATGCGAGGGAACAACAATACCTGAAGTAGCAAAAATATATCACTTGAAAACTTGGATGCTTTTGAGTACTCTCCTCATGTGGGAAACTTTAGGATAGTGGCTTTGCCCATTGTTACACCTTCTCCAGGAGGGTCAGTGATACATCATTGAGGGAACAGCTCTGCCTCTGTAAAACTGCTTTCACTTTTTACCATCAGTCTATCTCGCAGCTTGTTTTCACACAAAGGCATGCAACAGAAGAACTTACTAGAGCATAGGAGTTTTGAACCAAGAGCAAAGCATCTTGGATGCCTGTCTTATACTCCAGAATCTTAACATGCCACAAGACTTGGATGTCATTTGGAAATTTGATTTTTTTCTCACTTTGCCTCCATGTTTTTAAATACATAGAACATAGATGAGAATAGGACAGGAACAGGCCCTTTGGCTCACCATGTCTGTGTCAACAATGATGCTATTTTAAACCATTCCCATCTGCCTACACATGGTCTGTATCTTTCTATTCCCTTCTTGTCCATGTCTCTTAAACCTTTCTGTTGTACCACCTCCCCAGCAGTGCATTACTGTCAGTTACTAATCCTGTGTAAAAATAACTTGCCTCACACATCTCTTTGAAACTTTTCTCTTCTCACCTTAAACCTATGTCCCCTAGTATTTGGCATTTCCATCCTGGGAAAGAGACTCTGACTATCCACCCCATTCATGCCACTCATAATTTTATATACATCTGTCAGGTTGCCCTTCAGTCTAGCAAAAACAATCCAAGTTTGTCCAACTTCTCCTTATACCTAATGCACTCCAGTCCAGGCAACATCCTGGTAGACCTCTTCTGCACCCTATCCAAATCCTCCACATCCTTCCTACAGTGTGGTGACTGGAACTGCACACAATACACCAAATCTGGCCTGAACAAAGTCTTATATAGTCTTATTCAATGCCCTGAGTGATGAAGGCAAGCATGCTATCCACTTGTGTTGCCACTTTCAAGGAGCTATGGACTGGCACACCAAGATCCCTTTGTATGTCAATGTTTTTAAGGGTCCTGCCATTTACTATATCCTATCATCTTACATATGACCTCCCGAAATGCCACATCTCACACTTGTCCAGATTAAACTCCATCTGCCATTTCTTCACCCAATTTTCCAGCTGATCTATATCCTGCTGTATCCGTGGATATCCTTCCCCACTATCCACAACTTCACCAATTTTCATGTCATCTGCAAGCTTGCTAATCAGACCACTGACATCTTCATCAAAATCATTTATATATATTACAAACAGCAGGAGTCCCAGAGTATCTAACTTGCCAATTCACCATGGATTCCATGCCATTCGATTTTCTGGACCATCCTACCACGAGGGACTTTGTCAAATGCTTTAGAAAAGTCCATATGGATGACATCCACTACCTTGCTGTCATCGATTATCTTCGTCACTTCCTCAAAAAACTGAATCAAGTTTGTGGGACAAGACCAGCCCCACACAAAGCCATCCTGACTATCCCTAGTAAGTCCATTCTTTTCCAAGGAAATCCTGTTCCTAAGAATCTTCTCCAGTCTATTCCCTACCACTGACATAAGGCTCACTGGCCTATAATTACCTGGATTATTCCTGTTGCCCTTCTTGAACAAAGGAACAACATCGGCTATTTTCCAGTCCTCTGAGATCTCACCTGTGGCTGAAGAGGATACAATGATCTCTGTCAAGGTCCCAGCAGTTTCCTCCCTTGCCTCCTTTGGTATCCTGGGATAGATTCCATCAGACCCTGGGGACGTATCTACCTTTAACAAAAAAAAGAACAAAGTTCTAAAGAAATGTCCCTGGACCCAAAATATTAACTCTGCTTTCTCTACACAGATGCTGCCCCACTTGCTGAGCTTTTCTAGCAATTTCTACTTTTGACTTATCTACCTTAATGTTTTTCAAGACACCCAACATCTCATCCTTCTTAATATTGACATGCCTTAGACCATCAACAATCCCTCTCTAAACCTACCTTCATCCATGTATTTCTCCTTGGTGAAGACCGATCTGAAGTACTCATTAAGGACCTCACCATCTTCCTCTTGGTCCACACATAAATTCCCTCCTCTGTTCTTTAATGGACCTACCCTTTCCCCAGTTACGCCCTTGCTCCTAATATAGGTATAAAATGCCTTGGGTTTCTACTTAATCCTACTTGCCAAGGGCATTTAATGGTCCCTTCTAGACTTCTAATTTCTTTTTTAAATTCTTTTCTACTTTTATACTCCTGAAGGCCCTTGTTTGTATTTTGTTTCCTAAACCTTACATTTTCTTTCTCTTTCTTTGCAACTAAACTTACAATATCTCTTGTTATCCATGGTTCTTGAATCTTATTTTTCATCCTCATAGGAACATGTTGGTCCTGAACTCTGGTCAACTGGCTTTTGAAAGACTCCCACATGCAGATATGGATTTACTTTCAAATAGCTGCCCCCGATCCATTTTTCAGTTCCCACTTGATACTGTTGTAATTTGCCTTCCCCCAGTTTAGCACTTTCACCTGCGGACCAGTCTTATCCTTTTCTGTAACCATCTGAAAACATATGGAGTATGATCACTGTTCCTAATATGCTCTTCCATTGAAACTCAAGCACCTGGCCAGGCTCATTCCATGATACAAGGTCTAATGCCACCCCTTCCCTCATTGGATTATTTACATTTTGTTTCAAGTATCCCTCCTGGCTGCACCTAACAAATTCTGCCCTGTCTAAGCCCCTGGTACTAAGGGAGCCCTAGTGAATATTGGGGAAATTAAACTTTTACCCCTTTCCATGATCTGCTTACAGAGCTGTTCCTCTAATTCCTGCTGGCTATTGGGAGGCCTATGGTATAACCCCACCATAGTGATTGCATCTTTCTTATTCTAAAATTCTACCCGTATGGTCTCACTGGATGAACCCTCCAAGATATCCACTATTAGTTCAGCTGTGACATTCTCCTTTATCAGTAATACAAATTCTCCACCCCTTTTGCATCATTTTCTCTCATATCTGAAACATCTAAACCCTGAAATGTTGAACTGCCAGTCCTGTCCTTCTCTCAGTGAAGTTTCTGGAGTGGCACTAGCAATAATCCCAGCAAAATATTGGTGCCCCTCCAGTTTAGGTGCAACCCGTCATTCTTGTACAGCTCCCTCCTGCCCTGGAACAGATTCCACTGATCCAGATTTCTGAATCCCTCCTTCCAATACCAGCTCTTTAGCCACACATTCAACTGTATGATTCTTCCTACTTCTGGTCTTACTAGCATGTGGCACAGTGAATAAGCCTAAGATTGCAACACTCAAGGGCCTGCTTTTCAACTTCCTACCTACCTTCCTAAACTCCCTTTGTAGGATCTCATCTCTCTTTCTGCCTATGTCATTGGTATCAATATGGACCTACCTCTGGCTGCTCACCATACACCTTCAGAATATCGTGTGCGTGCTCAGAGACATCTTTGACCCTGGCACCAGGGAAGCAACACACCATCCTGGAGTCTTGCTCGTGGCCACAGAAATGGATATCTGTACCCTTGACTGCAGAGTCTTCTTTCACTACTGCTGGCTGACACTTTGACCCTCCCTGCTGTACAACAGTGCCAATTGTGGTGACACTGATCTGGCTGCTGCATCTTTCCACTGACAGGCCATCACCCCAACAGTATCCAAAATGGAGTACCTGTTTGAGAGGGGAATGGCCACAAGAGACTCCTGCACTGCCTGCCCATGCTTACTCATCTTCCTGGTGGTCACCAACCTCTTCTCTATATCTGTGTAGCCCTTACTGGTATGACCAACCTGCTAACTGTGCTATCCATGACATTCTCAGCCCCATGGATGCTCCACAGTGAGTCCATCGCAGCTCCAAGCACTTCATGCACCAAAGTAGGAGTTGCAGCTGAATACACTTCCTGCATAATAGTCACCATGGAGACTGCAGTGGCTCTGATTTCCCACATATTGCAGGGGTATTTCATGTGGATAAGTTCTCTTGCCGCTTTAAACTTTATCAACTACAGACAACAATCTGGGAACCAATTGCAGACCCTTACCCACTATTTACAAAAATACAGCTCCTGAAGACTGTGTTTAAACATTTGCAAGGATTCCAATGCCTTCTGAATCATCACATCTTGAGTGAATTACAGGTTGCACATCAGCGGCTAATAAGTTTCCAGGCAAACTCATTACAATAGATTCCTTTATGTAAATTTATAAGAGAAATATTGACACATAAATGTGAGATTGGAGTTTCAAGTTGCACAGGAGGCAAGTCCACATGAACAAGAGACTTTCAGTGAGATATTATTATCATTACAAGCTCAAGGTGGTAGACCAGAGCCCCAAGTTCAAGTTCTACCACAGGATTTGATGGCCACAGAAGATGTTTACATTATGGGGCAAACAAGGCATTTATCAAGCAGTGAATCTTTCCAGTACACATATGGCAGACAGCAAGACTGGGTGAGTTCCTGGTCAGTAAGGACTTTGTAGTAACTGTAACACAACTGGTTCCACACAGTGGAAGACTTGCAGGTTATTGCCATGAGCAAGCACTGTCCTTGTTCAGAGGGATGATCATGCAGACACAGGCAACACACACCCTAGGGTGCATTGCTAAACCAAGATTTGTTTTATTGGTTGCTAAGCAGTACAACAGAAACTAAAGGCTACACAATTTTAACATTCTGGTAGAATCATAGAATTCCTAAAGTCCATAAAGAGGCCATTCAGCCTATTGACGCTGTGGTGACCCTCCCAGAACCCACCCACCCACCCAGAACCAGGATCCTTGCCCACCCCATCCCTGTAATGCTTTATTTTACCATAGCTAATCCATCTAGCCTGCACTTCCTTGGACACTATGGGCAATTTTAGCATGGCCAGTGCACCTAACCTGCACATCTTTGGACTGTGGGAGGAAACCAGAGCACTTGGCAGAAATGCACGCGGACATGGGGAAAATGTGCAAACTCCACACAGACAGTTGCCTGAGGCTGGAATTGAACCTGGGTCCCTGGTGTAGTGAGGCAGCAGTGCTAACCACTGAGCCACAAAGAATAATTTTGTAGGAAATTCCAGAATGACTTAATTTCAATGTTGTGATGTTGCATAGATGAGAAGTAATATATAAGGGGTGACAAGATAAGAAAGCATAAAGTAGTAATCAGTACAATAAGATATATAGAAAGAGAGGAGATTAAGGTAAGAGAAAAGATAGGGGAGCAAAGCTTGAGGCAGTTGAGGAAGAGGAGTTAGCCATCAAATAGGAACACAAGGAGCAGGAGAAGTCTGCCTAGTTCCTCAAGTAGTTCTGTCATTTAATGAGAAAATGGTCCATCTGATCTTAACTCTATCTACATGCTTTGGCCTTTTGCTACAAGATATGGGAGCGGAATCCAAGTATGAATTTGTATATGCTTAATAAAACCTCATGATAGCGCTTCTGTTAATTATGTGTCACTGTAATTTTCAGTCATGACATTACATAAGGTTACAAACTGTAATACCCTGTGTTAATCGCACGATGTTGTAAAATCTAGTAATGATGTCACCAAGGCATATAAACTAGATCTCCAACAGTGAGTCATGCCATCACTGCAATGGCCAGCAGCCAGGATGCCAGAGAGCTGACAGCTCACAGCTGGTGACCCATTTTAAATTTATTTTCTGCAAATAAAAATCAGCAATGGCGGGGAATATTATATCAATATCAAAAACAACCAGGGAGTGAATTACAAGTTTGTGAAACAACCTTGGATTTCATGTGGTCTTTATAAATCACCCAAGCCTTGCTTTTGATGTCATTTGAATTTAGAACGATATCCTCATATATCAGTCAGGCTTGGGAAAGTGTGATGTTTCTCAGTGTGGATAAGGTGGTAACCAGCTGAAACTTGCTTCCTTTTGGCTGAACATCCTCCCTACTCAATTTTCAAATGTATTGCAAGTGGACCGAAAGAAATCTCAACTGAAACAGGAGGTACCTCATTAAAATATTTAATTTGGGATTCAATGCCACATTAATTAGAATTCTAATCTTCCACTGGGTGGTGTGCACTGCGCAGTGAGGGGCTGGCTGTTTTCTCAAATGCTCCTACCAGTATAACTATAATAGGAGTTGGCCACTTAGCGTCTTTAGCCTACTGTATCAACCATTAGTTCCAACATTGTGGCCCTAACTCCACATTCCTGCCTAGCCCCTATATAGTAACTGACTCTTTTCTTAGTGACGGATCTATCCTGCTTTGCCCTCATTCTGCCCTTGATGATGATCATTCTGCCCTTGATGATGCTTCCATATCCCTCAGGTTTACTGGACTTCCTCTTTAAACAGCTACATTTGATGCTGTGCTTTGGTGGGACTAGTCAAATTTCATAAGGCCTAGGTCAGTGTGCTATCTGTCACTATCCATTCTGTGCTGGGAGCTCACGGATATTAATGGATTATTGTGAAAACTCTCTGGGTTCAGGATATCTACGATGTAAGGAAATCTTTTAAACTTAAATTTGCTGTGGCAGTGAGCTAACAATTCTCAGAAATTACTATAATCACTTTCCAAAAAACAATCTGAGAGTGCCTTTTAAGTGGCTCAGAATGAGAGCAATTGTCATTTAGTCAAAGTATAAAATCAGGCCAAAAACTTTCATCAAAACAGTCTGCTCAGAATGAGATCATCAAGTCCCAACTGGAAAAAGATTTGTCTTTGTCAGATCGGATCCAATGACCCTGCAGTCAACATGACTAACTAGAGGGTAACTAGTTGTGTTTAATCACTCTACATTGGCAAGAAACCTGTTGGTATTATGGTGAAATGTCGGTGTGATTCTCAGCTCTTGGATGTTACAAAATGGCCGGCTTCAGCTTTGGGGTGGCACGATAGCTCAGTGGTTAGCACTGCTGCCTCACAGCGCCAGGGACCCGGGTTTGATCCCACCCTGTCTATGTGGACTTTGCACGTTCTATCTGTGTCTGAGTGGGTTTCCTCCCACAGTTCAAAAATATGCAGGCCAGGTAGATTGGCCATGCTAAATTGCCAGTAGTGTCTAGGGATGTTTAAGCTAGGTGGGTTAGATGTGGGGGAAATGCAGTAGTAGGGGAAATGAGTTGGGGTGGGATGCTCTTAGGATGGGCGGTGTGGACTTGTTGGGCTAAATGGCCTGTTTCCACACTGTAGGGATTCTATGATTCTATGAGATTAAAGCAAATTGACAAAAGGAGCCAATCAGAGGAAAGGGGTATATATACCATGGAGGATTTACTTCACAAGCATATAACAGGCAAAATCAAGGTTTTGGAACCACACAAAGAAATAAGCAGAGAGAAAAATTCAGTGTAAGATGGCAGGGTAGGTGATCAACACTCCTTCAAAGCTAGGATTAATGAAAGCCACATGGTTTGGGACTCATGTGATTTACTTGCAGGATGGGGAGGAAAGGATTAGAGTTGGAAAGGGTGGAAGTATAAACAGTCAATGACAGAGATGCGATTGGTGAAATTATTGCACAAGAAAGAGAAATTGTGGAATAATAGAAATTCCGTATACTAGATTATAAGACCATAAGACATAGAAGCAGAAGTAGACCATTCAGCCCATCATTACCATTCTAACATTCAATGAGATCATGGTTGATTGGATATTCCTGAACTCTACTTTCTTGCCTTTTCCCATTCTTTTAATCATTAAAAATCTGTTTATCTCAGACTTGAACTATTTAACAACCCGGCCTTAATAGCCCTTTGTGGTAAGGAATTGCATAGATTGAATACCTTTTGAGAGAAAAAGTCCTCCTCCTCTCTGCCTTAAATAGGTGACTCAGATCATGCTGTCTTATGGAAGAGGATAGGCCTTGTATAGAAGTTAAAATTCTTAATTGGAGTAAGGCAAGCTTTGACATTATAAGACAGGAACTTTCAAGAGTTGATTAGAGTAGTCTGTTTGCAGGTAAAGAGGTGATTGGCAAGTGAGAAGCTTTCAAAAGTGAGATAACGGGACCTCAGAGTCATTATGGTCCTGTTAGTGTGAAGGGTAAGGCTGATAAGAATAGGGAACAGCAGATGATTAGAGATATTGAGGCTCTGGTCAAAAATAAGAAGGAGGCATATGTTAGGTATAGACTACTGGGATCAAATGAAGCTCTTGAAGTGCGTAAGGGGCATTCTTAAGAGGAAAATCAGGAGGACAAAAAGGGGATATGAGATAGCCTCAGCAGATGAGGTTAAAGATAATCCAAATAGATTCTACAAGTATGTTAACAGCAAAACAGCAACTAGGCAGAGAATAGGATCCCTTAAAGATCAATGAAGTTGCTACATGTGGTGCCACAGGAGATGGGAGAGATACTAAATTGATATTTCGCAGCAGGATTTACTGTGGAGAAAGGCTAAGGAACTCGGAGAAATATACATAGATGTCTTGAAAACAGTCCACATTACAGAAGAGGAGGTGCTGGAGGTCTTATAAAAAACATAAAGGAGGATAAATCTCTGGGACTTGATCAAGTGAATCCCAGGACGTTGTGGGAAGCTAGGGAAGAAATTGCTGGACCCCTAGCGGAGATATTTATATCATCCTTAGCAACGGGTAAGGTGCCAGAGGACTGGAGGTTGGCTAATATTGTGCCTTTATTTAAGAAAGGCTGCAAGGAGAAGCCTGAGAACTATAGACCTGTGAGTCTGACATCAGTGGAGAGGAGGTTTTTGGAGAGGATTCTGAGAGGTAGGATTTACATGCATTTAGAGAGGCAAGGGCAGTTTAGGGATAGTCCACATGGCTTCGTGCATGGGAAATCATGTCTCACAAACTTGATTGAGTTTTTTGAGATGTAACCATAAAGGTTGATGAGGCAGAGTGGTACTGTTTGTCAACGTGGACTTTATAAAAGCTTTGATGTGGTTCTGCATGATAGACTGATTAGTAAAGTTAGATCACATGGGATTTACAGAAACATTGTCAGTTGGATACAAAATTGGATTGACAGTAGGAGAGAGAGAGTGGTGGTGGAACATTGACCTTTGGACAGGGGGCCTCTGATCAGAGACGTTCCGCAGGGATTGGTGCTGGGTCATTTGTTTGTCATTTATATAAATAATTTGGACGAGAATTTAGGAGGAATGCTTAGAACATTTCTGGGTGACGCCAAAATTAATGGTATAATGGACAGTGAAGAAAATTATCTAAGATTACGAAGGGATCTTGTTCGGTTGGGCCAATGGTTTGAAGAGTGGCAGATGATGTTTAATTTGGACAAATGCGAGGTATTGCATTTTGGTAAAACAAACAAGGGAAGGACTTATACAATAAATGATAGGGCCTTGGGTAATGTTGTTGAACAGAGAGACTTGTGTATTAATCAGGAAATTAGAAATGTGTGCAGTAAGAGTACAATAGTTATTATGGGTGACTTCAATCTACATATTGATTGAACTAACTAAACTGGTAGCAACGCAATGGAGGAGGATTTCCTGGAATGTATGAGGGATGGTTTCTGCAACAAATATATCTAGGAACCAACTAGCGAGCAGGCCATCCTAGACTGGGTATTGTGTAATGAGAGAGGATTAATTAGCAACATTGTGGTGCGAGATCCTTTTGGGAAGAGTGACCATAATATGATAGAATTCTTCATTAAGATAGAGAGTGAAAGAATTAAATCTGAATAGGGTCCTGAACTTAAAGGAAGCTAACTTTGATGGTATGATGCATGCATTGGCTAGGATAAACTAGCCAAGGATACTTAAGGGGTTGATGGTGGATCAGCAATGGCAGACATTTAAATAACACATGCATGAACTTAAAGAATTGTACATCACTATCTGGCATAAGTAAAACAGGGAAGGTGGCTCAACCATGGAGAACAAGGGAAAACAGGGATAGTGTTAAAGCCAAAGAGGAAGTATATAAATTGGCCAGAAAAAGCAGCAAACCCAATGACCGGGAGAAATTTAAAATCAGCAGAGGAGGACAAAGGGTTTAATTTGGAAGAGGAAAATAGAATATGAAAGTAAGCTTGCAGAAAACATAAAGAAACTTCCTGTAAAAGCTTCTATAAATATGTGAAGAGAAAAAGACTGGTGAAGACAAATGTAGGTCCCTTGGAGTTAGAATCAGGTGAATTCATAATGGACAACAAAGAGGTGGCAGACCTGTTGAACAAATACTTTGGATCTGTATTCACTACAAAGGTCACAAATAACCTTCAGGAAATACTAGGTCCTTTTTAAATCTTTCCCCTCTCACCTTAAACCTATGCTCTCTAGTTTTGGATTCCCCTCCCCTGGGAAAAGACCTTGGCTATTCACCTTACCTATGCCTCCTCATGATTTTATAGACCTTTATAAGATCACTCTACAGCCTCCTAAACTCCAGGGAAAATGTCCCAGGCTTACCCAGGCTCCCCTTATCACTCAAACCTTCCAGTCTCAGTAACATCCTTGTGAATCTTTTTTGCACCCTTTCCAGTTTAATAACATCCTTCCTACAGCAGGGCAACCAGAATTGTACGCAGTGCACCAAATGTGGCCTTACCAATGTCTTGTACATCTGTAACATGACGCCCCAACTCCTGTACTCAATTCCCTGACCAATTAAGGCAAGCGTGACAAACACATTCTTCACCACCCTGTGTACCTGTGACGCCACTTTCAAGGAACGATGTACCTGCATTCCTAGGTCTCTCTGTTTGATAGCACTCCCCAGGGCCCTACCATTAACTACAGAAATCTTGCCCTGGTTTGTCTTACCAAAATGCAACACCTCGCATTTATCTGCATTAAACTCCGTCTGCCATTCCTCGGCTCGCTGGCCCAGTTGATCAAGATCCCATTGTACTCTTAGATAACCTTCTCACTGTTGACTTTACCACCAATTTTGGTGTCATTCGCAAACTGACTAACCATAGTGGTCACGTGATTTAAAAAGTCTTAAAACGATCTGTTGGAGATAAGCAGTTGTTAGTTTCACCAGCAATTACCCAGGCTGCGAATAAAAGGGAGGCAGGCTCTAGCACAGCAACTATTTTTGGGGCTGCTTTGTGGTCGAAGTGCTGGCAGGTCTAATTGCGGGCTTAGGTCAATACTGGGCTATGTGGAGGAGCGTGAGCAGCAACAAAGTAAGACTTTTTTTTCCCAAAATCTGCTAGTGTTAAAAGGGCAGAGATGGCAATCAGTGGAGTGGTATGCTCCACCTTTCAAATGTGGGTGATCAGGGAGTAGTCGAGTGTCCCTGGAAACTTGGTCTGCAGGAAGTGTGTCTGGCTGCAGCTCCTCTCAGACTGCATGGATCGGTTGGAGCAGTGGTTAAACTTACTGAGGGGCATTACAGGAGGCAGAAAGTGTGATTGAAAATAGCTTCAGCGGTAATCACATCCTGAAATTGTTAAATTCAAATGTTGAGTCCTGAAGACTGTAAGGTGCCTCAGCAGAAGATAAGATGTAGTTGTGTTGTTAATGTTGATGTTAAATTGGCTGGAAATGAACTCTGTAGTTATGGGTGGACCACTGCATGTCCCCATGGCAGCTTGCAATGCAATGCCCTTGATTCTGCATGAGAGAGCAGGCTTTTAACATGGAATTGTTGCAGAAAGACTCTGTGTGGACCCATTCTGTACAGTGTGCTATACTGGAATAGCGTAGAAGCATGAACAGGAAACAAAACTGTTAATGGGTATGTTATTTGCTTGATCAAGTATAGTACCTGTTTGTTTTACTGCATTTAAACCTGTTCAATCTGGTGTTCATACTTTACCCAGGATCTATCAATATGATTGGACTAATATTTTAGTATTACAAACAATGTAAAGATTGATTTGGAGAAATATGTTGTCAAGATTGGTTAGGAAATATCCCATCTCCCAAAGCACTTAGCTGCACTTCTAAGGGATATTGATCTGTCTAGGAAATGCTTTTATCAACTTCATCAATTAACATTCTGAATTGTGAATCTTTCTGGTTTAAAATTTGGAATTAAGTTGTGCCAACTCTCAAACTTGCATACAGATAGTTTCTTCTGACCTGGCGTTGGTACAGTTAGAGAATAGTGGTATACTTACTGATTATCTGGCTAAGTGATGAAGTAGCAAATGGCCAAGAAGGTTGAAAGATTAATGGTTCTGGGATGGAGCATCTGGGGGTATGTTGGGGGACTATAAGATGTGTTTCAAGATTAGTTTAAATTTTCTGTGGAAATGTGTTTACTGTTCTCAGGACATGTTATAACTCATTCCACAAACCAATCAGGGAATGCCTAGAAAATGGCTCTGAAGAATTGAGCATGAGAGCAGTTGCCATGCAGCTAAAGTATCAAATCAAGTTAAAAAGTTTAATCACAAGGGTGCCATTGGGAAGACTGATTGGATATAACCAGTTGCAGTCAGTCTAGCTCTGAATGACTAGGGGGTTAAGTGCATGTTTCTAAATTGCTCTGTTTTCAAGTTTAATCTTTGCCAGTTAAGCTGGTGGATTCGCGGTGAAGTTGTGTCAGTCTTGATTCTCAATCTCTCAAAGATTACAAAAGGCAGTCTAAATACTCTATCCATTGTCTGCTCGATTGATACTGAAAATAGAACTTAGCACTGATAATTCAAACAATTCTCAAGAGTATTTTGTATTTGGTTGCACCAAAGCTGATTTCCATTTTGTACGATATTCTATCAGTCATTAGCAGAATTGTCACTAGTTGGAAAATCCTAGTTATGAGACTTCCAGGTACCAGTCAGCCACAATAAGCCTGAGGTGTCATTTGAGACTGAAAGTATAAATATAGAAGTAAACTGCACTCTATCAAATGTGTCTACTGGGAATGCTGTTTAGCTTTAATCGAAGTTTTCAGCCCTATAACCACTTACGTTACGACTGAAAGTCACTGATGCTCAGCACTGATCATCAGAAAACCACCTCAATAATTACATGGATAACATGCACCTAGCTATATATTAGCAAGTGTCCTCTTCCATTAAGAAGGATGGATATTTGTGGCAGTTGTAAATATCTAGTTCATGGTTCGCAATAACATTTTAGAAGTGATTTTTAGTTCTAAGAAGTTTAAAGTTGTAAATATGAGGTAGTTAGGATGCTGGACTTTAGAGATTTCCAAAAACTACTCAAAAATGACAATTTAAAATGTGACCCAGGCATGTTTAATAAAATTATGAATAGAAGACATTGAGCTTTCAAACAATTGGTGAGCTTACATATCCAGATATGACGTCTGCAGTCCTTGGAGTATGGGCAGTCCACATTAATTTTTTTTGGGAGTTAGAGCTAAAAGCATTCAGTCAAGCCTGAAGATTGCAGACAGCTTGGAGCAGGCCTCCTCATTACGGAAAAGTAAACAGAAATTGCTGGAAAATCTCAACAGGTCTGGCAGCATTCGTGGAGGGAAATCAGAGCTAGTTTTGAGTCTAGTGGCCCTTCTTCAGAACTTATTTCAGATCTCCAGCATCCACAGTTCTTTGTTTTATTTTAACAAATTATCATGGAAATGGGTGCAGCTATGGATTTCTATGGTTTTAACTTATCTGTAAGTTTGCTGAGAGTTAGTTGCAGTTCAGATCTCGTATGGTTTGCACTTCACTGAGAGGAGTTAGCCAAAGTAACTTATAGTTGGATAGACCTTTGGTGTTAACAGAGTAAAAAAAAGACTAACTTCATAATTAACTGTTTGGAAGGTGGCTGAAGCTAAACCTCTGTTTGAATTTTGAGAGGGAACGGAGCTTGCCTTGATACTAGTGGAGGAATCTACAGTGGTCCTCACAAGGTCTTGTGTGTAGGAAGGCAACAAGCGTATTGGCTAGGAAGTATTGAAAAAGTAACCAGAACATGGAGTGAGAGATCCAGTCAAATATAGTAAATGTAAGCTTTACCTCAGAGTATGGCTGAAACTGAGAAGAATTCTCAGAGATTGTGAAATACAAATGGCTGTTCCCTTCAGAAGTAAATCACTTTAAGATTGATGTGTCTTATAAGATAATTCTTGGAGAAGTGAGAAGTAAATGTGCATGAGATATGTAGTTATAAACAATATTGTTGAGACAACAGTGCTTGTTTTATTTGAGTCATTTATATCCAAAGTTTATTTTTACGACATCTTTTGGTATTGTTCTGTTGGTTAAAAAACAAAGTATTTAGATTTCCTTATTTAGATGCTACTTGTCTCCAATACTAATATTGGTAATACTGTAGTATAAAAATATTAAACCCAGCCAGAAGGTAAGGTTAATGTGATGCACAACTTGCATTTTATATCACGTTTAATGTGGTGAAAACAAGATGCTTCATAGCAGCATCATCAAACAACGTTTGATATCCAGTTGTACAAGGAGATAACGGGATCATTTCTGTCTTTAAAAGAGCAGGGAGAAGTTGAGACGTATATGGAAGGACTTTCAAAACTTAGGACCAATGCAGTAAAAGGCATTGCCCCCACTGGAGACGTGTCAGGACAACAGTGGATGTACAAGGTGCCAGAATTGGAAGGGTGAAGGGTTATTGGAGGCTTGTAGAAATATGGGAGGCTATGGAGCTCCAGAAGGCCAAGGTAGGTAGGGATGTGAAAACAAGGATGAGAATTTTAAAATCAAGATGTTATGGACTGATAACCAACGTAGGACCACAGTTAAATCTGATAGCAATTTCGACAGTTGTTTTCACTGAAAATCACACTCGCTGCAGGAGCTGGTGCATGAGGTTCTTGCGGCACAGTGGAAGTGTACCTACCTCTAAGGTATAGAAGCTGAGGTCCCACGTGCTCCAAATATGTGTCTTAACATCTCTGATACAGGTTAGTTCGAAAATATCTAAAATACACCACAGGGTCTGCCAAGCAATGTTTTGCACTTGACCTTTCTTACCTGTTGACTGTGTGCACTGTTCATATTGTTGAGATCTTCCGCAATCCCACTGTGTTCGAGAGCTGAGGCCAAACCATTCTATTTACTAAGTCTACATTGAACAAACTTTGCATTGTACCTGAGTTAATGACTCAGGTTAAGGAATTCTTTTATAATACAACTAACCACTATCACAAATCATTTGGTCCCTTCTGAGTTACTGTTGCTCTCCATGTCACGTGCACTTTCAGGAAAGTCTGGGATTCCAGCAAAAATCCTGGGGAATCCGTGAACTTTTAAAACATTTTCTAATCAACTTGTTCAGGGATGTTATTACACATTTCTGGAGCATATGGGACCTGATCCTCAGCCTCAGAGGTAAGGATATTACTAGGGCACCATAAGAGCCCTCTCAAACTGTTAACGACATAAATGCTAAGTTCCAAGCGTTTGTGCAGGCATAGAGGCACGCACTTAATTCACGAAAGGAAATTTAAGAGGTTAATGATCACTGTTTTCCTTACTGCACTATTTAATAGTTATTCCCAACCCATTTAATGCTCACCATGTTTATATAAAAAATGATTGTAAAAATGTAAACACTTCCACACATACCGAGGGGCCATGGAATGACTGTGAGAAAAGCAGGCAGGTGGCAAAATTTAAACAGCAATCTGCTGAATTTTTTTGAGGGGTGGGGGGCGGATTTTATGTAATGCCGAGTTTTCTAAAAGAAACTTTGTTACCCCACATTCCCACACTGCAGTGACCTTGAAAACGCCAATATCCATGATTGCAATCTTCATTTGTATGTAGCTGGTATTAATCACTAGCCACGTTCCAGAGGGTTCTTTTTTTGTGAGCCAAGCATAGTGTGTCTTCGCTGCAGAAGTGTTTTTTATAAGCTGGTGTTTACATCAACGGACTTGGAAAGAAAGCGGAGACTTGTTCATTTAGTTTGACAGACTAACCTTTTGCGGCAGTGCAAAGGCTTTTTCGAATTGTGAAACTGGTCCTGCTCTCTCACTGACTTTGAACAGAATAGACCCACAGATTGGGCAGTTACCAATCCGTACAGTTTAATGCCTCTGTAGGTAATCCAGCGTGCACAAGACAGACTACTACTGTTGGGCTGATTGGCTGTTGTCTCGCTGAGAGAGAAGTCTCAGAGCCCAGGGGCTTTATCTCTGCCACTGCTTCTTGCTCCCCCTGTCTGTCCTTGGCTTGCTGTAGGGACACTGATGGTTGCTGCATGCCAGCAATATTGATGAATCTAATTGGCGGTCTTATTTTTGTGTGTGTTAACAATTAAGGCAGTGCGCACAGAGACGGGGTGAGCCTTATGTTTCCTATGCCTCCCCTTACATTCTATGCGTCCAATCTCAAGCACTCAGCTGATATTTGTATTCTGTGCTCCTGCACTCGATTGTCTAAATATTTGGATACAAGAAGACAAAAGATTTTATTTCGTTACTGAAAGGTAGGTTTCATAGAAATGGTTATAAATGATCTGATAAATACTAAACAGCACTGCCTGACTTTGTAAAATCTTGTAGTGATGTAGCCTTTGTAGGAATGTCTGTTGAATTTAATGTGCAGCTTTGAATGATGAAAATACCTGTGCTCTGCAGTTCTGTAAGTAACCATGTTAAATTGTTATTTATTTTTATTTGTACAACTCCACTGCACGCAACCAAGATAACTGCCAGTTTGGTAATCTGGAATAGAGAAAATGCATCAGATGAAATTCAGATTTTGTTATATAGCAGCTCTCATGTCAAAGATGCTGTGTCTCTCTTAGCAAAGTATACAAGAGGGGTCTAGTTTGAAATTTCGGAGGGAAACCATTTAGTCAGTGGTGAGGGTTTATTCTGCATCTTTGTACTTCAAGTAAGACTGCAATTACAAACAAGATAGATGGAAGGAAGTTGGACAAGTTAGTTGTTTTCTGATAACTATCTAATGATAGTATATTCCTCTAGATTGTCCGTATTTGTATTCTTGATTTTCATGAAGGTAGCAGCAGGGTAGCTGTAGCTTGACATTTTATTGTCTGGAATGAAATTTAAAAAAAGTTTACATCTGTTTTTCATGACATTGCCAGTTTTATGTGCCACTTTAATTTCTTGTCTGGCAAAGGAAGGTTTCACCTAGAGCATCAGTAACATGTGACTGAAGGTCTATGCTGTCATTTAATGTACTGTAATACAGTTGGTCACACACTGGTTAATCATTGGATCGTATTTTTTCAGTAAAGTGATTTTTGAACAGTCAGCTAAAGTCCCTATAATCTCAAATGTTTAAATACAATGTTTAAAATGCAGTGTTCACCAAAATTTTAACAAGCTATGTATGCGAAGATAAAGCAAAAATGTTATTGACATGGATGTCATTCACAAAATGCTCAGTCTAGAACTATTTATGCCAGCAGTTTAAAATTCATTGATAATTTTGTGGTGTGCAATGCCATGCTTAATAAACCCTCTTGTTTCTTATTACGGAACTTAATTTTGAGAAGATAACTAAGAATAACACCTAAAAAATGCCTATTAACACTCACAGATAATATTAAACCTTTGTTCTGAATACCTGAAAATCTGCAGTCTATATGAGAGATTTCTCATAAATGACGCACTTATTCTTGGTTCGTTGACAAAGAAGATCAAAAGATTTATTCCATCCGAGAGTTTAACTACTTGTGTTCCATGCAGCCTTTGCTAACTCTAAATCACTTCAGTGCCATTTTGTTTTGTGTTCGCTTGAGCTAATGATGGATGGCAGAGCTAAAATTGGAATATTTTTCATTTCACATTGACTGATGACATCATATAGTTCCAAGTTCAGTGAAACAGGAGCTGCTTTTGCCTGTCAGTTTTTGACATATTAAAAAAAATTAATATACTGTAGTTTGATCAATGAGCATTTGTACATTAAATATGATGTAATAATAACAAAAACAGAAGAGGAAGTTGGATCTATTGACATTGCCCTCTTACCACTAAGATGCCGACTGATGGGAGTTAACAATTTAGAATAATTGAGATTCTAATGGGCATGAGATCAGTTTAAAAACTGCACATAACATGGTATCATGGTGAACAGCTTCCTTGTAGAAACAATATCAATTGGTGATCTGGGAGATGTCAATAGGATTTGACAGAGGGTTACTTTGTGTGTGGGGGGTCAAGCCTATTTTGAGGTCTATAAATAAGGGGATAAAAAACAGAAGTGAAGGGATAAATACAAATAGTACAAGGCAATCATTGAAGCATAGATAGCATATTGACTTCACACAATCTAATCTACTGCATTTGCTGCTTACAATGTGGTCTCCTGTACATTGGGGAAATGAAGTGTAGACTGGGTAACCACTTCACAGACCACATGCATTCTGTTCGCAAACAAGACCCTGAGCTTCCAGTTGCCCACCTTTTCAATACATCACCCTGTTCCCTGGCCAACATCTCTGTCTCAGGCTTGCTGCAGTGTTCCAGTGAAGCTCAGTGCAAGCTGGAAGAACAGCACCACATTTTCTGCTTGGGGACCCTGCAGCCCTCCAGACTCAATATTGAGTTCAATAACTTTAGCGCTTGAGCTCTCCCATGTCCTTACCCCTACCCCACACATCAGATCCTGTTATCACATAGTTATCACATTATACACAACACATTGTTATAACAGAAGGCTTGATATTGTGGGATTATTTCTTCAGGTGTAGAGAAAACCAAGGTGAGATTTAAGAGACACTTCTAAAGTAATGCAGGATTTTGGGTCAGTGAAGGGGGAAAGTCTGTACACTCTGATTCGGCAGTTGATCACAAGGGGTCCTCAACTTCAAATGGTTGAAGATTGATGAAAAAGGAAAAGGAGTAGAATTTTTTTCTTTTATTCAGCAAATGGTTGGAGCTTGGAACATTGAGACAGAGACTGGCAGTTTTAAGGGAAAATTGGATGATCATTTGAAGCAGACAGAGGTGTAAAGCCATGTGAGAAGAATGGGATCAGTGAGACTCTTAGTTGAAACTAACCAAAAGTGCAGTATTGGGAAAATTTTAGAGCTGATGTTCCTTTGGCTGTGCACAAATTTATTTTTAACATGAGTCATTTTTGTTCCTCCTTTTGGCTGGCAGCGCTAAGCCCTTCTGAGATTTTCTGAGTGGGGTAAGTCTTGATGCCCACCATGACATGGAAGTCTTCTTCCTCTGCCTTCTTCTTCAATAAAGACTCCCAACCACCCTCCGGGGACCCCTTCTCCCTTCTCCCACCTCCAGCCTTCCTCCTCCTTCTCTTGGACGCCCCCTGCTAGCCTCTTACCCGCCCTGGACCTTTTCATTGGTAACTGCCAATGCAACATCGACCGCCTCGATTTCTCCAACCCGCTGCCCCCCCATCTACTCCAACTTCTCCCTATTCGAACATGCAGCGCTCCACACTCTCCGCACCAATTACCCGCTTCACTATCAAACCCGCCGACAAAGGTGGGGTGGCGATAGTCTGGGGGATGGACCTCTATGTTGTACAGGCTTAACGCCAACTCTCCAACACCACGTCCTATCTCCCCCTTGACCACGATCCCACCGTGGCCCATCAAGCCACTGTCTCCCACACTGTCAATGATTTCAGCGCTTCCAGTGACCTCCCCTCCACCGCCTGCAGCCTTATAGACCCCCCAGCCCCGCACTGACCGGTTCTACCTGCTCCCCAAGATCGACAAGCCCAACTACCCCGGCTGACCCATTGTCTCCGCATGCTCCTGCCCCACCGAACTCATCTCTTCCTACCTCGACCCTATTCTCTCCGCCTTGGTCCCCACCTACATCCAGGACACAAACCACGCCCTCTACCTCTTTGGTAATTTCCAGTTCCTTGGCCCCTAGCGCTTCCTGTATACTGTGGGTGTGCAATCCCTATACACATCCATATCCCAGAAAGACGGCCTACAGGCTGTCAGTTTTTTCCTCTCCAACGGACCCATCTGGTCCCCCCCACCAAAACCTTCCTCTCCCTCGCCAAACTAGTCCTCACCCTCAATAACTTTTCCTTCAATTCTCCCCACTTTCTTCACATCCAGGGGATTTCCATGGGCACTCGCATGTGCCCCAGCTACGCCTGCCTGTTTGTAAGTTATGTCGAACAGTCCCTCTTCCGTACATACACCAGTGCTGTTCCCCAACTCTTCCGTTGTTACATCAATGACTGCATCGGTGCTGCATCCTGCACCCAGGCTGGACTGGAGCAGTTCATTAACTTCCACACCTCCCTCAAATTCACTTAGTCTATCTCAAACACCTCCCTCCCCTTTCTTCACCTCTCCGTTTCCATTTCTGCCGACAGTTTATGGACCGACATTTACTATAAACCCACAGGCTCCTATAGCTACCTAGACTATACCTCCTCCCACCTGGTATCCTGCAAAACCTCCATCCCGTTTTCCCAATTCCTCCGTTTCCATCACATTTCTCTGACGAGGAGACGTTCCACTCCCAAGCATCCCGGATGTCTGCCTTTTCAAAACAATACTGTTATCCCCCCTCTGTCACCCAGACAGCCTTCCATGTCACTTCCTCCATTCCCTGCTCCACAGCTCTAAATCACACCCACCCCAAACATAATAAAGATAGGGTCCACCTTGTCCTCACTTTCCACCCCACCAGCCTCCGCATCCAACTTTTCACCCTCAACCACTTGCACCAACTCCAATTAGACCCCATCACCTGGAATATCTTCCACTCCCCACCCCTCTCTGTCTTCCGCAAGGACCATTCCCTTCGCCACTCCTTAGTGCGCACCACACTCCCCTCCAACCACTCCAACCTGCCCAGTCCCTTCCCCTGTAACCGTAAAATATGTAACGCCTACCCACACACCACCTCCCTCACCTCCATTCAGGGCCCTAAACGGTCCTTCCAAGTGAAACAGAACTTCACCTGCATCTCCTCCAACCTAGTCTATTACATCTGGTGCTCCCGAGGTGGTCCTCTCTACATCAGTGAGACCAAACGTAGACTAGGTGACTGTTTCACTGAGCATCTTCGCCTGGCCTGTAACGGCCAGCCTAACCTCCCAGTCACTGTCCATTTCAAATCCCCACCCCAGCCCCCCTCCAATATGTCCGTCCTCGGCCTTCTCCAGTGTTGCAGTGACTCGGAACGCAAATTTGAACAACACCTTATCTTCCGCCTGGGGCACGCTACAGCCCAGAGGATTCAACATCGAGTTCTCCAATTTCAAATAATTTCTCCACTCATCCCCCGGCTCCCCTTCCAGGCCAACCTCCTCCCTTCCATTCCACCTTCTGACCCTCCCTTCCAGCCACCAACTGGATTCATTCCTCCCATCAACCAACTAGGTGGTACCTACTATCAGTGTCCAGCTATCACCACCATACTGCCTCCACCCCTCCCCTCTCTCAGCTCCCCCAAGCCCACATCCAGGCCTGAAGAAGGTTTATACCCAAAACATTGGCTGCTGTTTTCCTCCAGATGCTGCCTGGCTTGCTGTGATCTTCCAGCCTCCTGTTTGTAAGTCTTGATTTCTTACTGCAGACAAATTTTGCAAAGGGGTTCATGATATATGCGAAGTTTTCTCATTTTCCATGTAAGAGGGTTAATGCTTGTTTTAGGTGGGCAGCTGAGATGCACAAGTAGCCACCGTGGTATTTAACAATGAGATCTATATGCAGATTGGCAGCCGGCCATTTCCCTGCTAAACTGGAGCACCTTTGGCCCATTTTATCCCCAGAAACCCTGCAATCCAATGTATTCAAGCTTCACTGGATTCCAGTTTGTGCAGCAAAACACATGCCAACCTGAAAATTTCACTCCTTTAGGAAAGAAGTCTGCTGGACTGGGATTATTAGGAGCAAGAAATGGGATGAAATTTGCCCTGCTAGGTTTCTGCCCCTCAAGCATTGCACCAGTAATATCCGATTAGAAGCAAAGGCTTTTACTGCCTTCTCAAGAGTGAGAGACCTTTTAGATCTGAGATGATGAGGAATTTCTTCAACCAGAGGGTGGTTAATCTGTTGAACAGAAGGATGTGGATGCCAAGTCATTGAGTGTATTTAAAACAGAGATAGGTACTTGATTAGTAAGGGGATGTAGGGTTATGGGGAGAAAGCACGAGAAAGGCCTAATTTTGTGCCTGTACCTTATCATGTTATGGTCTTATGTTCTTCATGTCAAGGATAGATCTTGGAGGCCTGGAAACAAGATGATGATAATATATGAGTACCGGTGTTTCGCAGAAGGAAACATTAGTAAAATTTGCAAAGGACACATGCTGGACCTACCTGTCTCGTATCCTTCAAACTAGCAAGTTCATTTCCCAGTATTATTGATTTTCCTTGCATTGGCTTTTCCCTCTGGGTTGCTGCTTCTGGCCAAGTAAGTCCTGAGCAAGAATGCTCATTGGGCAGCCTTACCACACCGCCACCACTTGGAATGTTTAAATAGTACATTCATCATGACTACTAAGGGGCCCATTTCCGTCAGGGCTACAATCTTGAACACAAAGTTGCTGGAAAAGCCCAGCAGGTCTGGTAGCATCTGTGAAGGAAAAAACAGAGTTAACGCTTTGGGTCTGGTGACCCTTCCTCAGAACGGGCTGTAATCTTGTTAGCTTCGGCTGGGACCAATAATAGGCAGTCGAACCATTAAGTAAGCCAGTTGTGAGTTTCATGTCAGTGGGAGATTGAGGGTGGCCCTCGATCCGCAGTACTGTTTGCATGGACATGGACAAGGGGGTGATCATTGACAACCAGACCATGCATTACTTCTGACCTACTTGGCTGCCAAAACACTCACCTGCAAAATTTAACCCACACCCCCAACACTTACCTTTGTTCCTGGTCATTTCTGTAACCTGGAATTCTGGGAGGAGCTACACCAGTAGCACTAGTGCTGCCAGGTGCTAGAGCTGCTAGTCTCTTGATTGGCCAGCAGCTCCAGGCATCTGGGACAAACATATACTGGGGTTCTCAGTCAGAACTCAAAAGGACATATCTTGCAATGACACATTCCGGTTGGATATATCTTGCATTCTTCAAAATGGCACTGCATTGTGAGCAGCACATTCTGAAATAACTGGTATCCCTTCACCAAGTCACCCTTTATTTACACATGGATAGTCCTTCACAAGGAGGCAGCTCTGAGAGTGAACAGGATGTCTGACACTCCTGTTCTTATCTGTCAGCCAGGGCTCCCTCATTGGACCTGATTAACAGCCCCAGTCAGGGAAGTCATTCTATGAGGTCCACCTGGCCGACGTCATTACTATCACTACATTCCTCTGAGTCCAAGGACATAGGCCAGTTCTTTTTTTTTTGTAGCTTCTTCTGGGGCGTCTTAGCACTGGATCAGGTTCCTCCAACTCTGCCTGTGATTTGGGCAGCATGTAATGTTTCGTAGCTCGCCTCTTGCACCTGGAGCGTCTTGGAAGAAATTAATTCTCTTCAGGTGGCAGAAGCGTCGAGGCAGCGATATCCACTATGTCCATCTTGGATTCCGAGGTATCTTCAACGCTCGACGGAGAGGGAGAACCCACGGGCTCTGGAACAGTCGGAAAGGCAACCAAACATCGTCCCTCTCACTTAGCAGAGTCTTGTGTCTGGCGTTGACATTCCTGATGTCATTTCACCCTCCCCCACCAGGTCCAGGAAGATCAGACTTAACCCGGTGTGGAGTCTTCTGCCCATTGGCAACTTTGCTGGAGCTATCCCTGTCATTGTCTGACGGGTGGTCCAATAATCAAATGGGAACCGAGACAGCTTGGTGTCTAGTGAAGCTGTAGGCTGTTCCTTTAAGCCTGCCTTCAAAATTTGGATTGCTGCTTCTGCCAGACCAATAGATGATGGATGGTATGGAGCTGTCCTTACATGTCAAATACCACTCAACTTTAGGAAATACTTAAATTCCTTGCCGGTAAATGATGACCCATTATCTGTGACCAACACTTCTGGAAGTCTGTATATTGCAAAAGATGCATGCAGTTTTTCTATCGTCATCTCTGTGACAAATGAACTCTATGCATGGCCAGCCACTTTGAGTGGACATCCACAATGACTTAGAACGTTGAGCTGATAAAAGGACCTGCGTTGTTGACGTGTAACGGAGTCCAGGGTTTACCCAGCCATTCCCACAAATGTGGGGAAGCTGTTGTGGTAGTTTTTGTTCTTGTTTGGCACTTCGGGCAATGCCTCACTAACGCAGCTATATCTGCATCCAATCCAGCCACCAGGCATAACCTCTTACCAACATCTTCATTTTGGAAACCCCTGGGTGACCTAGTGGAGTTGAGCCAGTATCTGGCAGTGACCTTTGCTCAGGACAATTGCTGCTCCTCCCCATAATAATATGCTGTCCTCTAACTGTGATCCGGTCTCTGCGGGTCCAAAAAGGTTTCAGTTATGGTTGTGACACCCCTTTGGTTTCTCCCATCACCTCCAGTTGTTTCAGTTTTGCCAGGATCATATCTTTCTGAGTCCGAAGTCAGATATTGTTAGCTGTGAATGGAAGAGTGTCCAGGAAATTTAAAACCATTATGGACTCTTCCAGTGGTTGTACCACTGGTGGTGTGTCTGCCAGCAGGAGGCAGTTCAATGCATCTGCATTTGCTACTTGGTCTCCTGGATAGTGTTCCAACTTGTAACTATATGCATTTATAATTAGAGCCTACGGCTGAATTCAGTCTGAAGATATAGGTGGCACTGCCTTGTCCTCTTTAAGTAGACCTAGCAGGGGTTTGTGCTCTGTTATTATTACAAATTTACGTCTGTAAAAGAATGGTCAAACATCCTGACTCCAAATATGACCGACAAAGCTTCCTTCTCTATCTGTCCGTATTTATAGTCTGCATTAACCAAAGTCCTGGATGCATACTTATTGGGCATTCTTGTCCATTGGGCCATCTATAGGCTCATACTAACCCAGTGCCGTATGGGGAGGCACTGCATGTCAATATCAGATCTCGCTTGGGACCATAGTGTGCCAACACCTTGGAGGATGATTGCTGCTTCTCCATTTCCCTGAAAGCTATAGCTTGGCTACAAGACCATTTCAAAGGCTGATCCTTTATTAAGAGTTGATGCAAAAGTGCCAGGATAGAGGACAGATTATGCATGAACTTTCTGTAATAATTCACTAATCCAAGGAAAGACCTAAACTCTGGTACTGATGTGGAGCCATGGTATCTTTGATTGCACTCGCTTTATCTTCCAGTGGGTGTAACCCAGTCTCGTCAACACTGTAGCCTAAGTAGGTCACTTGGGATGCCTGGAACACACATTTTTCCCTTCTCAGGTTTACACCCGCCAGGGAGAAATGACTAAGGATTATGTCCAAGTTCTCTATGTTCTTTTATTGGCCTTCCTTGTTATTAGCACGTCATCTAGATAAACAGTGAACTGGAGTAAACCTTGTAAAATGTTCTCCATCATCAGCTGAAAAATTGCACAGGCTGACAAATGGCAGTCTCATACATTGATACAAACCCTTATGGGTATTAATTGTAGCATACTTCTGGGAATCCTTATCTAACCGCGACGCATGGCTCATGTCCAGCTTCGTGAAGGACAGCCCCCCTCCCACTGCCAGCTTTGCGTATAAATTCTCTATGCGAGGGATTGGGTATTTATCCAGCTGCAGAAAGCAGTTTACCATTTGTTTAAAATCCCCACAAAGTCAACCGACCCTGTCAGGCTTCACAGTTGGTAAGATTGATGCTGCCCATTCCGCAAACTGGACTGGTTTGATGATTCCTTTGCTTTCCAGCCTCCAGATTTCTGCCTGTACTTTTGTCCGTAAGCCAAATGGCACTGGGCAAGCCTTCCAGAATCGTGGAATTGCTTCCTGGTCAACATGCAAGGTGGCCTTAGCTTTTTTGATAGTCTCTAGACTTTCCTGAAAAACTTCCAGGTATTTAGTTAGGATTTCACTCAGGCAGCCATATTCTAATTGAAAAATGTCGAGCCAATCTAGGCGAATCTTTCTCAACCAATTTCACCCCATGAGGCTTGGGCCTGAGCCTTTTACTACAATCAGTGGTAACTGAACTAGCTGCATCTTAGAATAGTTTGGAACCAAAGTTGTAACCTTAAACTGTAAAGGTTCCCCAGTATAGGTTCTCAGTATAACCGAAGTCTTGATCAACCTTAAGGTTTGGAGTCCGGAGCAATTTTGTTAAAGACTGGTTCTGTGAGCACTGACACAGCCGCACTGGTACTGACCCCTATTAGAACTGGGTGACCATTTAACCAGACGTTTATTTTGATTGGTTCTGATATGGACGTTGCTGGGCAATTTAACGTTTCCAAACCAGATGTAGGTTGACTTTCCAAGGGGATGTGCATTCTCCTGGATACAGGCCTATGAGTTCTCTTACTCAATTTAGGATGAGTGGGACTCTTTTTGCTGTCTCAAGTCTGCAACTGCAGCCTTGCTGGCCCAGATCCTAAAGATAATTTTAATCATTTGGCCAAAGCTTGGTTTTATTTTGGGGTTTTGCTGTGGGCTGACTTGAGTGAGTGAGGCTATGCAATTGATGTCACTCGAGTGGTATTCTCCAAGCTCAGTCAGACTGATGAGGGCGTCTGCTTCCATCAGAACACACTGGAACTCAAAAGCTCCACTTGCCACATTTTCCAGTGATAAAGCCGGCTCATGGAATCCCTACTGCGTGGAAGCAGGCCAACTGGTCTATCGACCCTCTGAAGAGTATCCCACCCAGACCAAAACCCTATCCCTGAAACCCTGCATTTTGCATGGTTAACTCACCTAACCTGCACATCCCTGGACACTATGGGCAATTTAGCATGGTCAATCCACTTAACCTCCACATCTTTGGACTGTAGAAGGAAACCAGAGCACCCGGAGAAAACCCATGCAGATACGGGGAGAATGTGCAAACTCCACACAGTTTCCCAAAACTGGAATTGAGCCTGGGTTCCTGGTGCTGTGAGGTAGCAGTGCTAACCACCGAGCCACTGTGTCATCCAATAGTTGTTGTGCCTGTCTGAAGTCCATTTGGGCTTCAGTCAGTTGGTGCTTTTGCATGGTGACATCATTAATCCCACATATTAAATGGTCACTCAACATCTCATTAAAGGTTACATCAAAGTCACATACCACTGCCAGTCATCTTAATCTAGTCAAAAATCCCAATATGTATTCCTTGGTTCTCGAAGTGCTGAGTAAAACTGATAGCATCCCAGAATTAGAGGAGGCTTGGAGTCATAATATTTCTTAACTAAATCCGTTATCTCTTGCAAAGTTTTAGTATCTGGTGCTTCAGGAAAGTCAGACACCTACTAACTGAAAAAGCTGTGGGTCCACAGGCTGTCAGGAGAAATACTCATTTCTTTTCATCTTCCCCAACGTCATTAGCCCAGAAAAAATAACACATTCTTTTCACACACTGGGCCCAGTTTTCGACTGCAGAATTGGACCAAATTAACAGCCCCAGTCAGGGAACTCATATTCTGTGAGGTCCACATGGCTGACCTTGTTACAATCATGACACATTTATTTCCAAATATTACTTTTTAAAATCGTTTTGTTTCCTCTCGGAGGATGAAGGTTTATCGATGTCCACTTAAGTGTCTAATGAGATGAAGAGCTGGCAGACCTTCCTTGTAAAAGTGAAAGTGGCTGTCTCAGTGTTTTTGTAGGCAGCGTGAGAGGCACCTTCCTAACAAAGAGGATTTCACCTCAGTAGGAGAAGGCCAGGAGGGAAAGAAGTCTGGGCCAGTATAGTCTTTAGTCAGTGTGGCTTATTTCCTCATAAAGAGAAAGCAAAGTATTAGTTGATTGGTAGCAGCTTCGCTCTTGATTCAGAAAGTTGTGGCTTCAAGTTCCACTGCTAAGATCAGGGAGCTTAGAAGATATTTACTGATGGTACGATTTTTGGAAATAACATTTTGTTTTTGAATTCTATTCTTCTTTGGCTTTCATTTAACATGTACAGACTGTCTGCAAACCGTAACTCATCTGTGCTGTTATTGTACTTTATCCTACTCCCATACTTCATTAGATGTGCTTCGTTTGTACCTCATGCTGCTCCCACGTGTTTCACCTTCCATAATCTGAAATCATCTCCCTTTGCACTTTATTCCAGGAGACGAGTGGCCTTTGAACTTGACAAACATTCATACTCCGAGACACTTCGTAATCTGTTCCGTTGAGAACTTAGGTCACATTGTAAAGAAATATAAACGAAATTCCCCTGTTCATGAAGGTGCTGAGGCTCCTTTACGATGTGTTAAAAAAGTTATTGTGACATTTATTTTGTCTTGTAATTGTTTTAGTATCTTCTGATTCATCAGGTAGTGCACCATAGAAGATATTCACCTAATCTATTCAGTGGGAGACATCCTGACATGCAAGTGACCAAACTGTGATTGTAATATTGTTCTGCAGCAATGTTCAGTTTACATTGAATTCTGTGCACTGTTACTTGAGAGATTGTTAAATATAGTTTGTTACATTGAAAAACAAAGGTGTTCTGCCAATGTATCACAATAGAATTGAGCAATACAGACAAAGACAGTGGAAACAGAAGTTGCTGGAAAAGCTCAGCAGGTTTGGCAGTATCTGTGAAGAGAAAATCAGCGTTAATGTTTTGGGTCTGATGACCCTTCCTCAGAACTGATGGTAGCTAGGAAAATGTCGGTTTATATGCAGAAGTTGGTGGGGTGGGGAGGAGTAAGTGTTAAGTGGGGATAGAGCCCAGAGAGAGAGAAGAACAATTAAACAGAAAAAGGTTTAGAAAACAATCTGGCTAGGAGAGTGAATACCTATTAATGAAGACTGCTAGTGGTTAACAATAGGTAGTGTGCAATGGCAGGCTGTCTGATAACAAGGCCTGGAGTGTATGGGGTTGTTGGCTAGGACATGGGAGACTACAGGCCCTAAAATTATTGAACTCAAATTGAACCTGGAGGGCTGCAGGGTCCCCAAGTGGAAAATAAAATGTTCTTCCAGTTTGTGCTGGGTTTCACTGGAGCATTGCAGCAAGCGTAAGACAGAGATGTTGGCCAGGGAACAGGGTGGTGTGTTAAAGTGGCAGGCAACTGGAAGCTCAGGGTCTTTTTGCGAGCAGAATGTAGATGTTCTGTGAAGTGGTTACCCAATCTACGCTTTGTTTCCCTGATGTAGAGGAGACCATATTGAGAGCAGTGAATGCAGTAGACTGGGAAGTGCAGGTGAAGTGTTGTTTCAACGGGAAGGTATGTTTGGGCCCTTGGATAGTGGGGAGGGAGGAGGTAAATGAGCAGATGTTATACCTTTGGCGATTGCAGGGGAAGGTGCCGTGGGGCTGTGGAGGGTGTTGGGGGTGAAGGAAGAGTGGACCAGGCTGTCCCGGAGGGAACATTCCCAGCGGAAGCCAGACAAGGGAGAGGAGGGGAATATGTGCCTGGTGGTGGCGTCTCGCTGGAGATGGCAGAGATGGGTCTGATGATCTTCTGGATGTGAATGCCAGTAGGATGGGTCAGTAAGGACAAGGGGGACCCTATCACTGTTGCGGGAGGGAAGAGAAGGGGTGAGGGCAGAAGTGTGGGAGATGGGTCGGACCTGGTTGGGGGCCCTGTCAACAACAGTGCTGGGGAGTCCTTGATTGAGGAAGAAAGTGGACATTTTGGAGCCTCCCTTGTTGAAGTTGGCCTCATCGGAAATATGCAACGGAGATGGAGGAGCTGAGAGAATGGGATGGAGTCTTTACAGGAAGCAGGGTGTGAGGATTTATAGTCCAGGTAGCTGTGAGAGTCGGTGGGTTTATAGTGGATATTAGTGGCCAGACTACCCCCAGAAATGGAAACAGAGATGTTGAGGAAGGGAAGGGAGAAGTCAGGAATGGACCAGGTGAAAGTGAAGACAGGGAGGAAATTGGAAGTGAAATTGATGAACTTTTCCAATTCCACATGAGAGAGGGAAGCAACACTGATGATTCCCAGAAAGAAAGTCCTAGTTTTGATCTATAATCTGTTCTAAGTTATCTTCATCCTAGCCTTGATAAGGGTAGGACAATATGATTGGGATTAGTATTACAGTGATGGGAAGAAGACCTGGATTACACTTTCAAATCTTATTTTTTACCTATATTAATTTCTTCTTCCAGCATAGGTCTCATGATACCTCAACATCTGCTCCCTCAAGTGATGAGATTGTGAATGTTGTACTGTAACTGGCCACTAGGAGGTGTAGCAAAGTTGTCCATCATGACTTACCTCCTTCTGCTGGCCTCTGGTGTTTTCAGCAAAGCACTTGGTCGATAACAAAATTCTTTTCTGAAACCTTTTGTTTAGAGGAAGGTGAAGCCAGACATCTTTGTGGAGGCCTTGTTTAGAATAATGGAACAATCAGCAACTGAGTGCAAATCTCTGCAGCTGAACCACTGCGGCAAAACAACGACTATAGTCTGGAAGGACTGGCTGCCCCACTGCACCGGTGTCATTCCACAGCCTGAACTGTTAGCGCTCATATGTTATCAGGTGTACCTGTGGAGTGAGATAAAACGACACCTGCACTCTCTCCTCATACTCAGACAATTCAAGTAAACAGAGGAAAATGTGATTAAGTGTGTTGTGACTGCAGAGAACAATCACAGTACACCATCCCCCGATATGGACGAGATAAAGGGTACAGTTTACAAATAATTACAAACTACCTTGCCCATGATCTTATTCACACTAACAAAACTGAAGTTCTTTAAGAATTTTATATTTTTCTGTGTGATAACTCCACAGCAGGAGAAAAGGTAACACTGCCGTCCATCTGAAACAAACAGAAAATGTTGTGGGCAGCATCTTTGGAGACAGAAACAGAATTAATGTTTTTAGTCCAATGAGCTGTAATTTCATAGACTGCCTACAGTGTGGAAACAGGCCCTTTGGCCCAATGACCCTCAGAGCCTCTCACCCAGACCCATTCCCTTATGACCCACCTAATCTACACATCCCTGAACAATACAGACAATTTCCCACGGCCAGTCCATCTAGCCTGCATATCTTTGGACTTTGGGAGGAAACCAGAGCACCTGGAGGAAACCCACACAGACACAGAGGGAACATGTAAACTCCACACAGACAGGTGCCTGAGGGTGGAATTGAACCTGGGTCCCTGGCACTGTGAGGTAGCAGTGCTAACCAATGTGCCACCCTGCCATAATCAGTAGGAAAATGGTGGTATTGACACCACATAGGGTGCAAATAGATAGAGATGATACCCACAGCAAGAGAGAAAAAGAAAGGAAGCAGATAAAGAGGTTGTTGATGATAAACTGGGAGGAAGATAAGTGCTGAATGGATGCTAATGGGAAGTGTGAGGGAATAGTTGAAAATTGGTTGGCTAAACTGGGAGCAACCCACACAAAACAGGACCTAAGGTTGTGGGGAATGGATAACAAACATGGAGGATGCTCATATACTGAAATTGTTAAACTCAATGTTGACTCCTGAAGACTGTAAGGTAACTGGGTGGAAGATGAGGTGTTGTACCTCCAGCTTGTGTTGGCTTCACTGGAACTTTTAGCAGGCCTGAGAGGAATTTTGGCACAGAAATCCAGTGGTGTGTTGAAGCAGCAGGCAACTGGAAGCCTGGGGTCGTTTTAATTTACTGAGCAAAGGTGTGCTGCAAAGTGGTCACTCAGTCTGCATTTTGTCTTCCCAATGTACAGGAGACCACACGGTGGGCAACAAATATGGTAGACGAGATTGAGTAACATAAATTGCTGCTTCATCTGGGGAGGTGTGCCTGGAGCCTTGAATCATGAGGAGGGAGGGAGTAAACGGGCAGATGTAACATCTTCTGCAATTGCATGGGAAGGTGCCATTGGGATGTTGGGAGTAAAGGAGGAGTGGACCAGGGTGTCTTGGAGGGAATGACCCTTGTGAAATGCTAACAAGTTGGGTAAGGGAATATGTGTCTGGTGGTGCAGTATGCTGCAGGCCATCTCTATGATTTATTCAAAGTACAAGTGTTTTTAATCAAAGTGAATTGATTTAAGAACGTTAAGTGGTGAGTCATGATATGTAATTATTTGAGCAAGATTTACTACTCAGTGCTGATCCTTTTGGATTCTAGAGAGACGAGGGATTTAGATGGGGTTACAAGTTATCAGAAATGTACTGAAAGCTTTTCAGCTTCTGAGAAAGGGTAGGTTAAGATTTCAAGTGCTTCTGTCATCAGAGCTCGCTGAAGATAGTTTTATGAGACTCCTGTGCTTTTTAATGAGTTTGTGATGCTATAGACTTGGAGTCAACAAAAGTTGAGTGATTTACTGCATTGTTTGAACCATCTTGTGGTTGGATTCGAACCATCAATGAGCTGGCCAGTGGAGTTAGTGGGACATTTGGGCAGCCAATCACTCAAGTGAGTGGCTCAGTCCACTTTGAGGGCAGGGTCCCCATTAACAAACTGCTGCAAGTCCCACACCTTGAATGAGGAATATCACAGTCAACAGGCTTAAGGATGGCTCAGTGTTGGAGACTGACCCACCTGATGGGGATTGTTGATGTGGGGGAGATGGGTGTTGAATCAGTGGAAAGACACGGATGCTGTGGTAACCCAGAGTGCAAAGAGCACTTAGAATCCCTATGGTGTGGAAGCCAGCTATTCAGCCCTTCTATTCCACACTGACCCCTCCGAAAAGCATCCCCCCCAGATCCACCCTACCCCTGCAACCCTGAATTTCTCATGGCTGATCCACCTAGCCTACACATCCATGGACACTGCGGGCAATTTAGCAGGCTAACGCACCTAATCTGCACATCTTTGGACTGTGGGAGGAACCTGGAGCACCCGGAGGAAACCCACGTAGACACGGGGAGAATGTGCAAACTCCATACAGACAGTTGCTCGAGGGTAGAATTGAACCCAGGTGCTGTGAGGCAGCAGTGCTAACCACTGAGCCACTGTGCACCCCCCCCCCATCTCAAGACCTGGCGAGTTTTGGAGAACCACAGTAAAAAGAAAATGAACTGCATCAATTCTGTTGTGTTGATTTTAAGGTGGCAGATTATATTGTTTAGAATTAGTATCTTACCTGTTCAATGTACCTCAATAATTCTTAGTACATGTGTTTATTTCATTCCAGATTTATATAGTAAATCAGTGTTTCAATTTACTCTCTTTTGTTTTCTTGCTCTTGATTTTTCACACATTGTATTTAAATGGTTATAGGTCTATGAAGCCTTAAATATCCAGCTTGACCAGGATTCTCAAAACCGAGATTGTAACAGAAGGTAAAATGTCAATCTGATCCAAACGTAATGAGTGGCAATGAATATACTTTTAATGTGGGTGGTGGCAGGCTTTCGGAATTTTGTTTTCAGTAGATTTTGGCCATCTTACTTCTTGCAGTATCTGTAGCTGACCCAACAAATGGATAACTAGTAACTTTTATCAGAGGGAAACCAGTTTCTTGTGTGAAAGCAGCTCACTGCCAATCCTAGGAGCAGAGCCTGCTGTGTTCATCCAGCTCTGCACCTTGTTGTCTCGGATTCTCCAGCATCTGCAGTTCCTACTATCACTGCCAATCCTGTCCAGTCACCCGTGCAGTCCTACTATTTGTGTTACATGATACAGCCAGCACTGTGTGGACATAGAGATGAAGGGATCACTTGCAAGCACAGTTCAAATCTATACAACAACCATAAGCCATGGGAAAAGAAATACATCACTAAGCGTAGTGGCAGAGCTGAACTGAAGTAATGATCGCGTTCATAAATAATACAGGACTCCTCAACAATATCCAACATAATTTAAAGATTCCTGTAATTGCCTATCAATTCTTTTAACTTATTCAGGTGCAATTCTCTTTCTTCCTCTTTCAATCAAGCTTCCTCTCTTGAAGGTGTTGACTCTTTTGTGGAACAGTTCTATAGTGCTAGCTGCCTCTGTATGATCATTCTTCACATGGAACTGGGTGTTGGCAGATGATTGAAATTGAGGTTTTACACAGCCAAGCCTAGTACTGTCCGTATGCCAACCACTTCTGATATGGGCCAATAAATAAAAATGAGGAATGGGAACACCTCTTATTTTCTTCTCTTCACACCAAGAATGGTGCCGCCCAAAGTAACATATTACCACTAGCTGGTAGCAGTTACATTGGCACAAACCAGGGGATCATGCTGACTGCATGATCACTGCACAACAAACCACATAATAGAGCAGTCTGACCACCTTGTTCTCTGCTCAAGTCCCTTTTATATAATATGAGCCACAGCAACAGTGAACTAGGAAAGTAAGGTAAGCTGCTTTGTATGGCCTCTGTTTCAGAAACAAACATTGCAAGTTGTCTAAAGGAGGAATCTAGTAGCTGTCCAAGTAACGTAGGCTCTGGTAAGGTTAGTGGTAGAATTGGACAAGAAGGTTATCTCTGACTCCAGCATCGGCAGCTCTTACTGTCTCTGAGTGGATGTTGGGAAGATGTTTCCATTGGTAGGAGAGACTAGGACCCGAGGGCATAACGTTAGAGTAAAGGGAAGACCTTTTAGACCGGAGATAAGGCAAAACCTCTTCAGCCAGAAAGTGGTGAATCTATGGAATTCATTGCCACAGAAGACTGTGGAGCCCAGGTCATTGAGTATATTTAAGACGGAGATAGGTAGGTTCTTTATTGTCAAGGGGATCGAGGGTTACAGGGAGAAAGCGGGAGAATGAGGTTGAGAAACTTATCGGGCATGATTGAATGGCGGAGCAGACTCGATGAGCTGAATGGCCTATGTTTTATGGCCACTACCATTCTGCCACAGGAGCCCTTAGGGCTACTGCAAATGGTCTTCCCAGGCAGTATCCAATCTAAGCACTGACCAGAATCTGCTTAGCTTCTGAAATCTGACATTTTCAGACTAGTATGCTCACTCTATCTTTTTGTACTTCCACAAGTGGGATGGTGAATTTCTCTCAGGCAACAGTGAATTACCAACAAAAGATGATTATTGCTTGTTAAACTCCTTGTCAATGCCCTAACCTGCCCAATTTAAGTTTTGGTTTCTTCCTTGCCAAATGCACCAAGCAAGCCAGGCATTGAGAAAACTTGGCATAGAAACCAGATTGGGTATTTGGTGACTTCAGCTCTCCACTTGCTCCAAAAGGACGCCCTTGTTAGACCCAACAGCATCTTGGCATGACCATGTCCATCAGCTGCTTGCACCCCTTGACTGTGGGCATTGATGCCTGGCATTCACCAACCACTCACAACCACCATGACACCTCTCAGTACAGACTTACAATGCCTGATGCACTGGCAGCTATCATTGTAAGGCTGCAGCAGGGACACTTTGCCTGCGTGGTCAGGTACCCAGGTGAAGGATTGGACCGGGCTGCAACTCAGGGCTGCATGCTGGTTCTTAGTCCTCGCTCAGTTAGCGTCTACCTGCACTCTTGCAGCGTGACTATGTTGCCCTGCCTGCCCTACCAGTTAGTGCCTTGGTGCTTCAACCAAACCAAAAGGCTCCTAATAATTTCACGATGATGGGTTGTTTTGTACAGAAGCACACCAGGCTGCTTGCTAGTAGGGATCTTTCTGGAGATGGGTGGGGTGGGATATGTATATCATGTGCCATTTGCCTGTGCAGCAAACACACACTGCATATGCTTTCAACCAAAGTGCTATGTCAGAAACTGGGTGGGGGCTAATCCTTTGTTCAGTCAAGGTGGGGGAAGTGCTGTTGGTCAGGGTGGTCCTAGCCCCATCAATCAAGGACACAGTCTACACATAATCCAGGAGCTTGCCCATGATCAGTCGTTTGCTTTGAATGCTCCGGGTCAAAAGAATCTGTCTGAACACAGCCTGGGAATTGGGCACTGTCAGTCCTGTAGAGCCAGCAACAGCTGTCAGGGGAATTATTTACCATATCAGACAGGGTCTGGTCTGTCATGTCTGGGGGTTGCATATTGAAAATGCCATCAGGTCTGGGGCAAATGCAGTCCTGGGTGTCCATCTCTTCAGTATTTGGGAGGGTGCAAGGGGGAGCCTGTAGGGGTCAGTGGGGGGAGATCAATATCAATAGTGGCAGGGGTGCCCACGCAGGAGTGGGAAGTGGAGGTGGGGACCAAGTTGGCGATGTGGAGGGGCAGATCTCTGGGTCTATGGAGGTTATATAGAACAGTATCGGAGGGCATGGTAGGCTGTGGAAAGAAAATGAGGTTAGTGCTACTGGCCACTTGTGGCCTTAACAGGAAAGCAGAGAGGAGCAGAGTGGGTACAATTTGGGGTAATTCTGGGGTTTGGGGGCAAGGAGGACAGTTGAAGGTGATGTTAAGTGTGACAGGTCTTCACATTGGCAAGGGGATGGGGGGAAATGGGCTGTCAGGGTGTTGCGAGGTAAAAAGGGGCAACAAGGCTCTTGGAGGGCTATCTGGCAACCAGACAGGGCCCGGTGCTAATGGTGCCCATTATGAACTGCGTTCCCTGCCATCAGCTTCCGTTCTCTAAATATGAATGCTACTAGAAAATGGCAGGAATGGCACCCAGGGTGGGCAGAATCAGTGTCAGTTTGATGGGCATAATCATGGGATCCACGTTTACTAGATGCTAGGACATTGGAGGGGCAAATACAAGAAGCAGCCATTTGCAAATGCTGTGTCAATGCTTTTGCAATAACTTTTAATTGCCCATTTGCAGTGCGTGCGGAGTAAAGGCGCTTAGGAGTCAAATATTGTTCAAAGGTCATTTGTATCATGCCATGGCTGCTTGAAAAGCCATCTCAATGATGGTGAAGTTACCAGCAATGACGTTAAAAAAAAGACCAGTTCTGGCCATAACATGAACTGTTATTTGTGAAACTTTCAAGGGTGCTGTAGGAGCTGCACACCATTGCTGATTCATCTGTCGTGCATGTATAATGATGATCTGTACTGAATGCAGTGAGGGGTTGAATGGCTGATTTGGGTCTGGGATGGGAAGGGGTTTTGAGTGCAGCAGGCATTCCCTTATTGGTTTAATATGTTGGTTACTCAGCCGTACAGCACAATCACCAGGTTCCTGTATACACTGAGGCTGTTTTAATGGTGAGAGATGCTCTTTGTTATCAGAGTGCTGCATGTCTGTATGGAGGAGTGTGTGCTGCCTTTTGCTGTATGGTGTGCCAACAATGCCTGTTTTGACACTCCTTGCACTTTCATTGAGAGTTCCGCACCCAGCTGCTGGTGGAATGTCGCTCACTGCAGCTGCCTTCCTCAAAAGGCACAAGCATCAGGGCCAAGACCAGGGCTGAAGGCAAGCCCAGAGCAGCAGCAAGTGACCGCAGATGGTGAGGAGCTCAGGGAAAAGTCACAAATGCGAAGCCTTTCAGGATGTGCGGGATCTGCTGGAGACCCAGAGGTTTTCGGCTCCAATTCCATTTCCAGGAGATGAACAGGGAGCAGTGTGGGTACAGGCTCCCTGTGCCCCGGGATACTGTGAGGTAACTATGCCAGAGGCTGGAATGGGACCAGAGGGCTGCAGGAGTGGGAGGCCACCCTCTCCCAGTGGCTCTGAAGGTGACAGCTGCTTTGAATATCTTCGCAACTAGCACCTTCCAGTGTCCTGGGTGGGATCTCTGTTATGCATCCACAACCACATCAGGACAGTGGCCAATGCCATCTGTGCAAGATCACATTTCATTCCCCTCAATGATGAGATTGGTACTGCAGCCTGCGCAGTAGGATTCAGAAACATAGCTGGGTGCCCCCAGGTGCTGGGTGCCATCAGCTGTACACACATGGCACTGACACCGACACACATGACATAACACTGTGGAATTCATCATCAGTACGGGATTCCATTTGATTCATGTTCAGGGCGATCTGTGATCACTATTACCACTTCCTGGAGGTGTGTGCCAGCTACCCTGGTGCTGGGGTGGTAACCAGGGAGGTGAGGGTGCAGTGGTATCATTGCAAAACTATTAATCCAGAAACTCAGCTGATGTTCTGGGGATCCGAGTTCAAATTTGGATGAATCTGGATAGTGGAATTTGAATTCAATAAAAAAAAATCTGGAATAAAGAATCAACTGATGACCATGAATTCGTAGAAAAACCCTTCTGGCTCACTGATGTCTTTCAGGGAAGGAAATCTGTCATCCTCACCTGGTCTGGCCTACATGTGACTCCAGACCCACAACAATGTGGTTGACTCTCAACTACCCTCTGAAATAGCTTAGGAAGCCACTCAGTTGTATAAGTTACTGCAAAGTCTCATCAGAAAAAATGAAACCAGATCGACCATCTGATATCAGCCTAGGCACTGGAAAAGACAACAGCAGAAACAGCTCTGTTGACCCTGCAAATTCCTCCTTACTAATATCTGGGGGCTAGTGCCAAAATTGGGAGAGCTGTCTAACAGACTAGTCAAGTAACAGCCTGATATAGTCATACTCATGCAATCATACCTTACAGACAATGTCCCAGACATAACCATCATCATACCTGGATGTGTCCTGTGTCACCGACAGGACAGACCCAGCAGAGGTGGTAGTACTGTGTTGTACAGTGGGAGGGAGTCACCCTGGGAGTCCTCAAGATTGACTCCAAATCCCATGAAGTCCCATGGCTTCAGGCTAAACATGGGCAAGGAAACCTCCTGCAGGTTACCACGTATCTTCCTCTGTCAGCTAATGAATAAGTCCTGAAGCACTGAAGTTGGCAAGAGCACAAAATGTACTCTGGGTGGAGTATTTCAATGTCCACTCTTAAGAGTGGCTCGGCAGGAGCACTGCTGATTGAGCTGTTTGGGCCCTAAAGGACATAGCTGCTATATTGCATCTGCAGCAGTTGGTGTGGGAACCAACAAGAACAAACATACCTGACCTCATCCTCACTAATCTGCTGGCTGCAGGTGCGTCTATCCATGACAGTATCGGTAAGAATGACCACCACACAGTCCTCGTGGAGACAAAGTCCTGCTTTCACATGGGAATGCCCTCCATTGTGGCACCATCACCATGCCAAATGGGATAGACTTCGAAAAGATCTAGCAACTCAATACTGGGCATCCATGAGGAACTGTAGACCATCAATGGCAACAGAATTGTACTCTAGCAGAATCTGTAACCTCATGGCCTGGCAAATCCCCCCCTCAGCCATTACCATCAAGCCAGGGGATCAACCCTGGTTCAATAGAGAGTGCAAGAGGGTGTGCAAGGAACTGGAGCACTCATTCCTAAAAATGAGGTGTCAACCTGGTGAAGCTACCAAACAGGATGCTTGCATGTCAAATGGCATAAGTAGCAAGTGATAGGCAGACCCCACAACCAACGGATCAGATCTAAGCTCTGCAGCTCTGCCACATCCAGTCGTGAATGTTGGTGGATAAGTAAACAACTCACTGGAGGAGGAGGCTCCTCAAATAGCCCGAACCTCAATTATGGAAACGTCCAGCATGTTAGTGCAAATGATAAGGCTGAAGCATTTGCAGCGATCTACAGCCAGAAATGCCAAGTCAATGATTCACCTCGGCATCCTCCAGTGGTCCCCAGCATCATAGATACCAGTCTTTAGTCAATTCAATTCACTCCATTTGATATCAAGAAATGGTTGGAGGCACTGGATATTTCAAAGGCTAAAGACCCTGACATCATTCTGGTAATAGTACTGAAGACTTATGCTCCAGAACTTGCCGCTCCCCTAACCAAGCTGTTCCAGTTACAATGCTAGCATCTACCCGACAATGTGGAAAATTGCCCAGGTATACCCTGTACACAAAAAACAGAACAAATCTAACCCAATCAATCTACCACCCTATCAATCTACTTGTGATCATCAGTAAAGTGATGGAAGGTGTCATCAACTGTGCTATCAAGCAACACCTTCTCAGCAATAACCTGCTCAGTGACGCCCAGTTTGGGTTCTGCCAGGGCCACTCAGCTCCTGATCTCATTACAGCCTTGGTTCAAACATGGACAAAAGAGCTAAATTACTGAGGTGAGGTGAGAGTGACAGCCCTTGACATCAAGGAACCCTAGCAAAACTGGAATCAATGGGTATCGGGGGCAAACTCTCTTCTAGCTGGAGTCATACCTGGCACATAGGAAGATGGTTTGTTGGAGGTCCGTCATCACAGTTCCAGGACATCTCTGCAGGAGTTCCTCAGGGTAGTGTCCTAGGCTCAACCATCTTCAGCTGCTTCATCAATGACCTTCCCTCCATTATAAGATCAGAAGTTGAGATGTTTGCCAATGATTGCACATATTCAACACCATTTGCGACTTCTCAGGTACTGAAGCAGACCATGCTCAAATGCAACAAGATCTGGACAATATCCAAGCTTGGGCTGACGAGTGGGAAGTACCATTGGCGCCACACAAATGCCAGGCTATGACCATCACCAATAAGAGGCAATCTAACCACCGCCCCTTACAATTGAATGGTGTTACCATCACTGAATCTCCCACTACCAGAATCCTGACAGGGGTGGGGGGGTGGTGGGGGTGCAGTGGGGAGGTGGTAACCATTGAATGGAAACTCAACTGGACTGACCACATAAACACAATGGCTCCAGGAGCAGGTCAGACACTGGGAAAAGTGTGGTGAGTAACTCACCTCCTGACTCCGCAAGGCACGTGCATCATTTACAAGTGAGGAGTGTGATGGAATACTCCCCACTCGCCTGGAAGGATGCAGCCCCAACAACATTCAAGAAGCTGAACACCATCCAGTACAAAGAAACATGCTTAATTGGCACCACATCCACAAGCATCCACTCTCTCCACCACCGACCCTCAGTAGCAACAGTGTGTGTTATTTACAAGATACACTGCAGGTATTCACCAAAGTTCCTTAGATAGTACCCACGACCACTTCCATCTAGAAGGGCAAGCGCAGCACATACATGGGAACACCACCACCTGCAAGTTCCCCTCCAAGCCATTCACCATCCTGACTTGGAAATATATTGCCGTTCCTTCACTGTTGCTGGGTCCAAATCCTGGAATTCCCTCTCTGGGCATCAACCTACAGCACATGGACTGCAGTGATTTAAGAAGACAGCTCATCATCAGCAGGGGTGACACTGTGGCTCAGTGGTTAGCACTGCTGCCTCACCTACCCTTAGGTAATTGTCTGTGTGGAGTTTGACACAGACACAGGGAAAATGTGCAATGTGCTTTAGTTTCCTCCCACAGTCCAAAGATGTGCAGGTTTAGTGGCTTAGTCATGGTAAATCATCCATTGTGTCAACGGATGTGTGGGTTAGGTGGATTAGCCATGCAAAATGCAGGGTTACAGGGATGGGATGGGGAGGTGAGTCTGGGTGAGATGCTGTTTTGAAGTTGATGTGAACTTGATGGGCTGAATGGTCTGCTTCCACACAGTACGGATTCTGTGATTCTCAGGGGCAGCTAAGGACCGGCAAGAACCGCTGGTCAGCCATCAATATGCAGGTCAAATGAGTGAATAAAAAAATCTCCAATGTACCTGGAGTGTTTGACGGTCTTGGCACCCTACAAGAGTGGTTACAGGGGAGGAGGGTACGGCTACTCACCGCAACCATAGCTCATAACCCCATTGCGGAACACGTTGATGGATGCAGAATGCAGATATAATGTCACACATGCCTTGATCAGGGTCATTATGAAGCAAATGATAGGGCTCCTGAATATGTGGTTCTGCTGCTTCAACCAGTCTGCAGGGGGTGCCCTCCAGAGGGCACAGGGTCTGCACAGGGTCTGCTATATCGTCCTGGTGTGCCGTACCCTGCACAATTGGAACAGGCAATGAGGTGGTGTGTTAGACACTGAGGAGCTCAAATGAAGAAGTAATCTTCTTCTGAGAAGGACAAGGACATTGAGGACGAGGAAGCTGTCATTGTCCATGACAGAGCTCAGCTGCATCGGCCATTATAGGCCAGGCAGACCATCATTGATGGTCCAGTTCTAGTAGTTGAGAGCTAAGTGCAGCACACAATCGTGGACAGTAAAATAGCCGTTGGTTGTCATGCCCGAATCTGGTTTGCGTTCTTGAGGTGAAGTTCTTTTGATTTTGTTCCCTTTTGTCGTTTGTTAATAAAAAGAAACTCATGTTTAGAATTGTCTGAGATAACAAGGTGTAGAGCTGGATGAACACAGCAGGCCAAGCAGCATCAGAGGAACAGGAAAGCTGATGTTTCGGGTCTAGACTCTTCTTCAGAAATGGGAGAGGGGAAGGGGGTTCTGAAATAAATAGGGAGAGAGGGGGAGGCGGATAGAAGATGGATAGAGGAGAAGATAGGTGGAGAGGAGACAAACAGGTCAAAGGCGGGGATGGAGCCCATAAAGGTGAGTGTAGGTGGGGAGTTAGGGAGGAGATAGGTCAGTCCAGGGAGGACGGACAGGTCAAGGGGGCGGGATGAGGTTAGTAGGTAGGAAATGGGGGTGCGGCTTGAGGTGGGAGGAGGGGATAGGTGGGAGGAAGAACAGGTTAGGGAGGTGGGGACGAGCTGGGCTGGTTTTGGGATGCGGTAGGGGGAGGGGAGATTTTGAAGCTTGTGAAGTCCACATTGATACCATTGGGCTGCAGGGTTCCCAAGCGGAATATGAGTTGCTGTTCCTGCAACCTTCGGGTGGCATCGTTGTGGCACTGCAGGAGGCCCAGGATGGACATGTCGTCTGAGGAATGGGAGGGGTAGTTGAAATGGTTCGCGACTGGGAGGTGCAGTTGTTTATTGCGAACTGAGCGTAGGTGTTCTGCAAAGCGGTCCCCAAGCTCCGCTCGGTTTCCCCGATGTAGAGGAGGCCACAACGGGAACAGCGGATGCAGTATACCACATTAGCAGATGTGCAGGTGAACATCTGCTTGATGTGGAAAGTCTTCTTGGGGCCTGGGATGGGGGTGAGGCGAAGGTGTAGTTCAGGTGTAGAACTTCCTGCGGTTGCAGGGAAAAGTGCCGGGTGTGGTGGGGCTGGAGGGGAGTGTGAAGCGGACAAGGGAGTCCCGGAGAGAGTGGTCCCTCCGGAAAGCAGATAAGGGTGGAGAGGGAAAAATGTCTTTGGTGGAGGGGTCGGATTGCAGATGGCGGAAGTGTTGGAAGATGATGCGTTGGATCCGGAGGTTGGTGGCGTGGTACGTGAGGACGAAGGGGATTCTGCTTTGGTTGTTATTGTAGGGAGGGGGTGTGAGGGATGAGTTGCGGGAAATGCAGGAGACACGGTTGAGGGTGTTCTCGACCACTGAGATGGGGGAAGCTAGGTAGCTGTGGGAGTCGGTGGACTTGAAATGGATATCGGTTTCCAGGTGGTTCCCAGAGATGGAAACAGAGAGGTCCAGGAAGGAGAGAGAAGTATCAGAGATAGTCCAGGTGAACTTAAGGTTGGGGTGGAAGGTGTTGGTGAAGTGGATGAACTGTTCGAGCTCCTCGTGGGAGCACGAGGCGGCGCCGATACAGTCATCAATGTAACGGAGGAAGAGGTGGGGGATAGGGCCAGTGTAGCTACGGAAGAGAGATTGTTCCACGTAACCTACAAAGAGGCAGGCATAGCTTGGGCCCATGCGGGTATCCATGGCCACCCCCTTTGTCTGTAGGAAGTGGGAGGAATTGAAAGAGAAGTTGTTGAGGGTGAGGACGAGTTCGGCTAAGCGGATGTTAGAATTGTCTGATTGCTTGCCGTTATGTGATGTTCCCCTTGGACAATGTCAAGCTGTGGGTCTACACTGGGTATTGGGTATGAAGTAACAGTGTTCAGGCAGGATGTACCCATGGCCAGCTAAAATGTGTGGTGTGCTGGGTAAATGGCGACAAGGGTGAAAGAATGGATTGGTGTTGTACGTGTGAGTGAGAGTCGGCCATGCCAGCTACTGCCATGGGCTGCATGGCTTTGTGGAGACTGTGCTATTCGGCTGCTGGTGAGGTGCAGCCCTGGATTGACAGTGCTTCTCTGGATGCACCGTGGCTTTTCAAGAATGACGTGTACCAGGATGCCAGTCTTTTGGTGGAAACCCAGTAAGTGGCAAGTTGTTTTGGGAATGGTGCATTGCAAGATGAGGGCAGAATCAGATGTAACCGATGCTATAGGAGCAGGATAGGTTGTTAATGAAGTGAGTTTGGTAAGATACACCGAGAACGACCCCATGGCAGAAAGCCTCCCAAAAAGCATCAGGGACATTGAACTTGGCCAAAAGGAATGCAAGATTCATGTCTACATTTCACAAAGGTTGTAGCTGTTTGAGGAATTTTCTCAAGGCTGCCTACCATATACTAACACGGTTTTCTACTACTTAGCATTGTATGTGAAAGTGACATTCTTCTGTGGAAAGGCATTAATTTCATTAATACACATCTCGGTGTTAGCTCTGGGTAATAGGAGGACTAGTTTCCTCTGACTGATTTTTCTCTTCCTATTGCAGCTGCCTTTTGTCGACACAGGAACTCACAGTGGCGGATGCAGAATAACGTGCATGACTCTGGCGACAGCTCAGAGGATGAATTCTTCGATGCACGAGGTTTGTGGAAGTGCTATTTGTTCTGAAGAAATCGATAACCACCGTTGTCAGTTAGTTTCTTTTCCAGACAGTGTAGGCAAAACAGTAAGTGGGAAGAGTTGTTGAGCTGTCTTCGGCATGAGATCCTGATTTGCCAGTGAACCAAAATAGGGCCTGACTTTAATGATGTCCATTTTTCTTGTGTAGCAGTTAATGATATAAAATGTAACCACAATTCACGTCAAGCATTTTAACAACCCAAATATATATTGACAGTTAATGAAATGGGAGTGATCTAAGTAATGAGAGTTATTTTCGGCTTGCAATTAAATTCTCAAAATCCTGCTGTACCCATTCTGACCTGTCTACTAACAGCTAATTTGTGAAGCCAACTTGGATTCATGACAATACAGAAAATCTCAAGGTGATTAAATTATCTGGCTGTTGCATAATGGTTTTATGCAGAACTTCGCCTCCAGTGTCATCATATATTTAGGCCCAAAGCCACGAATTATTTGCCTGAATAAGCAGCCGGTGCTATACATGATAACAAACTATCTCAAGATAATATTTATTGTGAATGATTGCTAATATTATATTTCAATTTTATTCAACATTTGTACCCAGGAAAGCCAAACAATTGAAGATTCTCAAGAGTGTGGGTTCATGAAGATATCGGATGCACATTGTCATTGCATCTTATAACAAACTTCTCATCCATCTGTTGGCCTGTCTTCATGATGCTAGTTCTTTGGTGCTAATAATGCCTTGTCCTGAACTATGCAGAGTAATTGTAGCAAACTAAGCTTTGAGATTGTGCTTAGAAATTTCTGCAGGTGATTTGAGTGGATGAATGCTTAATATATTTATCTGACATTCCTGTATGGGTTTTGTCAGGTTATATCTCTCCACTAATACGGTTATTCTACAGTTCATCTACAGTTAATTGTTGGTTTAGTATGCCAAAGCTTTATTTCCAATCACACCAATTTGGTGCTTTTCCGCTTTTATAAAAATACAAACAGGAGATAGATGCAGACCATTCGGCCCCTCAAGCCTGCTTGTTGGCTAGCCACTATATATATCCCTGGTGATCATCACAAACCTGTTTGCTTCCTCTGTTGTGCTAATTCATTGTCACTCAGCTGTAGCTTCTATCATTTTAAAAGTGTTCACAAACGCCTCATGCAAAATGATCGATGGGCAATGGATTCATCTATAACTTTCTTTAACTTCTATGATACAATGGGCAATTTTAGCTCCAATTTCTTGGTGTAGCTAAGGCCCTAAAATAGCCTAAAGGTTTGAGGGAAGCTGGTAAAGCAGAAGTTGTCTGACCATTTCATAGAGAGGTAGGTTTTGGGGGTGAGAGGAAGAGGAATGCTACATAATCTCTACACGAATACTCTGGCTCAGAGCCCCCTGAATTCCGCCCCTCCTTCAATGCTGGGGATCATTCTTCATTCCCCCCACCCAGTAATACTTGCCTGCTGGCCATCTTATTCTCAGATTGTCTCGATGAGTCAGGATTATCTTGGCAGTTTTTAAATGAGATGGTTTTAGGTGAAGGATGCTGCTTTGCCTAAACGCTCTTGTGTTTCCAGAATTGACTTCGGCAACTCCTCATTTATCTTCAGCAGGTTCCCGAGTAGGCAGACAGGGCTTCAGGTTGAATGTGCCATCCCTCATTACTGTCGCTGGAATGTCAGTCTGGCGGGCTGGCTTGAGCCCAGGTGTGACACACTTTATGATCCAGGCTGAACATGCTACCAACTGAGTCAAGCTGACTCTCCAGTATCTTCATAATAGCACGCATTATATCGCAGCATAAGATTACACTGGAGCAAAAACTGATACAGAAACATTCAATTGAAGTGACTATGGAGCTCTCTGTAGGCAATCCTTAATACTGCCTTTTGATTGATCAGAGTCACAGGCACTTCTTCTGTCTGTTATGAAAACAGTTGCACAGAATATTCTGCATCACAACTGCATCTGTTATTACCCTTTTTAGTACATGGATGCAAATTGTGTGGTCTTTCTTTCCAATTATCCCCCTCCCTTTGTTTAGTTTCAATCTCAATTATTTAGCCAAGTCTAGCTAAAACATAAAACAACCACAGAAAGTGCTGGAGAAACACAGCTGGTCTGGCAGCATCTGTGGACAGAGAAACGGAATTAGTGTTGCAAGTCTGATTAATAAAAAGAGTCATACTGGACTCGAAATGTTAACTCTGTTTCTCTCTTCACAGATGCTGCCACACCTGCTAAGTTTCTCCAGCATTCTCTGTGCTTGATTCCGATATCCTGTGTCCACAATCTTTGCCTTTGTTCTAGTTAAAATATATGCCTTTTGCCCAGGAAGTGGGTTTATCAAAGCTCAATCAATATTAACAGGTAAATAAGCAGACAGTTAGAGACAGAAGTCACAGATTTAAAAATCTATTTTATATTTGCTTTTATTCACCCCAAATGGCTAGAGATAGAGAGTACAATGAGTAAACAATGAAATAAATTCCAGTGTGAGCACCAAAAACACACAAAGTCAGGAGCTGTGTTAACTTTTATCTTTTCTACATCACCCAAGTCTTTGGAATAATTTGTATCAGTTTAACAAAATCTCCGCCTTACAGAATAAATAGGCAGCAGCCAGCACAGAGCACCTGTTTGATTGGCACCCTGTCAAGCTCTTAGAAACATTTACTCCCTCTACCACCGGGCGCTGTGGCTGCAGTGTGTCCCACCTACAAGATGCACTGAGGCAGCTCCCTGAAGGCTTCTCTCATTGTACCTCTTGAAACTGCGAGTGTCTCGCTTAACAAGTTCCCAAACCACGCTGCTGTGACTTGTGACTGCCTCACTGTTCCTTCACTGCTTCCAGTCAAAACTCTGGAGCTCATTACAAACCACGCTATGGGCACATCTGCACCAGTCAGAGTGAACACAAGAACTAGGAGCAGGAGTAGGCCATCCGGCCTCTCGAGCCTGCCCCGCCATTTAGTAAGATCATGGCTGATCTTTTTGAGACTCAGCTCCACTTACCCAAACCCTTAATTCCTTTACTGTTCAAAAATTTATCTAGCCTTGCCTTAAAAACATTCAGCGAGGTAGCTTCAACCGCTTCACTGGGCAGGGAATTCCACAGATTCACAACCCTTTGGGTGAAGAAGTTCCTCCTGACCTCAGTCCTAGATCTGCTTCCTTTTATTTTGAGGCGATGCCCTCTGGTCCTAGTTTCACCTGCTAGTGGAAACAACCTCCCTGCCTTCACCTTATCTATTCCCTTCATAATCTTATATGTTTCTATAAGATCTCCCCTCATTCTTCTGAATTCCAATGAGTATAATCCCAGTCTACTCAGTCTCTCGTCATAATCCAACCCTCTCAACTCTGGAATCAACCGAGTGAATCTCCTCTGCACCCCCTCCAGTGCTGGTATATCTCTTCTCAAGTAAGGAGACCAAAACTGCACACAGTACTCCAGGTATGGCCTCACCAGGACCCTATACAGCTGCAGCATAGCCTCCCTGTTTTTAAACTCCATCCCTCGAGCAATGACAGACAAAATTCCATTTGCCTTTTTAATTACCTGCTGCACCTGCAATCCTACTTTTAGCAATTCATGCACAAGGACACCCAAGTCCCTTTGCACAGCAGCGTGCTGCAGTTTTTTACCATTTAAAACATAGTCCATTTTGCTGTTATTCCTACCAAAATGGATGACCTCACACTTACCAACATTGTACTCCATCTGCCAGACCTTTGCCCACTCACTTAAACTATCTATATCTCTCTGCAGACTTCCAGTGTCTTCTGCACACTTTGCTCTACCACTCACCTTAGTGTCATCTGCAAATTTTGACACACCACACTTAGTCCCCAACTCCAAATCATCTATGTAAGTGGTTCATGAAGATGACTTACCACCACCTTAGCTAGGGCAATTAGGGATGGGTAATAAATGTTGACTGTACTACTGATTTCTAAATTCTGTAAACAAATGAAAGAAATATCCAAATTCAAGATCTGAAAATTCTAAACGATCCCTCTTTACTTGAATAATTCTACAGCACTGCTACCAATTCCTTTAAATGACTGTTCTTCTGATTTTATGTTCTCCTTCAGATCTCCAATAAGAGAAATAAGGGAACCCTAACTACTTAGAATATTTTAGCCAATAAACAGGAAATGCAACATTTCATGTACAAAGCTTTGCTTCACACCATGCTGAAGATGTGCTTGAATAGCGCGGACTGAAACAGTGCCAGCAGTGTTCTGTCCTGTCCTGCCTATCTAAAACAGTCTGCTTCATGTGGGTAATCCGTATGTTCTTGTTAGGAAAATCTTACTAAGTGACCCTTGCCAATCAAGACTTGAATCAGTTACTTCCAGTTTAGTCCAGGAGTTAGTCCTGTTTTTAGGTGCGAAACGTACTCTTTCAGATCCACCGTAGTAAATGGTACATGTGTGAGTATTGCATCAGGTATCTGCTATTGCCATATTGGATTAGGCTTCCTCTAGGCATCCAGAGAGCACAAGTAGGATGCAAAACCCAAATTGAATATTAATGACTCAATGCTTGTTGTGAGGTCCTTTTGTGAATTGCCCTTGACTCAAACAGTGAATTATATAATAACCATGCAGAAGCTCGATATGAAAGGTTCACCTCTATCCTATAGGCTAGTCATTGCTAAGTGCTTTTTGGCAGCTAACTACTTTCTGGGACAGGAAAAGAGAAGGAAGGGTGTAAGCACACAGCAAGTTTGGCAATATCTGTCGGAAAAGGAACAGGTTTAATATTTCAAGTTGCTGACCTCTCATCGTTTAGCAGCGAGAGGTGGTGAATAAACTTTGGTTTTTATTTATTCCGTGGTTGACTTCGTGATATCTGGGATCAACTTTGTGTTAGTCATGGACTGCTGGTGTGCTTTGGAAATATTTTCTTTTACTCATAGGCAGCTTGTTAGATGGGGAAGGCAACCAGCACAAATAGCAGAATGTTGAGTGCCAGTGTTATCTTGGTGTCTTCATGACCACAGACCTCACAACTACCACCTGATAACATTGCTGATCGCCAGGCAAATTGGTCTTGCAATCATTTAAATATTAGCATTAGTATCAAATAATGGGAAAGAAGTTCTTTACAAGAACTCAGTTTACGCTTGAATAGCAGTTAGCTTGCTGAATTAAGAATCACCTTTTAAACCCTCTTACTCTCTGTTTTGTGTGCTTGTTTAACTTATATAAAGTGCATCTTCAGTGGGGACACACTTGGGAAGGAGATTGCTTTCATTGAGAACACTTCAAATGGCAATGATGGATAATCTCAAGCAGCTTGGGGGCTGAGTTTCATTCTGCAGTATCCTTTCATGAGATGTTGGCGTTGTTGGGAAGGCCACCGTCAGTGGTGAGGCCCTTCTTGAACTGAGATAATCCACCTGGTGCATGTACACCCATAATGTGGTGTTGACTTTTTAGTAGAGGATGGCTTCCATTTACCATTTTTGAGTTCTCTTTAAAGGGTGACAACTGTCGTTATGATGTTACATTATGTAAAGAGAACCAGTATGTGTTGAAAACATGTGCAGATTCTTACAAAATGGCTCCCAGAAGTCACATGACTACCTTCAGATTGTACTGGGCCTAGACTATCTATGTCCCAGGATGAACACAGAAGAAATCTTTCAGAATTCAATGAATATTTCCAATAGTGAACAGAAACCCCTTGACAATGTTTCCCCTGAAGGCAGGCCCAGCTGTTCCTAGTTCACCATAGCCTGACATGGAAGCTAGCCAAGGTGATGGCTGAGACAGTTAACATAAAAAGTAGGAACAGGAGTGGACTATTCTGCTGTTGGAGTCAGCTCTGCCATTCAGTACAGTCATGGCTGATCCTCTATCTCAATATCATACTCCCGATTTTTTTCCCATACTACTTGATGCCTTTAAAATCTAAACATTTATCTGCCTCTTTATAGAAAATATTCAGTGAATTGGCCTCCATTGCCTATGTGGTACAGAATTCTACAGGTTCACTACCCTTTGAGGAGATCTTTTCTCATCTGAGTCCTAAGTAGTGTCGGCATACAGGCTCCATGCCTCTGGTTCTAGACTCCCCAACCGGGTTCCCTGTATCTGGTCTGTCCAGCCCTGTTAGAATTTTATATGTTTAATTCAGATCCCCTCTCATCCTTCTAAGGTCTGGTTAGTGCAGATCCATATTAAACCAATCCGTCCTCATAGGACAGTCCATCCATCCTGGTGTCAGCCTAGTGAATCTTGCTGTGCACCTTCTGTGGCAAGTGTCTTCCAACTTAGATAGGCAGACCAAAACAGCTGCAGTACTCCAGATTAGCTCTCCCCAAGGCTCTGTTTAACTGGAATAGGATATCCCCACTTGTGAACTCAAATTCTCTTGCAGTGAAGGCCACTTGTCTTCATAATTGATTGCTATTTATTACCTGAACTGAAAGACAATGCACAGGCCTGGTGCTCTGGGCCCTGACAACCTCATACCTAATGTGGAAGCATGCTTCCCCAGAATTGGGATAGCAATCGTTTGAAGTTTTGATCTATATCAAAGAGACTCTGAGGAGCCATTTTGTGCAAAAGAAAACCCAGCTCTGAGAGACACCATCTGAGAGAGAGAGACACCATCTGAGAGAGACAGGGCTGTCTAAAGAGAGACAGAGGGAGGCAAACTGGGTAAAGGGCTGCTGTGCTGAAGCAGGCTACCAACAGCCACAGTCTGCAGAGCTATTAAATCAAAACACAGGAGCTTTCAACACCTTCCAGAAGCTGTTCTGCTTAGTCTGCCTTTGGAAGGAACCACAGAAACCGTTGCAGTTGCTGAATTCTGACTTCAAGTTTTAAACCGTTTCATTTTAGATAAAGTACTTTTAAACAAGCCATCCCTTCAAGAACACTAGCATTTGATCTTGTTTTCATCTTTTTAAGTACTATTTATTTAATTTAAAGCTCTGTGTCTAGAGTTAATAACAGCATTACATTTACTTAATTGTTTTTTACTTAATTTACTTAATTAACTTCGAGAATTGGTTTGTAATAAACTAATCTTTCATCTTGTTTGAAGCATAAATTAGTTATTTGAAAATGCAAACACTCCAAAAATAAAAGGGGGCTGTAAATGAGTTGTACAAATTTGCAGTTCATGGACAACTCTAGGTATACGCCTGGTGTGGTTATGACAGTCCCCTGGAACAGCAGGATAATCATATCATTAGCTGTTTGTTAGACATTTGACTACTTTTTAAAATATCTTTCACCACTAAAGAGCTAGTGGTATCCTTTATGAAAAGGAGTACCTCTCTTGTTTATTTAATAATGATATCTTTTTCAAATTTACACGTTTTTGGCCAAATTACAAACCTACCCCAGTTTAATATTGTTCATGCAAATGTCCTGAAACTTAGCAAAACTTCTGAATTACAGTGACCATCTTGGTATTAGTTAAATAAATAATCTCCTAATATTCTAATTTATTTTAAATGTGGTGGGCAGCTTTATTTTGGGAAGTTAAACTTATCAGTTTAGGATATAAAATTTGACTACATTGAGGTTTAATAAGAGAGTGACTCATTAATTCTTGCAGCTGTAAAAATATGCTGCTAATGAAAAATTTACTTTGGGAAATGCCAAGTTGTCATAATATAGAGTGTGCCAATTGGCAACTTGCTGCATTCTAATTTAGAATAGTCTTAAGTACAATTATATAATCACATTTAACATAATAGTCAAGTTGCTTCAGATAGTTCTGTCATAAGTTTTTTAAGAACAACATCAGATCATTTGGTACACTCTAAATCAAAGAGAAGATCTTGACAAAGTATTTGTCATTCACTACTAGTATCATAAAATGTTATCAGATCCTCTTTGACACCACTAGTAGCTAACCTATTGTGTGATGCATGAAGCAGCTGCTGAGCTAGGAGATGTAATGGCCTAGCAGTATTAATATTAGACTATTAATCCAGAGACCCAAGTAATGTTCTGGGCTCATCGTTTCAAACCCCACCATGACAAATGAATTCAATAAAAAGCTAGAATTAAGAGTCTATAATGATGACCATTATTGATTGTCGGGTGGAACAAAAATCTTGGTCACTAATATCCTTTAGTGAAGGAAACTGATGTCCTTACCTGGTCTGGTGTAAATGTGATTCTTAAGTGCACTCTGGGTGATTAGGGACAGCCAGCAATGTTGACATCTCATGAATTTAAAAAAATTTTGTCCAGCTCTTGAGAACTGTTCAAGTATTCATACTGGGAGCATATATAATAATATGAGCTTGTTTATGTCTTTTCTCTGCCTTATGGTAAGTGATTCACAAACAAGATCTTTGAATAGATGAGGTGATTATTACTAATGGAAAATAAAATTATTACTAATGGAAAATAAAATATGGTGCTTGACATTATGAAGAACAACACTTTGATTTAGGCAGAAAATTAAATGAAATGTACCTAAAATAATAATGAAAAGCTGATGGAGACCCTTTTGTAAAAATGTAGAGAACAATGTACACATTGGAAGTTATTTCATGTGTAGAATCAGAAGTCTGGCATTACTTGAGCATTCCATGATCCACTGTTGGGTATTTTTCATTTAAACTTTATCAGCAGATTAACTTCTGTGGAAAATACTGGAAATACAGTAGGTACAATGTTATAGATTATGGTTTTTGCATAGCTGTCAAGGTTCTTGCATGTTTTTTCATCTGTTTGAATATTGTAAAGTCGCACCATATTCAGACAACTTTGCAAGTCAAAACTATTTAAACATTGGAAAGGATAGTTTACCATAAAAGGACAGCTCCTCACTTAATTATCCTGAGTCACCAGAACTCCAAGTCTATTTTGTATTGTTCTTGCCAAGGGATATGTTGCTGAGCAACAATAATTTCATATTATACTAGGTCTGACCCTTAGGTAGACGACCAATTCCAGCAAAAAATTACCTTGAAGATTTCAGTGTGAGTTTGTAATCAACTTTTTAATAAATCCAACGAATTGCTGTTAGAAAGTACACTTGAAAGTTGAATATTTTTAGAAGACTAAATCATGATGGTGGGTGGATTTTGGGATGTGCTGGTATTAATTTTAAGAAAATTTAGAAATAACTTTATTGGTAAAAATTTAATGCATTTCATTATTCTATTTAGATAGCCCCATTATTTATGAATATTACTAAATGGTGAGGCTTGAAGATTTACCAAAGGTACAAAACTTGTGAAGGTTGTGTGAAGTGTTGAGAAAAATGTGAGGGGAAAGTTGGACAGAAAAAGGATAGATACTTTCTTGATGGTATGATGGTATGACATTAAATACAGTGGATGTCCAAAGAAAACTGGGGGATTCAGGAACACAGATCTTTAAAATGTCATGAACAGATGCAAAAAGCAATCCAGAGAGCTAATGAAATGCTGGCTAACATTTCCAGCGGTTTGGACTACAAAGATACAGAAATTATACTGCAGCTATACAAAACCCTGGTTGGACCCCACTTCTAATGCTGTAAACAGATCCGGCATGATCCCTTAGGAAGAATATACTGGCCTTGGAGGGAGTGCATCAGAGGTGTACAAGAATGATACCTGGACTTCAGGGGTTAAGTTATGAGGAATGATTATACAAATTAGGCCTGTCTTCTCCAGAATTTAGAAGGTTCAGTGGTGATCTGATTGAAATTTTCAAGATATTAACAGGAAAAAGCTGGGTAGATAAAGGTAAATTATTTCCACTGCTTGGGGATTGTAGAACTAGGGAGCATACTCTGAGAATTAGGGCCAGACCATGCAGGGTTGTAGGGGTCTCAAAGGTTTGTAGATGTCTCTTCCACAAACGACAGTGGTTGCAGGATCAGTTGTGAATTTTAAATTTGAGATAGATACATTTTTGTTAAACAGATGTGTTAAGGAATATGGGCCAGTGGCAGGCATATATAGTTAGGCCACAGATCACACATGATTTTATTGATGGTGGAACAGACTCGGGACTTTCCTATGTTTATAGAAGCAGTGAATTCAAATTTATTTAGATGGGCTACTTGCATCATATAATGGCAGTGAAGGCTCCCTCTGTGAAGATGTAGGGCGTTGGCAGGTTCCTATTTTCCAACAAATTACGTGACTGCACAGGCAGCAATCGCTCAATGTAACAGGAAACTGCTGTTCACCCTCAGGATGCCAGCATTTGTCCTCCCACCTCTGCCACACATCAGTGCCTTGCTTTCACCTGTCAATGAGTCAACTCAGTGTTGCCACCCATGCTAAGAGGGTGCAGTCCAAAACCAGGCTTTCCAGCTGCTTGAGACCGTCTGGCAGGACCATCTACAAACTTCCCCATTGACAGTTATCGGAAATCAACCAGACAAGCTGCAGCCACTGGGATAGCAATTAATGGAAGAACTAGATAGGCAAACAAGGCTACAGTGTGAGAACTAAAGAAATGCACAAGCATGATTCATTAACTTGTATGTTGGATGGTTTGTTTAACAGAATTTGTTTGTTTTGTCATGACTTTTATTTCACCATTATGGTCAAAAGGACATAAAGAGGAAAGCTCAGGTTGTTGCTTAATGTAAAGTCAGAGACATGGGAGATAGAGTAATGGCAAATGTAATGCAGTTATATGCTTTGAATAACGGGCTAAGTATGGGGGAAATATGTAATAGGTAATAGTTTTGAAGGGGTTAATGTTCATGTTACATTGAGTTCTGCCCATTCTGTTGATGTTACACACAGGATGAGGATGGAGATCACGAGTTTTACACTAGCCTTCATAGAGAGCAGATGTGTTATGTACAGAATGCTGAGAGTCCTTGTGATTATTCCTGACCAGAAATGTAATTGTATTTATTCCTCTAATTAAAAAAACCTTCTTGTTATCTAAGAACAGTACTTCTTCTGTAAAGCCTTCACAGTGGGGTATCCTCTACCATTGATCATTGGACAAGTGCTAAGTCAAGTTCAGATAAGGGAGGGTTGTGGCAGTGAACTACATGTTGACAGAGGTGGCAGATACCATGAGTTGTCAGTAGTGGTAATTAGGATGCTATCAACTGAAAATCGTTCACTCTGTCTTCCCCTCCTCCATCTACAAGCAGCCTGCCTTATTCTCTGATGCCTCTTCTCAATCTCCCATTCATGGTGGAAGGTAACTGAGAATGGATGGTCTGAGCAGAATTCAAAGTCAAACTGAAGCTTTTTTTCATGTGTAACACCTCTCTCTGCAGACTTCACCAATTGTGATTAGCAGTAGAAAACTTATGGCATTTCTATAAACTCAGACTGAGCCAGTATAAATCACAAATAACCTAAACATAATTGATCATGCCTTTGAATAGTGCTGGTAAGGGGGTAGGTTGGGGATTGTATGCAGGAGTAAGCTTCATTTCTTCCTGCTGTTGTACAGCTGGAAGTACTTAACGGGAGGCACTATCTGGATTGGTAAATTGGAAATAGCACCAGTGGTGTCATATCAGAAATACACACAGAGCACTTTCATTATCTACTCAATCTGCATGTTTCCAGTGTAAGTTCCTAAAGCCTATACTAACAGTATCGATCAAAACTGTTTCTATATGGACTGTAGGAGCAAATTACTGCAGATGCTGGAATCTGTACTGAAAACAACAACAGCTGGAGATCACAATGGATCCCTCAGCATCCATGGAGAGGGAGCAAGCTAATGTTTCAAGTCTAGATGAAGAGTTATCTAGACTCGAAACGTTACTTTGCTGTACAATACTTGTTGTCTACACAGAGTGTGTGTACACTACACTGAGACCATTTTGCCAGCTGTAGCACTAACCAATATTTGTGGCCTGTGACATAATAGGCATCTTTTAGCAATTCACAGTTAAAATGATAATGGAAGTAAGTCTACATTTCCTTTTTAAATGAGATTGTGTGCTTATGCAGTTTCAGTCATTTTCTTTACTATTTTGTTGATATTTTTCACACCTCGTGGTATTCGTTCTTCGCCCATATTTTAGGCATAATAATTGTCTTATCTCATCTTGATGCTATTTTCAAGCCATGGAATTATTTCCACCAACCTGTACAATATGTTTAACTGACCACACCAAGATTTACTAAAATTATATGCTTAGAAGTAAAGGAAGGTTCATTTTGACCACGAAGAAGAAACAGTTGTGATTCCTTGAGTTGATTTAAGAACTCATAATGCCAGCATTGATAAGACCATAACCAGGGTATGCTAGAATTTATGAAAATTTAACAAGATCAATATTAAAAATTGCATGCCAGGTTCAGCTTGAAGATAGTATGCACTAAAAATAACTTTTAAGACCAGAAAGGAACACAAAGGATTAAGTGATCAATGTGAAGAAACACCATCCACAATTTCAGGTGGTTTTCTGGAGCAAAGGAATGCACCCTTTGTAAACCTAATTACATTGGAGAGCAGAGTATTGAATTCAGTGCACAAGCTGCTTCACTCTGTTTGTTTAATTTTTAAAAATATATCCTAAATTTGCTATTGAACATTGTTTGTCTGACATGTCGCAGAACACCATGTTGGAATAAAGAGAGTAGGTAAAATAACAGTGAGCCCTTTTCCAGGCAAAACACAAAGTACTATTGTGCTGTCAGCTATAATCTGAATAGTTTATTGTGTTTTCCTTTTGTTTGTTGAATGCTGCAGTCATTCCTCGTAATGTTGAGTTTGAGAGCAATATAAAATGAATTATGACAGCCTAAGACATTGTAAAGAAACTTTTTTCAATATTAGCTATGGAACAGTAAGTAATCTGGATGATGTTGGAATTAATTATATATCTTCAATACGAAAGGATTTGCATTTATGCAGTACATGACATCCAAAGCATTTTACAAGCACGTAAATTCATCGTTCTTTTGAGGAAAGCACAATATAAGTTTGCACACAAAGTTCCATTGACCATGAATCCAAGTGACAAGTTAAGCAGTTTTGGGTGGTTTTTGTTGGGGAGAGAATTTTGATCATCACATTGTTATTTGAAGAACAGTAGCAATATTTCCATTCTGGGATGTCGTACAATCTGAATCTCTAGACCAGGAAGCGAGGACTTCAGTTTATCATCTCATCCAAAAGGTAGCACATCAGACTATAGAGAATTTCCTCAGTACTGCAACCAAGTTTCAAATTGGATCATGTGCATCAATAACTTGGAGACAAGAGGTTTCTTTACATTAAACCAAACAATGTGAGTATTGCTGGAACTGTCATCATTTATTGCTCATTCTTGTTTGTTCTTGACAGTGAGCCACATTTTTGAATACATTGTTGGACCAAAGGGCAGTTAAGATCTGGACCCACATATAGGCCAGACTAGGCATGACAGACTTATTCCTCTTGAGTTACTAGACAGGTTTATACAACATTGGATGGTCATTGCATGGTCACCATTATTGATACTACCTTTCTAATCCAGATTTATTTGTATTTGCTGTGACAAGATTTGAACTGTATCTCCAGATAATTAATCCAGGCATTTGGATTACTAGTCCAGTAAAGTAATCATTATGCTACTGCAGCCCTGCGTGTTATATTATGAGACAAGCCCTAGCTACAACTAAACCATTTCAAAGGGATGTCTTGTAGTCTGTGTTCTGCACTTTATGTGCAATTCAGTTCTGAACAGGTGTCTATTTCTGCAAATCTAAGGTAGTAAGCAATTTCTAGGACAAACTTATTAGCAAAATTATTCAAAGTTCCAAATGCTAATTTGGATAGGTATAAGGAGATTATCTCATCAGGAGACTAGACAGGACAACTATGTGTGGGCAAAATGAAAAGGAATGCTGACAATCCAAAGGGCTACTGACAGATATGAACAGCAATGTGATATGGACTAGCAAAGATTCTAAAGACATTATGATTGATTGGTAACTTTTCCTGAGTTTTAATAGAGAGAGTGACTAAGCAGCCATGAACAAAATGAAAGGATGGAACAACCAAAATGGAAACATGAGTTGTGGGCAAATGATAGGACAATTCAGCAAACTGCATTGCTTTCATGTGATCAACCATTCCAGATTTGATGGGATCATCCCGTGACTAGGATCTTTATCCCATGCCCTGCATTAACTGCTGCCTGGATGTTCTTTGTCATGTATTTTTGAAACAAAGTGTTGGGGCCTGCTTGTGAGTCTCGTCTTGCCCAGGGTCAAAGATTTTGATTCTTGTGCGTGTGCAGAGCCCACTAGTGTATGGACATGCTGTGCTGTTCCCACTGCCCTGCCCTCACATTCACTGCCCTGACCCTACAACAAAGGATATATTTCCCTCCCCACCCTATCTGCCTTCCGTAGGGACCACTCTCTCCACGAGTCCCTCATCCGCTCCACACTCCCCACTAGCCCCACCACCCCCAGCACCTTTCCCTGCAACTGCAGGAAGTGCTACACTTGCCCCTACACCTCCCCTCTCACCTCTATCCAAGGACCCAAACAAACCCTCCACATCAGACAGATGTTCACCTGCACATCTGCCAGTGTGACCGATTGCATCCACTGATCCCGATGTGGCCTCCTGTACATTGGTGAGACCAAGTGGAGGCTCGGAGACCGCTTTGTAGAGCACCTACGCTCGGTTCGTGACAAACGACAACATCTCCAGTCGCGAACCACTTCAACTCCCCCTCCCACTCCTTGGACGATATCCTGGGCCTCCTCCAGTGTCACAACGATGCAACCTGGAAACTGGAAGAACAACACCTCATATTCCATCTTGGGAGCCTACAACCCATTGGTCTGAATGTGGACTTTACTAGTTTCAAAATCTCCCCACCCCCGACCTCATCCCATGACCAACCTTCCCTCTCATCCCTGCCTCCTTGATGTGACACAGCCTGTCCATCTTCTCTCCCACCTATCCGCTCCTCCCACCCCACTGACCAATCCCAAGCACTGCCTACCTGCACTCACCTATTGCCATCCCACCTACCTTCTCCAGCCCCTCTCATCCCCGCCTCCTTGACCTATCCGTCTTCTCTCCCACCTGTCTGTTCCTCCCACCTCACTGACCAATCCCCAGCACTGCCTACCTGCACTCACCTATCACTATCCCACCTACCTTTCCCAGCCCCACCTCTCCTTTTTCTATTTAATTCAGAGCCCCTTTCCCCTCCCCCATTTCTGAAGAAGGGTCCCGACTTGAAACGTCAGCTTTCCTGCTCCTCTGATGCTGCCCTGCCTGCTGTGTTCGTCCAGCTCCACACTGTGTCATCCAAAATCCCATTTTCTAGCACTTGATCTGTAGTCTTTTATTTCTTGGCATCACAAGTGTACATCTAAATCCTTCTTAAATGTTATGAGCGTTTCTGCCTCTATCAACCTTACAGGCAGTGAATTATGGAAGCATATTCCTTTTATCTTTTATCTGCTGGTTTGAGCTGACTGAAGCACTTTTGCGCACTCTCTAATCAATTTGGTTGTCATCTTTTGCCATGTTGACATAAGTATATTGTGCAATAGTTAAGTTTTTGCATGTTGAAAAGCCATGAGTATCTTAAAGGAACTACAGTGAAGCTAAAATCTGTCAATGTTCTGAAATTTTTCCAGGTTCACGAAAGATTTAAAAGGATGTTTCTTGGTTTGGACGGTTTCAGCTACAGGGAGAGGCTGAAAAGGCAGGGGCTTTTCTCCCTGGAGCGTTGGAGGCTGAGGAGTGACCTTACTGAGGTTTATAAAATCATGAGGGGCATGGATAGGGTAAATAGCCAATGTCTTTTCCCCAGGGGAGGAGAGTCCAAAACTTGAGGGCATTGGTTTAAGGTGAGAAGGGAAAGATATAAAAAGGACCTAAGTGGTAATGCTTTCACACAGAGGGTGGTGCGTGTATGGAATGAGTTGCCAGAGGATGTGGTGAAGGCTGGTACAATTACAGCATTTAAACGGCATCTGGATGAGTTCATGAAAAGGAAGGGTTTAGAAGGATATGGGCCAAATACTGGCAAATAGGCCTGGATTAATTTAGGATATCTGGTCGGCATGGATGAGTTAGACCGAAGGGTCTTGTTTCCATGCTGTACAGTTCTATGACTTTATTTTTTTCACAGAGTTGCTAAATTGCATGTATGTTAAATAAGTAGGGTTATCTGAGTGAGAAAATGGGATCTTTTGCGCCCATCTTTTGAGGTACTATTATTGGTGTTAGAATTCCAAAGTTGTGTCCCAGGGGACCTGCGTACACTGTTGGAGTGAGTCACCATTGGGTGCTATATTGGTGAAGGCATTAGTCCAAGAGCAATTGATAACTCCCAGAATTTGCGAAGCAGGCAGACCATGATGGCAGTAAGTTTGCAACATTGATTTGACACCAGCAGAGCCATTTTGGAGCTCAGGGCTCCAATTAATAATCGAGATGAGACTTGCAAAGTTGAGCAAATGTTCAGCAACTGGGAGCACCCAAATACTGATGCTATTTAAAAAGATTATTGCCTGCTTGGTTGGTTGATTTCAAATACCTGTTGCTGCAATTTTGCATGTGTTTGGTACTTTCTTCTAGTGACTGAAGTTGTTGAATCCTACAGCCATTGTGCAATAGATACTGAAATGGGTTTTTGCTGACTTTAAGGCTTCATCACAAACCTATTGTTGCCAGACATTGGTGCACAAGTAGCCATTTCCCTTGGAATTTCGTATAGCACATCATGGGGATTGAACAGAAGCAATATGGAGTAGGATAAACCGCTGAAAAGTGAGAGGGGGAAGAGTAATAGGAGGAGAAGATCTCATAGCAATGAGATGACATCTGCTCATTTCTTCTGCTGGAATCTCAATGCAGAACAACGTCCACAGTATCTGCCGCGCAGTCAGAATATACTCACTGATATCCACCATGCATTGCAGCCACAACCTTAACCTCTTCACAGGACAAGGTGAACATTTCTATTGGTTGAGAGGGTGACCATAGCAACAAATGTTTGGCTGTGTGACTCCTTTCAGGCTGGAAAGGATGACATTTGTAACATCTTGCAGTTTACTATTAGGGTTGTAGTAAGGAAGGTCTCTGAGGCTTAATAGAGCTGTCTAAATTCCGTTCTCTCTTATCAGGATGAAGGAGGCAAGGCTGCCATTTTACCAGGCTTCTTCACGGTGCTTCAAACTGTGACTAGTCTTGCTGCGGATAGGAAATGACATTTTTGGGTGTATTCATTGAGCTTGACCACTTGGGCCACATTGTTGAACTTGTTGCAACACTGCAACCAGATCCTGGAGGTCTGACTTCTGGTATTAACCTCTGAGGTTACATGATACCATCACCTTTTGAGCATGTGTGAGGCACTGGGGCAGAGGGTGGTGGAGGGAATATCTCTTGTGGTTGCCAATCATCCCTGCTTTCTACAACAGTCTTGAAGGCCTGCAGTGCAGAGTCCATGGATCCTGCATTCTATGATGTTGTGACATCCTTCATTGTTTTCCAGGTCTGAGTTCCCCTACATGGCTGCCAATGCTTATACCAGTCACAACACACCTCCCCTTTAAGAACCGCAAGCTGGCTTTGAAGTATTGCTGTTCCCTGTCGAGTTTGCTGGTCGCAGTATTAATGGAGCATTTAATAAAGGGGTTAATGCAGCCTAGACTCTGAATTCATTGAAATGAGCAGGAGCATGGTGTTCAAAAACAAAGTTGCTGGAAAAGCTCAGCAGGTCTGGCAGAATCTGTGAGGGAGAAAACAGAGTTAACGTTTCGGGTCTGGTGACCCTTCCTCAGAACGGTTCTGAGGAA
>NC_063357.1:21925614-21945271 GCF_021869965.1 Rhincodon typus | reverse complement strand
GATGTGCTACCTGCACTGAAAATACTTGATAAACAGATTTTGCACTCCCTTCTCCATATTGAGCTCAGATTACATTTTCTAGATGCCTGCACAATTGGCAGCATATTTGAATTATTGTTTTTGACATCTGATTTGCATATCAATTAGCATTTTAAGTCAGAAATGAAAGAATTTTATATCAGAAAGAATTGGGACTCATGACAAAGAATAACTATTTCTGTCTCTAAAGATAAGAAATTTAATCAACTGTATCATTTCATAACTTTTAAAATTTTCCCCAAATTGGTTCTGTATTTGTTTTGTAATGATGCTTCTTAATGGCATTTTGAATAGAAGTTTCCATGGCAGTTGTCGAAGGTGCTTATCCCAATGTCTATTGTGATTCTAATTAAATATTTTCTTCATCTTTTTATGATATTTCCTTGGGGTTCTATAAGTAAATTTTCGATCTTTATATTAAGAAGCTTGAGACAGCAGAACATTCTGGCGCATTCCAAGCCAATAGACAGCATTGTGTATAAGCTCTCAACAATTGACAGGAATAATCATGAGTAGTGTTGATCTATGGTTATCAGGGGACACTGCAGCAAGCAAAACTTTCGTCTTTTTTTATTTCTCATTGTTGTTGATCAGTATTTCCAGAAAAGAGCAGAATGTTCTCCATGTTGCAGAGGTAGAATCTCTGGAATAAGGTTATTTCAAGCATTCAGATTTCAGCCTTTCAAATTGAATTCTACTTTTCAATCAGTTTTTTTCAATGACTCCTTCTTAACTCCAATTTGGGATCTGAATGCCTTATCACCGCTCCAGCCTCAAATGTTCATTAACCGTCAACCGTAGCTGACCTTAAGAACATAAGAAATAAAAATAGGAGACCGTTCAGCCCTTTGATCCTGCTCTGTTGTTCAGTGAGATCAAGACTGATCTTGTACTTCAATACCATTTCCCCATATCTCTTCAATATGTAGAAACCTATCAATCGCCATCTTGAATATACTCAATGACTGAGACTCCAAAGTCCTCTAAGGCAGAAAATTCCAAAGATTCACCACCGGCTGAGCAAAGGAGGTTGGAGACTTGTTGAGGATTAGTGAGTTCGTTCGTTGTGCTAATGCACAGATAAGAAAGGGAATGAAGAGTGTAATGAAAAAGGAGAAAATCTTAACCAAACCTGACCAAACCTGAGGAATCATTTGGAGAAAATGCAAATTAAATACAGGCAAAGAGAATGCATAACTTAGTATAAATATAGAGAAGTACTTTTTAATTGGAACTGTTAACATGTTATGACTGCTCTATTGTCTTTACTCTCACATTTACACCATTACAAAGCACAGCAATAGTGCATTAATTTTGGGATGGAAGTATCTTTTGAAGTGCTTTGTCCGCTCCTCTACCAGAAGTCTAGTATTAAGTCCAGACATAATTTTGATCTTGCCTACTTGATGGGAATGAAAAGTATGGGTTATTTAGAATCACTGTGGGTATTCACCATATTTCCTGCTCATTGCTTCATTTTCCACATTTGGAATGAATAATTGCCAAATCCCTCATTCCCATTGCTGTGTAGCTTCTCCATGTTAGTTTCCATAACTCTGATACCCAATTTAACTCAATAGTGCAGAACCTCCACCTCATCCTGAATCTGTTTGTCAAACCTGCGGTATGCAAACTTACTAAAGTAATTTAAACTAAGGGCTCTGAACTGCAACTTGGTAGCTCAGAGGATCGTTTTGGTTTGTTCAGAGAGTTCCCATCTTGAAAATCGCTGCCATTTTTCACTCTTTTGTCGATAAAAATTTAACCAGCTGGTAGGGTGGGCATTCCACTGGAACTTGCTCTTGTCTTTAGAGAGCTGGCAAACAAAAGGGATTCGCAGAGGAATGATCCAAAACTCCCTCCTGAGATAAAAACAGAAATTGCTGGAAAAGCTGAACAGGTCTGGCAGCATCTCTGAAGAGAAATCAGAGTTAATGTTTTGGGTCCAGTGACCCTTACTCAGAACTGAGACATGTAGCACAAAGCCCAAGTTTAGCCAAGTATGGAGGGACTCCATTGACTCTGGGATGTTGCATGCCATTTTAGAGGAGGGCTATCGTTTTCCATTTTACATGACCAGGTAGAGCTTTCCAAAGGTCAACATTATGCTCTTGATGTGTCATTTCACACAAGCAATAAAGCCAGCATCATCAAAGTAAAATTTAGTTTTGGTTGCTGTAGCTTACCTTATGGGGCTGATATGAATTGTGGAATTGATGCAGCTTCATGTTTTATATTATAAACATTTGCTTGGATGAGTGCAGCTCCAATTACTCTCAAGCTGGACACTACCCAGGATAAAGCAGCCCTCTTGATTGGCAACACAAACATCCACTTCCTCCATCACTGATACTGAGTAGCAGCCGTGTGTATCCTCTACAAGATGCGCTGCAGAAATTCACCAAAGATACTTAGACAGCACTTTCCAAACCCATGACCACTAACATCTTGAAGAACAAGGGCAGCTGATACATGGGAACACCAGCAGCTGCAAGTTCACCTCCAAGCCACTCACCATCTTTACTTGCAAATATATCGCTGTTCCTTTACTGTCGTTGAGGTAAAATCATGGAATTCCCTTTCTAATGGCATTGTGGGTTTACTTACAAAACGTGGACTGCAGCGGTTCAAGAAGCCAGCTCACCATCACCTTCTGAAGGGCAGCTGAGGATGGGCAACAAATGCTGGCCAGCCAGCGATGCCTACGAACGAATAAAGAAAATTATTCATCGATCGTAGAATCTCTACAGCATGGAAACAGCCATTCGGCCCAACAAGTCCACACTGCCCTTCTGAAGAACATCCCACCCAGACCCATTCCCCTATCCCTGCATTTCCCATGTCTAACTCCACCTAACCTAAACATCTCTGGGCACTACGGGCAATTTAGCCTGGCCAATCCACCTAGCCTGCACATCTTTGGACAATGGGAGGAAACCGGAGCACCCGGAAGACACCCACGCAAACACGGGGAGAATGTGCAGACTCCACACAGACATTCGCCCGAGGCTGGAATCAAACCCTGGTCCCTGGCGCTGTGAGGCAGCAGTGCTATCCACTGAGCCACCGTGCCGAAGAAAAGCATTGACAGTATTCAGCAAATGTGATATTTCTACCTCAACTGGCCTCAAAGGCTCCATTATGAATTAGCATAATTAGCTGCTGGAGTTCTGGAATTTCTAGCATGCAAGGGGCTATTTGGCTCAATCAAGTTGTTACTGGGTCCTATCTCCACCACTTCCTTGCTGTGATACCATTTTCAGTTTTTTTTAAGACATTTGACATGCGTTTCCAGGCCTCCTGAATATTGGAGATCTGCATGTGCAGAAATAAAGAGCAAAAATCATTTTGTGCTATTCAGGAGCATATTTTCTTTTTGCAAACATTAATGAAGTGGCGACTGATGTAACAATAAAGCTATTTACTTTTGCTTTCCTCTCATGGCAACCTGCTTTTCACTTGCGAGCATTAGTGAATGGAAATAATACATCAATTGGTGGCTCAGCACATTGACGCTCCTGTGTTCAGTTTTGAAGATTAAAAAGCACTTACTGACATGCATCTATGTTATTTCTCTTTAATGGAACAGGAGCATAATGGTACTGTAACTAATAATTCAGAGGCTTGAACTAATGGTCCAGAGACATGGGTTCACATCCCACCAGGGTAAATACATATTTTCCAGAAATATTAATTAAAAATGACCATGACTCTGTCACTTTGTTATAAAAACATATTCCCAATAAGGTTTGTATCATTTACACACTTGGAAATATTACAGCTAGCCCCTACATCCAAGCCATTGATTTAGTTCATGAGCAGCTGGACCCAAACACTGCATTTTACTTTAACCTACCGGTAATATCCTGCCAACCTGAGATTGACTATAGAAGGCATGGTTAGTAAGTTTGTGGATGACACCAAAATTGGTGGCATAGTAGACAGTGAAGAAGGTTTTCTAATATTATAAAGGGATCTTGATCAAATGGGTCAATGGGCTAAAAAATGGCAGATGGAGTTCAATCTGGATAAATGCGAGGTACAACAAACAAGGGTAGAGCTTATATAATTAATGGTAGGCCTTGGGTGGTTTTGTAGAACAGAGGGACCTAGAGGTGCAGGTACATATTTTTTTGAAGTTGGCATCGCATATAGACAGGGTAGTTAAAAAGGCATTTGGCATGCTTGCCTTTCAGTATCGGAGTTGAGAAGTCATGTTGAGGTTGTACAGGACACTAGTGGGGCGTCTTCTGGAATACTGTGTCCAGTTCTAGTCACCCAGTTATAGGAAGGATATCATCAAGCTGGAGAGGGTTCAGGAGAGACTTACCACGATGTTGCTGGATAAGGAAGGTTTGAGTTATAAAGAAAGGCTGGATAGGCTGGGGCTTTTTTCACTGGAGCGTAGGAGGTTGAGAAGCGACCTGATAGTAGTTTACAAAATAATGAGAGGTATAAATAGAGTTAACAGTAGTTGTCTTATCTCTAGGATGGGGGATTTCAAGACTAGGGGGCACATTTTTAAGGGGAGAGGAGAGAAATTTAGAAAAGACATAAGAGGCAAATGTTTTACACAGAAGGTGGTTCGCGTGTGGAATGAACTTCCTGAGAAAGTGGTACATGCAGGTACAATTACAACGTTTAAAAGGTATTTGAATAAGTACGTTATTAGGAAAGGTTTGGAGGAATATGGACCAGGAGCAGTCAGGTGGGACTAGTTTAGTTTGGAAATATGGGCAGCATGGACTGGTTGGACTGAAGGGTCTGTTTCCGTGCTGTATGGCTCTATGACTGCTTTATTCTTACTCTCTGCTTTCTGACTGATAAACAATCCACAATCCATGCCATATTTCTCTCAATTCAAGGTACTTTAATTTTGTTTACTAATCTCCTATGCCTTCTGAAAATCCAAATACACCACAAACCCCCTAGTGACTCCACAAGTAACATTCCCAAAAACTCAGTCAGGTTTGTCAAACCTGATTTCCCCTTTAGAGATTTCCCCTTCATAAATCCATGTTGACTCTGTCAATCGGACAGTTATTGTCTAAATATGCAATAATCTCATTCTTTGTAATAGATTCAAGTATTTTTCCTACTGTTGATGTCAGGCTAACAGGTCCATACTACCCTGTTTTTCTCTGCCCCTTCTTTCTTAAACAGCGGGATTACAATTGCAACCTGCCTATCTGCAGGCACCAGTGCTGAATTGATAGAAGCTTGCAAGATAAACACCAATGTATCAACTATCTCTTTAGCCATCCCGTTAGATCCTGTGGAGTCAATGCCTTCAGTTTCCAAGGATTTGTAAACTTTTGGTCCCATTAATTTCCATGGTCCTTTTTTTTATTCATACTAATTCCTTTCAATTTTCACATTCTCGCTCAACTCTTGGATTTTAATTATTTCAAGGAGATGTCTGTGTCTTTCTCTGTGCAGATAAACACAAAATACTTACTTAACTCCTCTGCTATTGCTCTGTTTCCAATTATAATTTTGCATGTCTGTGCCTGTAATGGTCCATATTTGTCTTTGCTAATCTATTCCTCTTTACATACCTACAGAAGCTTTTACAAACTATTTTTATGTTTTTTGCTGTTTTACATTGATATTCTACACCCTTTTTTGTCAGCAATTTTTAGGTCCATCTTTGCTGAAATCCAAAATTCTCCAAATCCTCACGCTTACAGCAATTTTGGGCAATGTTTTAAGCCTCCGTACTGAATATAATTCTATATTTAAATTCCATAATTAGACATGACTCTTTCACTTTTCCTGTTCTGGATATTTGCCTGAAAGGAATTTTTTTTTGAACACCAAACATTAATGATTTAAATACTAGTCGTTGCCTTTCTCTGTCAAACTATTTATTGTGTTTTTTACCAAATCATCACGGCCAACTTCCTCAACAAACCTTGATATTTGGCTTCGTTTAGCGTTAAAGCCCTAGTTTCAGATTGAACTATGTTTTTTCGAACTTAGTGGAACATTCTATCATACAGTGGTCACTATTCTCTAAAGGTTCTCATATAACAAATGTATAAATGATTCCTTTCTCATTGCATAATACAAGATATAAAATAGTCTGTGCCTGACCTGCTTTCCCAACAAATTGCTCCAGAAAGCTATCTGAAACACATTCTAGGAATTCTTCTTCAACAGCCTTGGTACTCATTAGGTTAATCCAGCCCATATGTGAATTGAAGTCACCCATGATTACTGCATTCCCCTTCTCATGTACACTCTAATTTACCATTTTATGCCAAGCATTATGTCACCACGCCTGTTTGGTGACCTGTTACCACTCAATGTTTGCTGCCGCTTGCTGTTCCTTAGCTCCGCCCAGATTCTACGTTCTGTTCTTCTGATTGGAGTCCCCTCTTACTAACACCCCAGTCCTGTCCCTTATTATTGGCATTAAAGTACCTTCTTTTTATTTTTTTCTTATCTCTCTTAAATGTCACACATCCTTTAATAGTCAGTTCTTAGTCTTGGTCATTCTGCATATTATGTCTCTATTAGGGCAATTAAATCATAGCTTTTAATGCCAATCACTGCCATCAATTTACAATCCTGTTTTCATAACTGAAAAACTCCAGTACAGGTAACATCCTAGTAAGTCTCCTCTGCACTTTCTTCAGTGCTATCACATTCCTCCTATAATGTGGATTCCAGAACTTCACACAATACTCTAGCTATGGCCTCTTCAATGTTTTACACAGTTCCAACTTGACCTATTGCTGTTGAACTCTACGTCTTGGCTAATAAAGGCAAGTATACCATATGCCTTCTTAACTACTTTATGCACCAATCCTGAAACCTTAAGAGACTGCTGTACATGCACACCAAGGTCCCACTGATTCTTGGTGCTTCCCAGGGTCCTACCGTTCATCATGTATTTCTTTGCTTTGTTTGTTGTGCCCAAGTGCATCACCTCACATGTCTCCACGTGTCAGCAGCTCACAGTGCTCAGATGATTCTCCTTCAAATGACTATCCTCAGCCAGTAGTTGTCACAATCAAACAACAACAGCTGCAAATGTTAACTTTGATGAATCATTGTTCAACAAAGTAAAATCAATTATATTGGAATTCCTGGTGATGTCCTTTCTTGACTCCTTTGCAACACTGCAGGAGCTTTGAGTCTTCACACCTTTTGAGGCTTCAATGGGCAATCCTTGAATTATTTAATGTCCTGTTGTGATTAACTCTTAAGGTAAAACAGTCTGTTTGCTTTTGATTGCACTTACATTCACAAGAGAAATCATATAACTATTGGGAGCCATCTCGTAAGATTCCTTCTGTCCATTTTAAAGACTCGTATAATATCAAATATGGTAAATACACATTGGTGCCCATTACACCTACCCATGAAATGCTGCCTGACCTGGTTTTTATGGCTTGGTTTTTATTTTAGATTTCCAGCAACAGCAATATTTTCCATTTGTGATATCATGGTAGGTTGTTGTCATCAGCTAATTTGACTCGAAAACCTTTTGAAATGGTATTAGCTTTTCAGATAAGTTGTGTCTGTTTCCGTGCTTTAGGACTCTATGACTATATGAATTATCTTGCTTTTAACAAAAGTTTCTTTTTGGATCCCAAGTTATTTTTTGCCATAATGGTGTTGGCATTACAGATAGATTTATGGCTTGAGTATAATTAGCATCCATGAAGTAAGTGCTAAGATGGTGCTGTGCAACCATCTGCTAATATCAGTTGTCAGAAGATATCAAAACTACAAGCAGTCACCATGATATAAACAGTATTTTTAGTGTATTTGAGCCAAAGATGTTACAGTAAACTGAAGATTTCATGGGCTATTTTGTGTTAGAATGTACATTTATATATTTTAAACAATAATTTGTGAGGAAATTGAATTACAATAATTTACTTGAATGCATAGGGTGTTCCAGATTGTTATGATCCATTGATCTTGATGTGCGGCTGGAAATGCTTTGAACATTCTGCTGTTTCCTGACTTCTGCATCTTTAAATATGTTAAAAGGGAATTATTCAGTTGAATGACATTTTTGAAGGGTAGTTCTATGGTGGAACTGAATGGCATTTACAGAGTATGAATAGTAATCTTCGTCCCAATTATTGTCTGTTTTTGCAGAGGAGGTGGCGGAAGGTAAAAATGCTCTTTTACTAGGAATGAGCACATGGAACTCGAATGATTTGGTGGAACAGATTGAGACAATAGGAAAGTTGGATGATCACCAAGGTAGGAATTCTTCATATGAATACCAGTCCAATTGCATTCCCGTCACTGTTCTTAAATGTAATCTGCCATTATTGAATCACAAGTAATCTCAATATTTGTATTAAATAAATGATTCAAGGTTCATTAATTGTTGTATGTTTTATTTATTATGTTCATTGACGATTTGCCAGATGTCTAGATTTAAAAAGAAACTAAAACCTCCCATATTAGAGAGTCCTAACCAGACAAACATCTCAATGAGGATTTGATCTTTGATTTTATTTATTGTAGTCACCTAAGTACCTAAGTACAGTAAAAAGCTTTGTTTTGCGAGCAGTACAGGCAGGTAACAGCAAACAAGGACATACAGATCATAGGGTGCTTAGACAGAGTGAGGCATACAGGTTACAACTGCACAGGAGATGGACAAAGCAAGATCAACATCATTTGTAGTTAGAGAGGTCCCGTCAGCAGTCTCTCAACAGCAAGGAAGAAGCTGTTCTTGAATGTGTTGGTGTATGTGTGTTCGAGCTTCTGTATCTTCTGCCTGACAGAAGAGGTTGGAAGAGAGCATTACCAGCGTGGGAGGGGTCTTTGATGATGTTGGTAGCCTTTCCGCAGCAACGAGAAGTGTAAATGGAGTCCATGGATGGGAGGTTGGCTTCCATGATGGTCTGGGCTGTGCACACAACTTTCTGTAGTTTCTTATGGTCCTGGGCAGAGCAGTGGCCCTACCAGGCCATTGTGCACCTGGGTAGAATGCTTTCTCTGGTGCATCAGTAAAAGTTGGTGAGGGTCCTTATCAACATGCCAAATTTCCTAAGCCACCTGAGGAAGAATAGGTGTTGTTGTGCCTTCTTGACCGTTGCATCTACATGAGAAGTTCAGGACAGATTGACGGTTATCATCACTCCTAGGAACTTGACGCTCTCCATCTCAGCTCCATTGATGTAGATAGGGGCGTGTCCTCCTCCTTTCTTCCTGAAGTCAATGGTCAGTTCTTTTGATTTGCCAACACTGTGACAGAAATTGTTATCATTGCACCACGTCACTAAGCACTCCATCTCCTTCCTGTATTCTGACTCACCATTGTTTGATATGCGGCCTACCACGGTGGTGTTGTCAATAAACTTGTAGATGGCATTCGTATGGAATTTGACTACACAGTTGTGGTTGTACAGGGAGTACAGTGGAATCGGGGGGGGGGGGGGGGGGGGGGGGGGGGGGGGGGGGGGGGGGGGGGAAGGATGCTGAGTACGCATCCTTGTGGGGCGCCAGTGTTGAGGAGATTTAGTGTAAGTTGAATCGTGGGCTTGAACAACAATTCACTTTTACCTGGCTGATAGGCAGTAAGAAGTGCACTGGTGGAATGGTCGTGACAGCATGATGAATACTGTCATTCTGAGAGAGGATATAATTGTACACACCACAGATCAACTGATGCTTCCCTCAGATGGCATTTTAGCAATCCTAATTGTCTGTTAATTATGATTTACTAATCCCAATTAACTGGCCTCTTCTGAGACTGTGAGAGCTCCTTTAAACACTCTTACAGTATCTTCAATCATGATATCTATCGTCTGCACCCAGATGACAGCAATCATGACCTTAGTCTGAGGTTTTATGACAGCTTTTAGCAACCATTGTTTGGTTTCTGCCTGTGCAGTGGTGAAAGCTGAGACACTGCTCACTAGATGCTGCATCACACTGAGTCCACAAATGGTCTCATGGAATTGTCCAGCACTTTCACTTTGGAAAGGACCAGCTCCAAGGCCTACACAATGACATGTGCCAACTTGGAGCCAAACTCTTCGGTGCCTTGACATAATGGTAGCAGATTCTCTAGACGGTTTGCCAATGCGCCAAATATTTTGATGTAGAGGCCCATTAGAGTTCTTCCACAGGCTGCCCCAGTCAGCTCCTTATCTGAGTCATCACATGCAGATCTCAAGTCAACACAATCCTGTAAGGTATGCACAGTGCTATTGGGCATTTGTCTTCCACAAAATTCTATAGCCTGGTTTAAAGTAGTTCACTTTGAAGTTTTCATGTTGCCTGTGTAATTTTGACCAGGTGCCAGATAATGGTGCTTTATGATCCCTGTGGGATCATAAATTTTTTGGGCTATTCAATTTAGCCCAATCCATTTCATTATGCTAGCCTTGGAAAGAGAGAGTGAAATGTTAAAGTCTGAGGTTATCAACAAACTCTTTAATTCTAAGAACCTTGATTTTCTGTTATTGGCAATCTTATGTTATTGTGAAATCTGCTCATGGTGAAGCAAATGGAACCTGCTTTATTTCTGGCCCTTGATAAGGGCACTGCATTTATTGGTATTAATCTATTTTCCTAATTTGACCTATTGGACATTTTATAACCACCATCACAGAACTGTAAGAGCTCGTTAAACACTCCAAGAAACAACACCACCCATTAAATCAGGCTGTCTACCTTAGACCCACAGACAAGTGAAAGAAAATACTCATGAAAATGGGTGACTTGGCAAATCTGCAATGTTTGGCATACAATCTGTTGCAGATTATTTATAAAATAATGTAACATTTAAAATAATTTAGAAGTGAAATAAAGATGACATGGCTTAATTACACAAACCCATCACAGAACGACTAACGTATTTCTGAAGCTGCTGTTATATGCCTAACTCCAGCAGATGTCCAGAATAGTGTTCCTACTTAACATGGCCCCACTGTAGTCTTAATGTGGAAGCAGTTCTCCTATTCTTTAAGACAGTAAAATTATTGAAGCAATACATCACATGATCATTAATTAAAATATTATTTTAAGATGTGTTGTCTGAAGTATTAATTTAGCCTGTCACTGAACATATATCTAAATCTTGGGCATTTTGGAAAGAACAGTTTGCAAAGGAAAGGAGACTGGCTATGACAGGGAAAAATGTTGTATTTGTAAAGAGTGTAAACTGTTTGACTGGAGCTGCCCAGTCTGCACACTTTTGAAGAGGTTCAATTAATCAGCTTGTGTAATAAAGCTGAGATAACAAGGTGTAGAGCTGGATGAACACAGCAGGCCAAATAGCATCAGAGGATCAGGAAGGCTGATGTTTTGGGCCTAGATAATAAAGCTACTAGCTTTGAATACATGGAATTAGAGAGTTGCATTACTGCTTAAAGAGAAAAGATGTTGACTCAGGCAATGTAGAATCTGTGTGGATAGAATTGAGTAATACCGAAGGGCAAAAAACATTAGGTATATAGACCACCAAATTGTTGGGTGATGTTGGGAATGGCATTAAACAGGAAATCAGGGATGCATGCAGTAAAAAAAAATCCGTAATTATGGGTGACTTTAATCTGTATATAGATTGGTTAAATCAAATTAGCCACAGTAGTGTAGAGGTGGAATTCCTAGAGTGTATATGGGATGGTTTTCTGGACCAATTCAATGAGGAACCAACTGGAGAACAGGCTATCTTAGACTGGGTGCTATACAATGAGAAAACAGTAAATGGTAATGTAGTTGTAAGAGACCCTTTGGAAGTCTAATACGACAGGATTCTTCTTCAAGATGGAGAGAGTATGTGTGTCTGTGTGTGTTGTGTGTGCGCACGCGTGTGTCTGTGTGTGTGTGCGTGTATGTGTGTGTATGTGTGTGCATGCGTGTGTGCGTGCGTGTGTATACGGGTGTGTGTATGTGTGTGTATATGGGTGTGTGTACGTGTGTGTACGCATGTGTGTGAGAGGGACCTTGGTTAACTTGCTTCTGATGTTACTCTAAATTCAGACATTGACTAACTAGTGGAGGAGTGGGACAAGGCAAGGAATTGGTTCACTGGTCCTAACTTGGCGTATCAATTCCATATTAAATGGATACCAGTATGAAACAAAACAGAATTATTTTCCATGGTAGTAGGTTTATTCACAGGGTGCAGCCTTACAGATAAGTGCCTCCTTGCTGAGACCCCAGTTTTCCAGCTGACTCTCTTTATAACTTTTTTAAAATTAACCAATTTGTCCATATCATGGCACACCTCCAGAACAGGTAGGGCTGAAACGCAGACCGTCTGGCTTAGAGGTAGAGATACTGGCACTATGTCACAGGAACCCCTCTGACTTGCTTTATATGTGACCCCAGTCCTTATTTAAACAATGCCAGTCATCTGTGTAACTTTAACAACTCAAACAACAAATTATTAGTTTTACATACTGTGGTACTACAGGCCCCAGAAATGATAATTCTAATACTCGTCACCACTTTATTAAACTTGCATCAGATGCAGTAATTTTGTTCTTCCATCCTTGAACCATTTTCATCGTTAATTGCATTACATGTTTTCATTGTTCCCACAGTAAATTTGTACCATGTGCAAGATCACAATTGGAAAATAAGCCAGCGTGAAACTGGATCTGTGATGATCACTTTTTTTACTATTAGGTTTGGCTTGGAATTATGCTGGAACTATGCCAGCTGCTTGTTTGTCCTTTGTAGCCAGTTAAGTGAGTTACTTTCATGTTCCCGTTGTTTGGAAAGCACTTGAATAGTACGTTGGCCATTGTAATTTGCCATGGCTTCCTTAAGCAAATAAGATTTGAATCAGCTTTGACTGGAAAAGATTAATAAGTGACTGACACAACAGTTCCTGCGCTATCCTAATCAGACTGATGTTTATGGCAGACTTGTCAGAATTTCCTACGTAATACCAATTGAAATCAGGTGATTGGGCTGACTCCACTAACCCAGCGCCTACCAGTGCAGCCACAAATCTTCATTCCCTTCCATATTTCAGCAGTGTATTCAGTCAGCCATCTTATCGTAGAATCCCCACAGTATGGAAGCAGGCCATTCAGTCCACTGTATCCAATCCCACCCTCCGGCGAGCATCCCACCACTCTACCCTGCATTTCCCATGGCTAATCCACTCAACCTATACATCCCTGGACACTATGGGCTATTTAGCATGGCCAATCCATCTAACCTGCATACCTTTGGACTGTGGGAGGAAACTGGAGCACCCGGGGGGAACCTGTGGAGATACAGAGAGAATGTGCAAATGCCGTACAAACGGTTGCCTGAGGGTGGAATCGAACCTGGGTCCCTGGTGCTGTGAGGCAGCAGTGCTAACCACTGAGTCACCATGCTGCCCCATAAGAAGCTGCTTCTTATTTGGATAGAATCCCTACAATTCAGAAAGAGGCCATTCGGCCCAGCGTGTCTGCACTGACCCTCTGAAGAGCATCTCACGCAGACCCACCCTATCCCTGTAATCTCACATGGGGTTTTTACCATGGCTAACCTACCTAACTCACACATCCCTGGACACTACATAGTGATTTTTGTTTTAAGCATGGCCAATCCATCTAATCTGCAATGTCTTTGGACTGTGGGAGGAAACTGATGTACCTGGGGGAAACCCATGCAGGTACGGAGAGAATGTGCAAACTCCATTCTGACAGTTGCCCGAGGCTGGGACCAAACCTGGGTCCCTGTGCTGTGAAGCCGCAGTGCTAACCACTGTGCCACCGTGTGATATAGTACAGAGCTCACTGCCTCAGTTCTTGTCTACCACTGACAGCAGGCTACCAAGAGAAGAGCTCATCAATAGGCTGCCTTTTGGAGGGTAAGGCCTTGGTATTGGGCACCTTTAACTTTTCTCAGACCAGTGATCCAAGACCTATAACAATCATTGGAACCCTTCTGTGTCAACTCCTTTCTTTTCCTTCAGTTTCTACTGCAGGTTTCTTGTGTCCTTTGGCCCTCAGTGCCAGGCTGTCCTGTGCAACAGACATCTTGCTGGAAGCTAATGTTCTTTGGCTGTGGAAAATGGTTGATGGTTCTGGTGAAATTAGGGTGGAGGACAACCTGTCCTCTTCCAGCACATTGAGGATTAGTCTGTACAGGCATCTAGAGCTTTGAGAACCAGGCCCTGCCTCCTCAATATCTAACTCAAGTCATTGCATGTGCTTGGAGGAGCTGCAGGATCTTTCTAAAATCATGAATATACACTGTTGCTGCTGTGTTGTGGCAGTGATTAAATACCCACAGACATTTGAAGCCAACACTATCCATTCTTTCCCTTCTTCCTCTGACAGTGGACCTTCTGTGATATTAATTATGAAATAAGAGCTCTAATTTGCTGGGTATGTATAACACAAGATTGTTTCACTGGTGATATTTACCTCTTACAATCTTCAAAGTCTTAAACTTTAAGCTTGATGTCCTTTAATTTCTGCTTAGTATATTTGTTTCTCCTTTAATTTGCTCATGTCCCACACCATAGGACCTAGTTCTTCACCAAGCCTTTTGACTAAATAAAACAAAAGACAGAGACATCTTAGTAGCTTGGTGGGAGCTTGTATTCCCAGTGTTCTCACATAGCTGCCTTTACAATCTATATATATCCTCGCTGCATTAACTATGCTCTGATCTATGAATTTCTCACACTCGGGTCGACACCAATTTGTTTCCCTTTTCAGCATAACCACAGAAAATTGTAAGCTCTGAATAACAAAAGAAACATGGTAGGTGTTGACTTGCTGATCAATGACTTTTTGTGAGGGGTTGTTGCTGGATTTGTTTTTGTTTTGTTCCGTCAGCAACGAGGCAAACTGTGCCACAAGAAGGCTGCTGGGTAATAATGTGCAGTATGATTAATGTATTTGGTGTCCATCTTCTTGCAATAGAACTTGCATTTCTTTAGAATATCTAGTGAATCCTTCATAATAACATAAGTAAGGTACTTCCATTAAATTTAAGGTGAGCTTTGTATTCAGTGCTCTTGACTTTCATTATTTATCTGTTTAGATAAAAATATAAGTGTAGGGCAATTATTAACTTTGCTACTTGGCAGTTGTCTTGTTGAATAGATCACATGTCCACTATCCATTTCATTCCACTGAAATCATGCACTATCCTGTGTGCTGCATACAAACTGGCTGTCAGGTCTCAAACATAACACCAGTGACTACAATCCATCAGTACTTTGATGGCTGTTTGCAATTTCAGGCTTCCTGTGATTGTGCAAAGTGCTCTGCAGAGGCAGGAAACCAGAGGGAATCTCGACTTGTTTCTTGGTCCTTCTATCAGAGAACTTGGTTGCCATTTGAGATTCATTAATCGTGTCCCATGAACTGAGATGAAGTTTTGTACTTTCTCACAAATGTTTTTAAAAAAAATTGTTTTTATAGGATTTGAAGATCTGTCAGATTAAAAGAAAATAACATGGTTTGTACCACTGGCTTGCAGTTTTATTAAAAAGCTGTTAGTTTGCCTTAAGCTATAAAAAGAACAAAAATTACAAAATTCTGGAAACCTTATTTAAGCACCAATCCACCTGAACAATATCCAAGGCATTGTGAAAAATTTTAACTGCATTTTTGTATTGTGGAGTGATTTTTCTGTTGTATAGCTTCTAGTCTTAAGCCTTTGTGTAGTCTGTGTATCGTGTTATTAATCTGTTGAATTTTGAATGTAGCACAGTGAGAATATGGAGGCATTTGTGGGTCTTACACTGACTCAGTAAGGGTAGACTGCATTGTGTGGTGAACTGACCTCTCTGGAATGGACTTATCTAAATAAATTGACTGCTTCCTCTGCATGTAAAATGAAATGGAAAGAGCACGATTGTTGAGGGGCTTGTGCAATGTTTCTCTTTGGGCTAAGGTAGCTCCAAGATGACATTCAGAAATGAAACATGTGAAATGAGTTTATCCTCTATGGCATTTTTAATATCAGATAATTGAACCAGCCAGGTTTTCAGCACTTCAGGCATTGTTGATTTTTCAGCAAGACTAGGTTATTAAAGTGACCTGGAGGGATAGAGATATTGCTGTAAACTGGAACTCTTCCCACTTAGATCCAGATAACACTGCAGGAACATTTCATCTCAGCTATTATGGCTCAGCAGCTAGAAACTAATCAGTAACGTTTGTGTGTAGGTTGCATTGTTTTAATTGGTTACAATGCAAAGGAAATTTGGGGTCCCTAAGGATTTACTATCACCAGTCTTCAAGTCAGCTTGATGTAGTTTGCTCAATGAAGAATGTTTTAGAAGTTGGACCCCATAATGTGACATTTACGAGTGTTAAGTGCAAAGAGGGCCAATTTCTGAAAACAATATTGAAGCAGGCCATGTTTTCATTTCTTCCTGGTGATAGCAGGTAATGGACCCCTTACATGTTTAGATGAGTTGTTTAACCTTGTTTCAGGCTTCTTTTAGCAAATTGGATGCCATCAATTGGAGCTGGAGTTGGGGCCTTGCTCTACTTGACATTCTCGAAAAACAATTTTAAAAAAATTGAAACAAAAACTTAGAAAAATTCTGCAAGACTCCACACGAATCTGGTACCAGCGTGGACATTCTGTACTGGATAAAGAGAATATTTGCTTGTGCACATTTTTCGGTGGTTTGATATGGGGACTGTCTTAAGCATGAAGGCAGTTGACCATCATGGGATGACTAAATCAAAGGGAATTTGCTCTGGAAAATAGTCATTGGGTTGAGGTTTCTTATTCTAGATTGGTCATATAGCTTTTACCCTTTCAACAGACTTGTGTGCTTTTCTAGCAAATAATGCCAACTGCCTGACATCCCATTGGACACAATAAATGTATATTGCTTTATGTGTAATGTCACAGAAAATTATTGATGGCATGAAGTAGCTTGATTTATTTCAATGTTTCAATGCATATAGCAAATAGTGAATGAATGACTTTTAAATTTGTTTTTGTTTAACACTTCCACTATGAAATAATTAGAATTTTCAGTTGGGAAATGCAGAATATCTAATATGCAGCATTTGAGGTAAGCAGCTTGTGCCTTCAATTCATTCTGAAGGCAGAGTAGAAAATATGCCTCTCACTATAAATTTTGTTCAGTCTTTGTTCAGCTACCATAGGCCCTCCAACAATGTCTTGATGTTGCTAATTGGAGAAGACATCAGACTTCAAGAGTCCTGCTCAATTCCATGGTGACAGGCACAAAAGGACTTTCTTAATTGAAACCCTATATCTGGGATCCATTGTTGACTTGACTGGACAGTGATTTCAATCCCTCTAGGAAGTGTATTAAATGAAAGAAAACAATATTTTCCCCTCCACCAGTACCTCAACAACTTTATTTAGTCGGACTTTGAGATGCACAAGCTATTTTAGAACCCTGTGCTTAACCTTCGAACAATGTGACTTCAAATCTGATTGAAGCTTGGAGAACTGAAAAGAGTTCATGAAAAGTCGCAAGCAAACTCTGAGAGGAGCACCTTAATCTGCTGTGGGCTGAATTTCCTCTTTTTCATTAGCTAAGTGTCAATTTTGGGGAGCTTCATGGAGGGTTTCCTTTGTGAGCCTTAGCGGGTTTAATCATGCAATTGCCTGCTGCTCATCTCATTCATAATGTATCCTGCTTTAAGCCTCCATTCTTGCACAGTCTTGCAAGCAGCAGCGGAAGAAACATTGGCCAGTGCTGGGACCCTCTGGCGTTTGCACAGTGGGTGCCATATTTAAACCCTTGATATATACTATTGCATGTGCTGCAAGCCACAAATTGTCCTTAGTATGTTGGTGTACAACAGTGACTACGCTTCAGAATTACAATTGGCTGGAAACCCCTTTGAAAAATCCTGAGGTTGTGGAAATATTAGCTGTTGTATTAGCTCTTCCTTTTTGATAGATAATTTAACTACTTTAGTTTTTGGATTTATAATTTGAAAGATGAATGAATTCAATAACATTTTAATTGAAAATTGTTGCTGAACTTCACAGTGATAATTTTCTCTGTATTGTCGAAGTGGAAGTAATTGTGTTTTCTTAAATTGTCTCTAAGTTTTATCTTGAGGATTATTATACCAGCATTCAACTTTTATTGAGAGTTTTCTTTGTAATAGCTGAATTTGAAATGGAGATATATCTGATCATTTCTGTTTTTGTTGATTTTAAGCAATTGTTTCTGAATGAATGAGATGGAGTGCTAATATTTGAAAACGTTTAGTGCAATGATGCTCCAGAGGAGACGGAAAGCTTAAAACAAAATTGAATTTCTGGTTGAAGTCTGAAACAATGGGAGAAACAAGATTTCGCATTCTAAGACTACTGAAACAATCGGTGCACATTTTGGAGGCTATCTGTGCTTTAAACTGCAGGAAGGAACTTTGGAACAAAAGCAAAGTTGCTGGAAAAACTTAGCAGGTCTGGCAGCATCTGTGAAGAAAAAATCAGAGTCAACGTTTCGGGTCCGGTGATCCTTCCTCAGAACCGGACCCGAAACATTAATTCTGATTTTTTCTTCACAGTTGCTGCCGGGTCTGCTGATCTTTTCTAGCAACTTCTGTTTTTGTTCCTGATTTACAGCACCTGCAGTTGTATCGGTTTTTAGAAAGGAACTTTGCCCTTTTACTTTTAACACAACTGAAAAACCCACTTCTCAAAAACCCGTTCCTTAAATAATCATGTGATTTTTTTTCAGGCCCAGTCCAAGGTAGTTCTTAACTCCTGAGAGTTTACTGCAAACCCAGTACTTTCCCATCCTGGTGACCTTTAACCCCAGAATTGTGTTTCATGTCGAAGGTTTCTGCTGGAGATTTACCCTCTAGTGCCAACAAGGCAACTCTTCCAGCCTCATTTGTGAATTTGGTCTTTTCAACCCTCGTGTGAGCTCTCATCCGCATTCCACAATGATGAATCATAGGGATTTTCAACCTCGATTGTTCTCCATCTCTTTCTCCCCCCAAGACCCTGGAAGACTAACCTGTCTCTGAGTTTCAGGGATATTTTAGAAATTCTTTGCTTCTGAAAGCCTAATGCATGGCAAAATTAATTACATGGGCCTTGCATTCAGGTAGGAGTGCTGATGTGCTTTCCTTGAGACTGCAGCTCTCTTTTATTTTGGGAGTAAACAGTTGAAAGAGTAATTGTTTAGAATCTGAAATAATCAACACTTTCCTGAGACTTCAGAGATTAGTAATCTGACCGTTGTAAACACAGATGATGCTGTGATTATATTCCAAATATGATAACCTACACTTTCTTTCTGCAAAACAAACCAGATTTCCCTTTAATTTTTAACAGTCATATCATCCAAACCTGTTGTCAGACAGATCGCCAACAGATCACATGACCCCATCCCTCATTTACATTGAAGATACAATGAAGCATAGCAATCTTATCAGACTCCTATTTGTAATATTAGTCAGAAAGCAGTGATCTGGACTGTCAGGAATAAAGGATAGTCAAATAGTTATCAAAAGGCTCTCAAGTGCTAGAGTTTCTATTATGTCCTGCTGGGACATTGTCAATTAAAATAATAGATATGGTTTTCTGATTTTATACTGTGACAACTATATTGGAAATCTGGACACATGGTACTTACACCTTTTCTCCCTCTAGATTAATCATGAGAACATTGTGGACTTGCTGCACAAGTTTGGAAAATTAGTTCAGAGAT
>NC_063357.1:21882915-21925214 GCF_021869965.1 Rhincodon typus | reverse complement strand
GGCCTGCTGTGTTCATCCAGCTCTACACCTTGTTATCTCGGAAAATTAGTTAGTAAGTCGTATCATAAAATGCACCTCCTTGTCTATGTATTTGTGGACTTTTAACAACTCAATTTCTAGTTGCTACAAACTAACAATTGTCTCTGATCAGCTGTTGGTTTTACAGTTTAACAGCAAAAGTTTAGTTCAGAATATTTCCATCATTAGTGAACTGTTCAGATTTCATCTACCAGGCTTAAAATTACCATAAGGCAACTTCTTTTCAAATTGCAGATATTGTTATAAATTCTGCAATCATTCAGAAAGCCAGACTTATAAGATTTTATTTGATATAGTTCTGGCATTCAATCTCTTTTCAGGAATCTTTTCCCTGGTTTCTCCAATCTCTGGAACCTTTTTCTGAACCAATTATCTGGAAACCAGATGTGAGAATGTAGAATGTTTTTTATTTGGACTTTTCTGTCCACAACAATACGGTTAAAATTGGTAACTCATCTACATTAAAGATTGAACTTTTACATTGAAGTTCCCAGACTGCTCAGTTCTTCCCCAACTCCTTTGCAAACCGTTGCATAGATTTAAATATCAGGGAATGCTAGGGTTAAAGGAAAGATTTTTGGCAGTGTGGAGGAGCAGAGGGATCTTGGGGTTCATGTCCACAGTTCTCTGAAAGCTGCCACCCAGGTGGATAGAGTTGTTAAGAAGGCATATGGTGTGTTAGCTTTCATTAATAGAGAGATTGAGTTCAAGAGCCATGAAGTTATGCTCCAGCTATACGAAACCTTGGTTTGGCCACATCTGGGGTATTGTGTCCAGTTCTGATCGCCTCATTACAGGAAAGATGTGGAGGCGTTGGAAAAGGTGTAGAGGAAATTTACCAGGATGTTGCCTGGAATGGAGGGAAGGTCTTACGAGGAAAGGTTGAGAGAGCTAGGGCTTTTCTCTTTAGAATGACGAAGGATGAGAGGTGATTTGATAGAGGTGTACAAAATGATCAGAGGTATAGATAGAGTGGACAGGCAGAGACTTTTTCCTAGGGTGGAGGTAGCTATTACAAGGGGACATAGTTTTAAAGTGAGTGCAGGTAGTTATAGGGGAGACGTCAGAGGTAGGTTCTTTACTCAGAGAGTGGTAGGGGCGTGGAATGCATTGTCGGAGAGGGTAGTGGAGTCGGCCTCATTAGGGGCATTTAAGCGACTATTAGATAGGCATATGGATGATAGTATAAAGTAGAGGTGGAGGTTAGATAGACCTTAGGTTTAGGGTGAAAGTTCGGCACAACATTGTGGGCCGAAGGGCCTGTACTGTGCTGTATTGCTCTATGTTCTATGTTCTATGTTCAATACTCCAACTGGTGAACTCTGGTTTGAACTCAAGTCCATGACAGTTAGTTGACAATGGTTTCAATTAGTCTCACAGAATTCCATTGCTCTTACTTTGGCATAGAGTAGATTATAATAGCAACAGGCTATACTTAGGTAATGATTAGGAGAAGCTTCTGACGGAATAATTTTAATTGCTTCTCCAGATTGGGAATGTGACAGTACAAACACAGGTAATGTCGGAGAAACTCAGCATCTGGCAGCATCTGCAGAGAGACAAACTGAGTTGATATTTCGAGTCTAGTGTGACTCTTCTTCATAATGTGGTGGGATATTCAGAAAAATGTCATGTTCCTGCTCTCAATTTATTCAGTGCCATTTCTTGCTTTTCCTGATGGTGGGCTGCCAGACTGTTCATTGTATGAGGGTGGTGATGAAGTATGAAAATCAAGACCCTATGACATACATGAGGCCTTGCTGAAACTTGCACCTGCCAATGGACAAAACTAGGCATCTAGTTGCCTAACCAGTAACCACTAATGAGGTCTGGCTCTAAGGCATACACTAAAATGGTGACTTTTTTATGACATTTGTAAGATCATGATGAGAATTAAAGTTCTTCGGTGCTATACAAGACTTTCCCTACCCACTTCTATCCCTCGGTATTCCTTTCCCATGATTGTCTTCCTCTGCTGGCCACCCCTCTTTAAGTTGTAATGTAGCCACGTGTCAGAGCTATCAGGACCCTGCATCCCAATTTGATAAGCTACTGATGCTCACAGCTTCCCAATGAGATGGGAGTCAGATGGGAACATTTAAACTACAATACCCAAAGCTGAAATCGAAGCCGGGCTCTGGTGTACTAGGGTGCACTGTATTCTGGCAATGCTTGACCCAAGCCATGATTGAGTTTAGGGAGCCGAGGGAACTCCACTGTATTGACTTTGTAGATTCACCCTCGTGACCCCCATTTGAGTCTGATGGGGAAGCAAAGAACTGCAGCTCCAGAAAATTCTAGCATTGTAAGGGCACCAGGAATAATTGCAATGGTATATTCTAAATCCCTCAATGACCAGAGAATTCCTTAAGCGTTTAAATAAAGTGCTTTCACTGGTGATGCAAAATCAATATTGTGATGTCGTGCAAGATCATAAAGAGCTGAGTCATAATAATTGCCTTTATTATGCGATGAATAATTTGTAACTTTGCAAGCTGAGCATTTGAAAAGGCTGGAGAATGGAGGAAGTTATAACAAAAACTAGTTCTGGTGTGAAGTTCAACATGGAAGAGGATATAAGGCACGTTGATCCGGCAGAAATAATGCCAGTAGGTTCGTCCGCTGAAGGATGTTTCGATGTGAAGCAAATGAGAAAGGTGAAAAAATCTTCCGATACAAATCTGTATCAATGGTTTCATGTATCACAAATATCTGCTTCAAAGCAAAAGTATGAGAAAACTGATTACTCCTCAAAATCAGGAGAAGCAGATGAGATTGTCTCTAAGAGAGGTGTTCAAATACACTTGCTGCAGCATGGAGATCCTCGGGATACATCTGCTGATCTTAATTGTATTAGAGCACGTGATAAGACAGACACTGTGACTGATGACTTAGAGACAGAAGACCCTTTCCTTTACACTTTAAATAGTCAAGGGCATGCAGACCAAGGGGTGAAGAAATTAGAACTGAGAAAATCCTCTTCTAGTCCTGATCCAAGTGGTACAGAATCATTCAGATCATCACATCAGGTGAGGCCAGAAGAGCAACTTGTAACAGATTCTAAATACAGAAGTGAATTGGACAAAGCAAACCAGGATTATCCCAAAAATGAGTTGATTAATAATACTTTCAAAGCCAGCAAAGATGTGACAGACAATACCCTCCTATCTATTTGTGATTATATTTATAGGCCCAGTTCTGGAGACGCAAAAGAGAAAGGTAGGGATTATGTCAAAAGAAGGAATATTTATGCAACGGAGAAAGATTCTAGAGATTCCCCAGAATTATCTCTAATGCAGGAACAGTTGCATCAACTTGTTGCCCCCACTGCAGAGAATATGAACATGACAGCAGAATCAAACCAGAAGAAACCAGCAGACCCTGGATTTGATCCAGCAGACAATGGAGAGTATCAAACAGATTTTACTGAATTAGGTTTAAAAAAGGCTGAACTGCTGGAACAATCCAGGCAAATATCTGGAGATGCCTCTTTTGACAAAATACACGGTCAGCAATTTTGCAAAGGTGACGTGCAAAACGCATTAATTCATCAGAGGGTTTGCAGCATCAGTTGTACACCTTGTGCTGACAATGGTGAGACAGAGACAATATTAGCACAGAATTGTGCACCATTTCCTGTTCCTCAACAACAATGTAATCCAGCTGAAGAATTGAGAATAGAAGGTTTAATCACAAAGAACTGTAAGAAAGAAAGCTTTTCTTCTGAAGTCAAATTTTTGGGATACAGTGTTGATCAAAGGGATAAAGAAGAGGCTAGAAAATTTACTCAGGCAGGTGAACCAAACTCTAATCAATTCGCAAAAGCAGGCATTTCTGTTCAAATTGCCAAGCCAGCTGAGTCATCTGCTAAGAGCCACTCTCTACAAGGCAGTCTAAAAACTCAAGGAAACCATGAGACAAAACCAGGGATCGAAGTAAAAGTATTGCACGCCCACCGGGAGAAAATTGGAGCCAGCAATGCAAAATGGGGTATTCGTAGAATAAAAATTGATGGTAAGGAAAGAATCGAGCAAGGTTACGAAAGATTTGGATTGAGTGGTGAGAACGTAGAGTCCAGTATTCCAGAAGAACAAACCAAGAACCCAACAGCCCAAATTCAATCAAGTATTAAATCAGTGAAAGAGAGAATGGTAAAGGATACAGGAAATGAAACAGATTTGGTGGGAAATGAAAAGCAGTTTCTGAAAGAGTTTTCCAATGATCCAGCAAGAAGATCTTCTGTTTTTAACTATTGTCAGAAAAAGTGGTCAGCAACCAGTCTAGGTAGAGGAGAGAAGTCTCCACGGTGGGAAACTGCATCACCTGAGACATTTAATGGGTTGAAAAGCATACTGGAGAAAAAACTTGATCTTAATTATGCTGTCCTAGCGTGGAAGGACTATTATGAAAGGAAACGAAGAAGAGAAACAGAGATTAAGGAGAAAATACTGCAAAAGCAAACAGCTTCAGTGCTGACACTGGACCAGAATTCAAGTGACAGGTGCCAACCTGACGCAGCTCCAGCTGAACCTCCTCGGAGAAAACCTGCTGCAGTCAAGTATGGGGTATCTATTCAATTAAAGAACTCTGCTCTCCATTCGCAAAAAGTAAAAGAATACAACACAAAATATAACAAATACCATAATGGAATAGCACCTCACTTATCTAGAGAAATGGATTCCAACTGTATTGCATATCCCAAAACAGTTAGAGATGGGGATGCATTGTCAGACAACTTTGAGCATAATTTCTACCAAGGCAAGAAGATTTTAAAGAAAAAGGGAAGTGGATATTCATTGATATCCTCAAATTGTTTCACATCTGAAGGAAGCAATGAAAATCAATGTTCCTCACCTGATTCAATAGGTTCAGACATATCTCTGGATTTTTATACATCACTGTACAAAGCATCTCAGGATGCTAAGAAACATTCAGATAATGCAACCCTGAAACAGGGCCAGTCTAAGTATAGATCCTCTCATGGAGACATGCAACATCTGCTGTTTGATCAGAGAAAAACAAGTCCAGAGGAGTTAGCTAGTATGCCATATGAAGATGAACACAGGCTGGAGAAGTATGAAAGCAGAGTGTTAATTAAGACAAGTACGCATTCTACCAGAATGGCTGAAGAAGATTTATCATGTGAAAAGCTTGACAGTGGAACATCTAGAGTGTGCAGTAAATTATACAGGTCACCCATCAGATCTTACAGTAAAGCAAATCAAGATCCCAGTGACTCCAAATGGATAAGAAATGAAAAACCAGCAACCAGGAAAATTACTGAAGAAGTATTGCGCAGTAACAGGTCAGCAAACAAGCCTAGAGAGGATTCTTCCCAAAGACCAAGAGACCAGGTATCGCCAGATTACAGATTGTACCCTGCAATGGAAGATCATCAGCCAGCTAAAGAAGGAAGATCTTTCAATGTGACAAAATGTAATCCTTCCAGAAAGAAAAGCACTGGACTGGTGGATTTCAGACTATCGAATAGTACAGCAGGTGAAGATGTCAGGCACTAAGTCACATCCTCTGATTTTGTTCACAGTAGATAATTTGAAATGGGGATGGGCAGGTGGGGTATGGTAGAGTGAAGAAAATATTAGCCCCAAAATATAAACATATTAATGTTAGATATCTAAGAATTAATGAAGCTAAAGAGAATATATAGCATACATAAATAAACAATTGGAAAGCTACAAAAATAAAAAAAAGTAAAGAAAAGGCTTTAGTATTGTCATGTAAAATTATTTGAGAGGGACAGAGAAAGTATTCAAGTATCTTTGTAAAATGAAAATGGCCACATAGAATTGTTAGTTAATGTGTTTTGATATTTCGGAACAAACATGTTGTACAATTGGTTTAATAAAAGCTGATGGGGTGTAATGTGTTTCAAAAATAGATAGTTCATTTTTTCGGCAAAACAGACTGGCTTACATTTGAAGGCATTTAATTTGCTGCAGGTAGCACTGGAAGTGGTTTTTATATTTAGGATTGTCACAGAATGGAAAAGGCAAAATTGCCACTGTGGAATGACATTTCTATGTGTGATATTTAAGGCTATGTTGGTAGTAATTAATGTGATAATTGCACATAGCCAAACTCTAATCATGACTATGACATTTTCCTTTCAACTAAGTTTATGTCTTTCTATAGTTTAGTTTAATTGGTATATTTTGATTTTACTAACTGATGCAACCCTTTTGACGAATCATGTGGATAAATTAACTTAACAAGTGAAAGCTCTAGCATTACTGTAAACTTATGCAGTAACATTGGAAAGTGAGTCATATGTTCCAATGGAGTATGCAACTTATATTAAAATTCCCTTCAGACTATTGTGAAGAATCACATAATAAAACAGACACTGTGATTGATGACTTGGGAACAGACGATCCTTTCCCTTATATTTTAAATGAAAAAGAATTGGTGAATCTATGGTGATGAATGTAGAACTGAAAAGGTATATTTTTATTCATAAATGAAGTGAAATTATACAAATTGTAACAACAGACTGTTCCCAGATAAGCAAATTGCCAATCTGCTTGTGACAGATTCTAAATACATATACAAATTGATCAGTGGAGGGAGGCAATATCCCAAAAATGCATTGATTGATAATACTTGCAAAGATAGCAAAAATTCAAAATAATTTCACATCCAATTCCGGAACCAATTCTGAAACACAACAAGGAAAGGGTACAGATTATTTCAAATGAAAGAATATTTATGCAATGGATAAAGATTCTTGAGATTGCCCAAAACCATCTCTCATGCAGGAGTAGTTGCACCAACTTGTGGCCCCACTGCAGAGAACATGAATGTGATAGCAGATCTAGACCAAAATCTGCAGCAACAGACAATGGAGAGTATCAAACAAAATTTATAGGAATAGCCTTAAAATGATCTGAAAGGCTCATACAAATCTCTGAAGATACCTCTTTTTGACAAGACACATATTCAGCAGTTTCGCAAAAATGATGTACAATATTTTTAAACCATCAGAGAAGGTAGTAGTGTACATCCATACAGGTTAAAAACAGTCTATTTTCAAGCTGTAATGATAGAAATTGCCATTTCTGCCATGATGCCACTTGGGAAGAGTTTGGGGTGGCTCTGGTCTGTACCATGTAGTTCTTCGCTTGGGCTCTGCTCCATCCATAGCTGGGTGCCATGCTTGCTTTCTTCCAGCACTTCCACATGTCAGAATTTGTCAAAACTGAGCTGATGTAGTTGTTGCCCTTAGAAAAAATTCCAGCAGACATGTAGCTCATTGAAGACCACTGTAGGTGAAATGGCCAGAAGGCTTCCTATACAAAGATGTTTCTATTCATTTTCTCATATACATGATAGCATGACAACAGGATGTATCATGGACAATAACAACAAGTTGTCTCATAGATGATACTGGGACTGCAGAATGATGTGGCGAAATTCTGCTGTGGCATATGTGAGGAAACCATGGATGTTGCATAGCCCTCTGAATACTAGAGTGACTCTTATTCAGCAAAGTAATGTTAGTCTGTTAACTGGCATCAGAATACCCATGACATTTTGATGTTAATAAACAGAGGTCTAGTATCTCTAAAGTTTAAAATATGTACATAACCATGCCATCCATCTAATTTTAATTTTGGAGTTCGTACATATATCCACAGATTAATCCCTAAATGAGAGAGTTGTGCTGGTAACACAGACTTCTGTCAGTGCTTGCGAACATACAAACATAGGAATTAGGAGCAAGAATAGGTCACTCAGCTCCCGTCTCCTCCATTATTTAATAAGATTGTGGCAGATCTGAATACACCACATTCCCATTTACCCTGATACCTTTACTTCCCCTTGTTTAACAAGAATCTATTCAGGTCTTGGAAATATTCAGTCTGTGCTTCCAATGTCTTTTGAGGAAAGGAGTTCCAAAGATTCACAATCCTCTGTGAGAAAAATTTCTCCTCGCTTCTGATTGAAAACTCCTTATTTTTAAGCACTGGCCCCCAGTTTTCGATTCTCCCAAAGAGGAAACATTTTCTCCACATACACCCTATCATGACCCCTCAGGATCATGTTTCAAGCAAGTTGCTCTTACACTTTTCCAATCTCTAGTGGATACAAACTGAGCCTGTCTAACCTTCCATCATAGGCTGACTCACCCGTTCACAGTATTGGTAATATTAACTAGCCTCGCAGGGGGTTGGGACCCGAAATAGTAGTGAGACAAAAGAGAAGGTTGAGGCTAGTGCAGAAGTTAAAGAGAGCAAATTAATTAGAACAGGCAGGCAAAAGCATGATGGGGAATGAGGGAAGGCCGATGCAAGAGGCCTGACAGATGAGAGAGATGAACTCAAGGCATGGATGGGAACTTGGGATGGGATATCACAGTGATTAGAGGAACATGATTGAGGGAGGGACAGGACTGGCACCTCGATGTTCAGCGGTACAAATGCTAAGGGAAGGATGGAAAGGGAGGCAAGAGAGGAGGGTATTTTGATCAGGGAAAACATTACGGCAGTACTTGGAGAGGATATTCCTGATGGATCGTACAGTGAAGCTCGAGGGGTGGAACTGAGAAATAAGAAGCGGGTGATCACTTTGCTGGGATTGTACTATAGGCCTCCCAATAGTCAGTGGGAAATTTAAGACCAAATGTGTAGGGAGATCACGGTTAGCTGCAACAACAGTAGAGTTGTAATAAAAATGAATTTTAACTTTCCAAACACAGACTACCATAGTGTTGAGGGCTTGGATGGGGAGGAATTTTTTAAGTGTATTCAGGAAAACTTTCTCATTCAATATGTAAATGCGCCTACCAGAGAGGGGCAAAACCCAACCTCCTCTTGGGAAATAAGGCAGTGACTAAGGTGTCAGTTGGGGGGCACTTTGGGACCAGTGACTATAATTCTGTTAGTTTCAAAATAGCCATGGAAAAAGGTATGTCTGGTCTACAATTTAAAGTTCTAAATTGGGGCATGGCCAATTTTGATGGTACTAGACAGGAAGTTTCAGAAATTGGGGAAGGTTGTTCGCAAGTAAAGGATGTCTGGCAAGTGGGAAGCTTTCAAAAGTGAGATAACGAGAGTTCAGGGACAGCATGTTCCTGTCAGTGTGAAGGGCAAGGCTGGCAGGAGCAGGGAACACTGGATGACTAGAGATATTGAGGCTCTGGTCAAGAAAAAGGGGACATATGTCAGGTATAGGCAGCTGGGATCAAGTGAATCCCTCGAGGAGTATAGGGGGTGTAGGAGTACACTTAAGAGGGAAATCAGGAGGGCAAAAAGGGGACATGAGGTACCTTTGGAAGATAAGGTAAAGGAGAATCCAAAGAGATTCTACATGTTTATAAGGGCAAAAGTGCAACTAGGGAGAGAATAGGGTCCCTTAAGGATCAATGAGGCCGTCTACATGTGGAGCCACGTTTGTATTTACCATGGAGAAAGACATGGAAGGTAGGGGACTTGGAAATAAATAGTGATGTCTAGACAAGAGCTAACATTACAGAAGAGGACGTGCTGGAGGTCTTAAAATGCATAAAGGTAGGTAAATGCTCGGGACCTGACCAAGTGTATCCCACGACATTATGGTACCCCTAGCAGAGATATTTGTCTCATCGACAGCCATGAGTGAGGTGCCAGAAGACTGGAAGGTGGCCAATGCTGTGCCATTATTTAAGGATGCTGCAAGGAAAAGCCAGGGAACTATAGACTGGTGAGCCTAACATCAGTGATGGGTACGTTTCTGGAGGGAATTCTGAGAGACAGGATCTCATGCATTTGAAAAGGCAAAGACTGATTAGAGATAATCAGCATGGCTTTGTGTGTGGGAAATTTGTCTCACAAACTTGACTGACATTTTTGAAGAGGTGACCAAAAAGATTGATGAAGACAGAGCTTTGCTTTTATGCCTTCATAATTCCCCTTATTTAAATTTAAAATATTAATCTTGAATCCAATCTTCTCTTCCTCCAATAATGTAACATTCAATCATTTTATACAATGCTATCTCATTGTATAACACCAGGTCTCATATTGTATGTGCTGTTCAAAAAAACTGTCCTGAAAACATTCTCTAACTTTGTCATTCTTCCTCAGTCCATCTGATTTTTCTGGTCCATATGTATTTTAAAATTCTTCATGATTATGACTATGCCTTTCTGACAATCCACCATTATTTCTTTCTTTATGTCCCATTTTACTGTATAGTTACTGTTGGGGGCCAGATAGCACATTCCCACAAGTGTATTCTTGACTTTATAATTTCTAAACTCTACCCAAACTGCTTCTCCATCTTGGTTGCTTGAACTTGGGTCATTCCTCTCAATTGAATTAATACAATCACTCATGGAAATTCACTTTAGCCAGCTGTGCATGCATGTCCTCATATTTGCCTTTACATAAAACTTTAAAAATAATTTTGGGCACACTCCTCTCTGTCTTGAACTAAATATAAAGGTCAGTCATAATATGGTGGCTGCTAGTTAACAATACATTCATTCTGAGACAATTAATTAATCCTATTACGGCATTGTACTGGTCTAGTTTAGCCTGCTGTTTAGTTGGGTCCAGAACATAGGGTTTGGTACCGGGGTCGGGAAATCGGTATTAGTAGGGAAGTGATATTGGGGAAATTGACAGAATTGAAAGCCTGAGCCTGATAATCTACATCCCAGAGTACTTAAGGAAGTGGCCATCGGAATAATGGATGCTTTGGTGATAATATACCAAGATTCTTTAGATTCTGGAACAGTACCTACAGATTGGAGGGTAGTTAATGTAACCCCTCTATTTAAAAAGGGAGGTGGAGAGAAAATAGGGAATTATAGACCAGTGGATCTGCTATTAGTAGTGGGGAAAATGCTAGTCCATTATAAAAGAATTAATAGCTGAACATTGCGAAAACAGTGACAGGATCGGACAGAGTCAGCATGGATTTATGAAAGGAAAATCAAACATTTTTTGAAGATGTAACTAGTAGAGTTGATAAAGGGAGCTGGTGGATGTGGTTTACTTGGAATTTCAGAAGGCTTTCGGTGAAGTCCCACATAAGAAATTAAGGTGTAAAATTAAAGAACGTAGGATTGGGGGTGGTGTGTTGAGATGGATAGAAAATTGGTTAGCAGACAGGAAGCAAGTATTCGGAATAAATGGATCTTTATCTGAATGGCAGGCAGTGACTATTGCGGTACTTCAGGAATTAGTACTAGGATCCCAGGTACTGCTATATAGATGAATGATTTAGATGAAGCAACTGAATGTAGTATCTCCAAATTTGCAGATGGCACAAAGCTAGATGGGAAAGTGAAATAGGGAGCAGAACGCAGAGATGTTGCAAAGCTGGCAAATGCATGGCAGGTGCAGTATAATGTGGATAAATGTGACGTTATCCATTTGGGGAGAAACAGAAAGGCACATTATTATTTGAACGGCTGTAAATTGAGGGAGAGGAATATGCAATGACACCTGGGTACCTTTGTATACCCATAACTGAAGGTAAGTATTTAGATGGAGCAGGCAATAAAGAAGACAAATGGTATGTTGACCTTCATAGCAAGAGGATTCGAGCAAGATGGCAGTTGGCTTTATCTCTTTCCTGATTTTCGTTTCCATTGGTATCATTCAAGAGAGATGAGAAATGGACAGCCAATCACTAGGACCTGTTTTAAACAATTGCACAAAATCAAAGTTGCCCTCATTTTGTCAGAGATTTCAACTACCGGAGAACAGGTAAATAATTCAAATGAATATCTTGGCTATTGCTCAAACATATTGTCAACTTGTCAGAATTCAAATGATACAAAAACATGGTGAGCAGCAGAGCCAAATGTTGCGTTTGAAGATTTGCAGAAGAATTTAGGTAAATTCTGTAATTGACTAGATCTATGTCAGTGTGTAAATTGAGGATCAGCAAATATAAAGTCTTGGCTAATACGCACAAATAAATGTGACATAAGTATGTAATGAATGAATTAGAATTAACGAAGGAGAACTTGGAAAGGCAATTGGGAGCACTCATACACACATCGCTTTCAGGAAAGTTGTTCCAACATTTCAATCATTTAGTGTCAGATCTTGATAAATTGTTGAGCTGTGAACTTATGTCTGCATTGAGACTGCTCAAAATCCTTCCATCACTCTGGGCTAGAAAGTGGAGCAAAGTAATTTTCAAAAGCGTATTAAAAGAATTGTTACGGTAGGTAGCTAGAATAGACAAGTACAAGTTTACAGAGGGTATGATAAGGCTTTATAATGTATTGCTCACTCAGAGTCATGTATATAACTTATAAGGAAATTTGAAGGGTCTGCTGGCCTTCCCGGGTCCTTGACAGCTGTTTGTGAACATAGTGAACGAGTTTTCCAGGAATTAAGCCATTGACTATTAATGAAGAATAAATTATTGTACTATGAACCTATGTCTGTACTGAGGATGTTCAAACTCATCGAATCATTGAAGACACAACTGAAATAATATTCCAGATGTGAAAGGACTGTGTTTTGACAATTGTACCATCCAGATGCAGCTGCTGCTTAATCCCAATAATGGTGATTTCCTGTCCCACTAAAGCAAATTTATGGCAAAATCAGTTTTTGTAAATTTGACCACTTCTGAGAGAGCAAACCCCATGTAAAAGACCCTTTGGTACCAAAGTTAATGGCTTTGAAAGTCAAATCAAATTCTTCCCAAGGGGTGAGGGATTGTAAACTGGCTCAGAACAAAATTCCACCCCATCTGGGATGGGTGTCAGGAACTTGAAGAGTTTCCATTCATTCACACACTGCAACTTTCATGATTAGAGATGGCACAAGCTTGTGTCTGTTTAGGAGGTTTGATTGGGTGGCAGTTCTGTAGTCCCAGCTGTGCCAGAAGTGACTACTCCTTAGACTTCAGACAGTACCTGAAGGAGACAAGACTATAGAGTAAAATAAACATACAATATGAACTAAGGAAGGATATATCCTGCTGACATATTCGCTGTATGCAAATACACATAATTTTAAGCCAATTTTTCAAAATTAATATAACAGTTCTACTTTGTTTCAACAGTTTATTTCTGTCATCTGATAACTGTTTCATTAAAATTGTATCATTAATTCATTTTTGTAAGTATTTATTCCTATACTTATGAGAGATATTGCTGCTAATGTGCATGGTCCTTGGTGTCAGCAAACATAGCCATATTAAATATCATTTGATAGTTAGGTATAGTTATCTAAGATACATGACCGTCTCTTACGCAAAGGCAGGTTCAATTTGAGTAAATACAAATCACCACTTTATTTTTAGTGTTGACAGCTTGTCGCTAACCGCAAGTGTGCATTCGAGATAGGTACAGCACAATGGGTAGCTCCTCCCCAGTGCAGACATTTATATCCTCATGAGTGGAGTTTATATTGCAAATTCAGTCAACCCTTTCAAGTCCTAATTGCATTACATAAAATTTCCACCCACCACCCACCCCACTCAAGTGTTTTTTTATGACCTTAAATTATTTTCACTATTGCTTCAAGTAAGTCCATTGGTTTATCAGTACCCCATCTTCCCACCAGTTTCTGACTTCATCAGTTCACTCCATGTTGGCCTAGGACTATCTGTGTTTCTATCATTTGAGGACATCTGAATTTGCTGTTGATCTTGTGTTGGAGTTGATTGTGCCTGATCTGGCATGAGGCGTTATTTATTAGGTTCATCCCATTGCACTAATGATGGCTTCTAGTTCTTTAGAGAGACAAGGAGTTTACCATTTCTTCACCCTTCCTTCTGACATATTAATGTTGTGCCACCATTGCTGATACGGTATGTGTTGCATGACCACACCAATTCTTGTTGAGATAATTGATCCACTAAGTTTGACCTTGATCCAAATTTGACAAGGCTTTGGTGCGAAACTGTGTGTTATGGTTAGTCACTTGTTGCTTACAAAATTTCTCTTCCTGTTGACAAGTATTCAAGGATCGGACAGGGCTCTAGAGGTCTACAAGATAGCCAGGAAGGAACTGAAGAATGAACTTAGGAGAGGGTATGAGAAAACCTTGGTGGATAGGATCAAGGAAAACCCCAAGGCTTTCTATACTTATGTGAGGAACAAGAGGATGGCCAGAGTGAGGGTAGGGGCGATCAGGGATAGTGGAGGGAACTTGTGTGTGGAGTCAGAGGAGGTAGGGGAGGTCCTTAATGAATACTTTGCTTCAGTATTCACCAGTGAGAGGGACCTTGATGTTTGTGAGGACAGCATGAAACAGGCAGATATGCTCGAACAGGTTGATGTGAGGAAGGAGGATGTGCTAGAAATTTTGAAAAATGTGAGGATAGATAAGTCCCCTGGGCCAGATGGGACATATCCAAGGTTACTACGGGAAGCGAGGGAGGAGATTGCTGCCCCATTGGCAATGAACTTTGGGTCCTCACTGTCTACTGGAGTAGTACCAGAAGATTGGAGGGTGGCAAATGTCATTCCCTTGTTCAAGAAAGGGAATAGGGATAATCCTGGAAATTACAGACTGGTCAGTCTTACTTCTGTGGTAGGCAAATTATTGGAGAGGATTCTGAGAGATAGTATTTGTGATTATTTGGAAAAGCACAGTTTGATTAGAAATAGCCAGCATGGCTTTGTGAGGGGCAGGTCATGTCTCACAAGCCTTATTGAATTCTTTGAGGATGCGACAAAACACATTGATGAAGGTAGAGCAGTGGATGTGATGTATATGGATTTTAGCAAGGCATTCAATAAGGTTCACCATGGGAGGCTCATTCAGAAAGTTAGGAGGCATGGGATTCAGGGAAATTTGGCTGTCTGGATACAAAACTGGCTGTCCAATAGAAGACAGAGGGTGGTAGTAGATGGAAAGTATTAAGCCTGGAGCTCGGTGACCAGTGGTGTTCCGCAGGGATCTGTTCTGGGATCTCTGCTCTTTGTGATCATTATAAATGACTTGGATGAGGAAGTGGAAGGGTGGGCTAGTATGTTTACTGATGACACGAAGGTTGGTGGAGTTGTGGACAGCGTGGAGGGCTGTTGTAGATTGCAACGGGACATTGACACGATGCAGAGATGGGCAAAGAAGTGGCAGATGGAATTCAACCCAGAAAAGTGTCAAGTGATTCATTTTGGAAGGTTGAATTTGAATGCAGAATACAGGGTTAATGGCAGGGTTCTTGGCAGTGTGGAGGAACAGAGGGATCTTGGGGTCCACGTCCATAGATCCCTCAAAGTTGGTACCCAAGTTGATAGGGTTGTAAAGAAGGTGTATGGTGTGTCGGAAGGGGAATTGAGTTTAAGAGCTGTGAGGTTATTCTGCAGCTCTATAAAACTCTGTAAAACTCTGGTTAGACCACACTTGGAATATTGTGTTCAGGTCTGGTCTCTTCATTATAGGAAGGACGTGGAAACTTTAGAGAGGGTGCAGAGTAGATTTACCAGGATGCTGCCTGGACTGGAGGGCAGGTCTTATGAGGAAAGGTTGAGGGAGCTAGGGCTTTTTTCATTGGAGCGAAGAAGGTTGAGAGGTGACTTGATAGAGGTTTACAAGATGATGAGAGGCATAGAGAGAGTGAATAGTCAGAGACTTTTTCCCAGGACGGAAATGACTGTTACGAGGGGGCATAATTTTAAGGTTATTGGAGGAAGGTGTAGGGGAGATGTCAGACGTCAGTTCTTCACACAGAGAGTGGTGGGCGTGTGGAATGCGCTGCCGGCAGTGGTAGTGGAGTCAGATACTTTCGAGACTTTTAAGCGAGTCTTGGATAGGCACATGGATGAATGTAGGGTATGCAGGGTAGATTGATCTTAGTAGGATAATAGGTCGGCACAACATGGTAGGCCGAAGGATCTGTACTGTGCTGTACTGTTCTATGTTCTTCTTCAGAGGCTTTTGACGGTTTGGACAAATTGCTCAATTTCACTTTTTGACTGAGGATATCTTTGTGAACCAGTAATTTGTTGGAACCTTGAAAAGGTTGAAAAGTTCTTTGTTTCATTTGTAAATTGTGGGCCATTTCTGGGTGTAACTGCATCAGGGATTCTGGTATTTTCTGAACAGTTTTTCTCCACAGTGGTGGAGTATCATTTCTTACTTTGATCCATCGAGAGGAACAGTAAACCATTATCAGATAAGAGCATCCTCAAAAACAAACAGGTAAGTCGCTGCAAGATCTGACTGTCAAATTATGTTACAATCTGGCTAAGGATCAGTAACTTTTCTCTTTAAAGTAGACTAAGTATGATATTCCTGGGATTTAGTAGAAGAATGAAGCTACAAGGTGTCTGCAGTTGTGAACAAGCAAACAATAAACTAATATACAGAGTTGGAACAGCAATACAATGAACAATACATATGCAGCTTATTCTAACAGTCAGAATTAATGTGTGCTAAACAAAGGAAATACATTACGATCAAACAGCCCTCAGCAATCATCAAAATATAAATATGATCAAGACAGATCCTGTAGATTTCTCAGCAGCTCCATCAAATATCAATGACACAGATCTTATAAGACTCCACAAGGAATTACAACTTTTCACTTTTGCAATCACTGTCTTTTGCTGGATCTAGCTCTTGTCGCTAAAGGGATCAAGGGATATGGGGGGAGGTGGGATTAGGGTTTTGAACTCTATGATCAGCAATGATGAATGGCAGAGCAGGCTTGAGGGGTCCAATAGCCTACTCTTGGTCCTAACGTCTATGTTTCTATGTTTCATTCACAAGCATAACTCTAGCTCTTCATGGACAGATAATCTCATCAAAACAGTCCTGCTCTTGATCGTTTCTCTGTTACATCAAAAATATAGTGCTTATGAGATTTTCAATCCCTGGTGCAGCAATAGCTTCTTCTTAACCCTCCAAGGCATCCACCAACACAGAGCCACCACGTTCCCACTTTCTCAGCTCTCCAAGGCAATATCCGAATCCTGACTCTAACAGTTAGCTTCCTGTTAATTCGTGGCCTTCTACCTGAGTTCTAACAGCACAGAAATATCCAGCTGCTGTTCACTTTTCAGTGATTCTCATGCTCAGAACACATGTAGTTCAGTTATCTGCCCAGCAGTACGACTGAAAACAGCACTCCTAGTATGGAGTCTTCTCTCTGTCTCACATCCTCACTCACTGCCTGGATCCTTTTTGATTTCCTCTTTAGTGACTGCTGGACTGCCCTGAGCCACCTATTGAAAACCTTGCAATAAGCCACTGCGCGATTGCTGGGCAGAATTGAATGTTGCCACCTGGCAATTCTTGGATGTGTGTGTGCTCTGTTTGTTACAGTCCACAGATTGCTGCCTTCACTAGTACAATAGATGACAATGAGTAGTACTGGATTCCATCATACGTGATGCTATTTTCTGTCTTGTGTTTACCCAAACCTGTCAACTGTTTTCTCTGCTTGTGAGTTGTTGAGTTTAATGCAGGAGTATCAGTGCTTTTTTGCTCATCAACAAGCTTTGCTGATAATGGATGATGTGTACAGTCTCTGAACTGCAATAGTCTTTATGTCTGTTAACATCCTGATTAATGTGGGCATTTTTTTCTCTCTCCTCTTTCTGTTTCGCTCTCCTTCTCTCTTCTCTTCCCCCTACCCCCATCCCATGTAGTATTAAATGAGAAGGATGCTGTTTTATTTTCTTCAACCAATAGGTTTATTTTTCAACTGATATATCACACTCACCCTGTGTCACACTTGAAAGGAGCTGGATAACTGTTGACTTGTGTCATAGCTGGTTCAGATGAGTCACCTATTACCCCAAGAAAGGTTGGCTTCTATCTTTCAAAAGTGGCACATTATTATATAATTGATAATGTGGTCTAATGAAGGTAAGTTCTTATATTCTGGATTGGCTTTCTTACAAAAGTTGCATTAGCCTGAAAAACTGGACATTGCTTCTGTATGAATATAAGTTCCCTGATTGGAGCTGACAACCTATTTTTTTTTCAACTACATGTGAGCAGTGACTTCTAGCATCAAAGGTTTAAAAGATTTGTTGTGTTGAACGATTGTGTGATGTTATGGTCCATATATATTCAAAGACCCAGCCTGCACTGCTCACTAGGGTAGAGCAGTCGAAAGATTAACAAGCTTCTGAAAAGAAATTCCTCTCGATCTCCATCTTAAATTGTTTTTAAAACCTGACCCAAGTCATAGATTTTCTCATGAATCTCTAGGATGCTTGGCATCTACCTGTCAAGATCCCTCAGAATCTTTATATGTTTCAATGAAATAATGTTGCTGTGAAGTCTAAGCTGGATGACAGTCCTTGACTTTCCCTTTGCCTCAACCAGTCTGTAAAGAATCCAAACTCATTTTGTGGCACCAAACCATAGGTAAGAGTTTGACACAAAAACAGAAGTTGCTGGAAAAGCTCAGCAGATTATGGCAGCATCTGTGAAGGAAAAAACAGAGTTAACGTTTTGGGTCCAGTGACCCTTCCTCAGAGAATTCATTCCTGATTTACAGCATCCGCAGTTCTTTCGGTTTTTACTTAGTAAGAGTTTGACATCTATCCGCTCCCATTATTTTCTCAGAGTTTGGAGGATCTCCTAGCCTGCTGTGGACGAAGGATCTATCTTTTCCCATTGACACCCAGTGCTAACGATTCCATGGTCACAGCTTGGAACCAACTGCGTTGCATCATTCCTGTAGTGATTGTAACAAGGTCAGCCAGGTGGACCTCATAGAATATGAGTTCCCTGATTGGGTCTGTTAATCTGGTCCAATCAGGGAGACCTGCTGACAGATATAAACCGGAGTGTTAGACATTCTGCTCACTCTGAGACCTGGCTCTGAGGAGGCCCAACCATTGTCAAGGACTCTCCAAGTGTAAATAAAGGGTGACCTGGTGACAGGATACTGTCCTCTGTGGAATTATTTCAGTTCTTCTGTATTTGCATGTCAAAGAATGCCAGCATCTGGTCTACCAACATGCACCTCCTATTAGAGAATGGCAGGCTGGTGTGAAATAATGCAGGCTAGCTTGAGCTTGTGCCAAGCTCTCACAATTCATTGCCACTGTTAATACACATGTAACCACTCAATAGTGTGCTCAGTACTGGCTGTATGCTGTGATTATTTTAGCTGCACTAAGTTTGTAAGCTGCTTGCATCAGAATGAACAGTCAGACGTTAGTCATTCACTGCAATTCCCAAGCTTCCTATTCTTCTATTTATATGCACAGGATCCAAATACTTTATTGACTGTTTTGTTAACTTGTCTGCCATCTTTGATTAATGCATAAACACACCCATGTCTCTCTCTTCTGACACCCCCTTGAAAATTTTATCATTAAGCTTTATAGAGTGATTTTATAAGGCAATTATAGTGTGAAGGAGACGAGCAAACTTAATTTAAAATGACCAAGTTACATTCATGGTTAAAAGATATTCAGTGATATGATCTTTTCAGATTTGCTTTTAGTTTGGCTGCACTCCAGTGAACATGAACATAGAAACAGTAACTTGTACTTAAAGGATTAAGCAAGTGCATAATGTAACTGTTGTAAGGTAGATATTCATTACAGCAGCTCAGAGCCCTCTGTTTTACTGCCTGTATAGATTGTGATAATTAAAAGTTGTTTATCCAAGGCTGCTTCGGGATAAACCTTCCTACTCCAAACTAATCATCCTTTTTGTGGCGGATCACATTTACTGTTTTATTGCCTGTGGAGTAAAGAGTAAAACGGTATGTGTTGAGTTCCTTTGGTAAAATTCTTAAATAACCCAAATTAGCTTCAACCAGGTGTATTCACATTTGTGAAGAAGGTCATGATACAACATTTGTAACGATAGTGTAGTTGTTGCTAAAATCCAACTGTCCAATACTTGACTTAATTTCTTTCTCTGATATTTCAGCAACTGTGTTAATCCATTTATTTTAATTTCAGTGATATCAGAGACTTAAAAATAATTTAAAGGATGTGCGAGTTGCTGGTTAAGCAGCATTTATTGCCCATCCCTAATTGTCTTTACACACATGATGGTGAGCCATATTCTTAATCTGTTGCAGATGGTATGGTGCATATAGACTCACAATGCTGCTAGAAAGGAGTTCCATGTTTTGGGCCTAGTGACAGTGAAGGGTCATTGATCCTCTTGCAAGTCACAATGTTGTGTGGTTTGGAGGGAAACTTGCTGGTGATTCTGTTACCATGTTCCTTCTTCCCTTTTGTTCGCCTGGTGGGTAGAGGTCACTAGTTTGAAAGATTCTGTTGATGGCAAGCTGCTGTAATGCATCTTGTATAAGGTACACACATATACCACTGCGCTATTGTTGAATGGAATGAATGCCTAACGTGATGCATGTTGTACAAATCAAGTGGGCTGCTTTGCCCTGTATAGCCTTCAGTGTTTGGAGCTGCATTCATCTGGGCAAATAGGGAGTATTTTATCACAGTACTGACTTGTGGCTTTCTCCCAGGGAGTGATTTTGGGGAATCAGAACATGAGTTACTCACTGCAAACTTCACAATGCCTGAGCTACTGTTTTGGCTGCAGTGTTTATATGGCTAGTCTAGTTTAATTTCAGGCCATTTGTGACGCCGGGATATTGATTGTGAGTGATTTGATATGATCACGCCATTAATATCAAAGGGAAATTATTAATCCTGGATTGTTGTAATTGTTGTTACCTGGCTCTTGTGTAGCACAAATGTCGCTTAGCAATCATCAGCCTAAGCTTGAATGATCTTGATGCATGTAGATGTGGTGTGCTTCTTCACTTTGACGAGTTACAAATCAAACTGAACACTGTAGTCAGCAGTATACGCTTCCACCTTTGGTTGTTATGATCGAGGGATGGTCATTGATGAAACAGTTGAAGGTGGTTGGTCCCAGGCTTTTAGCTAAGAGTACCTCACACATGCCCATTTTTGGGCTGTCATTTCAGTTTCAAATCTCCGTCATTGAGAGTGATGGCAATAGTACATAATACAATGGAGGGTGTCCTCAGTGTGTGGATGGGATTTTGTATTCACAGGCACTGAGATGTTCTCTGCCACCAAAAATGTCATTCGTTATATACATCTGTAATATCTAGATTGGCATGGATGAGGTCAAGTAGTCTTTTCCCTCACGTTGTTTCCCTCACTGTCTATTGCATATACAGTCTGGCAGCTTAGTAACTATTTTAGTTTGCTAGTTTGCTGTATTCACCTCAAACTGGTTCTACTGCAATTGCATGTTTACTGCTGGTTAAACTGTGTATCAATGAACTTGAAATAGAGCATTTGCTGCAACTGATTCTGAAATAACTCTCTGGAGGCTCCCATCACCAAGTTACCCTTTATTTACATGTGCACAGCACATGGACTCTGAACAGCTAGCTCAGACCCAGACCCTAGAGTAGTGAGAATCTTTGAGAAACCTGTTTATATCTGTCAGCCAGGGCCCCCTGATTGGCCCATGCTAAAAACCACAATCAGGGATCTCATACTCAATAAAATCCATCTGGTCCTCGTTTCAAGCCCTACAGATTCTTACATCACTCTCCTTCAACAAATGAAGTCCACCCCTTTTCCTGGGTTTCCAAACTGTTACTGGACTGAAAATAACATCTCAGTTTCATGAGATAGTAGGAACTGCAGATGCTGGAGAATCTGAGATAACAAGGTGTAGAGCTGGATGAACACAGCAGGCCAAGCAGCATCAGAGGAGCAGGAAGGCTGACGTTTCGGGCCTAGACCCTTCTTCAGAAATGCCAGTTTCTCTGCCATTGTTCTGACAGGGCACCTTTCCATGCTAACACTTCAGATTTCCTCAATTGACAATACACTCCCAACATGTTTGACAGCGCTCATGACCATGTCTGTTCTATTTCATGCAATTATGCTCTCACTGCTACCTCTCAGAACTATGGTAAGAGTTCCTCTTGTTCTCATCTTCCAGTCCAGCAGCCTCCATATTCCGTATGTAATTTCTGTCTCCAGTATGATCCCATCACCAAACACAAGGCCTGGATGATTGACAGTAGTAGTCGGCTGCAGTAAATACATTTTTAAAGAGAGTAGAAAGGAATAAGTGAATAAATTTTTATTGTTGACTTAGGGTTAATTAGCATTTTACAGCGTGTATGGTGGATGGAGACGTAGAAGACCTTAGCTTGAGTATGAGGAACCATTGGGGTGTGTGGACAGTTGCATGGAGGATATGAGGGCCATTTTGGGGAATATGGAGGGGCGTAGCTTTGCATGGAGGGCATGGGTAAGATCTTCTCAATATGCCTTTCAAAAGGTATCCAGATTGTCCCAAATATGCCACACAACACCTCTGAGGGCTCATAAACCATTTCTTTTAAAAATCGTCTCCATGATGCTTGTAGAGGACTAGGACATGACTATCCCCACAGTGGAGCCAGGCAGATTGGGAGGGCAGAGTGAGCAGAGAATAGTGCCTCCCTGACTCCATCAAAATCAATCCCATTAGCTCAGTATGTCTTTCCACAGACTTGCTAAGTATTTCCAACATATTATTTGCTTATATCTATTTTCCTAGCTGATTTTTATATTGTTGCCTCTGTTCAGCAGTTAGTCAAGAAATTGCTTCAATAGAATATTGAATTCTGAGTTGATCACTTAAGTTGTGTGTGCAGCTGATATGGAGAGATTTGCTGACTCTTAGAAAACATTTGGAATAATTTCTTAGGAAATTAGTTGAGAGCAGTAACCAACATTCAAAACCGACAAGTGACTGCTTCTAGTAATTTTTTCTAAGAAATGTTAACAATAGTTGATGCGTTATCAGAAAACTTTTCTTTAAAACTTTAAATGACCCTCAACTTGAACTTTTTAAAAATTCTGGCTAGTGTTTTGGATTTTGAATTGTTTTCCATTGGTGGGTTGTGTGAAATGACCAAGTAGAGGCTCTTTGATTAATTTCACTAGAGATTCAAGTAAAAACCACTGAGTTGTTGGTCACTAGTCATATCATTATCACTGTAATTATACGGTTTGTATAAACATTTTGTTTGTAGTTTTAGCCTAATAATAATTATTTAACTGTAAAATCAAAATTGTCTATTGCAGTGCAAAAGTGAGTTCACACAAGCTCTGCTGTATATTTCTGTGGCAAAAATGAAATTTTAATCCCGTGACAATATGCTCTCGCACTCGCATCATGTTTATGGGTAATACATTAATTCATTGGAAATATGGATCTGCTTATGGAAAGAGCTATTTATTGTAGACACATGTTAAAGTGTTGAGACCTTAAACTATAACTGATGCATCAGTGCACATATTTATCACGTCCTCTCAAGTAGTGCTTTAAACATTTAGAACAAAATTCAATTAACCATTTGCTTCTGTCACTAGGAAAAATTCTTTGTGGTTTTTATAAATAATACAAACTGAAAGCTGCTCAGTAGTTCAAGTGTTAGCCTCTTAACTACAAGTAGAGTCAAATTTGCTTCTTGACTGAAATACGCCTTCTTCTATTATTGCACATTTAAAGACCTTTGATGGGACAGTCGGAGCAGAAGAAAATGCCTTTGAAAATATTTCTTTCCTGTGCTGTTTGAGAATATCTCCTGCTGGATCAACCATGGAGTGAAATTGACTCTGGCCATTTAGGACTATACTTAGTTTGGTCACTAAAAGAAAAGTGAGCATTCAAATTATAGAGGTAAGGCTGTCAACATAAAAGGCATTGGATTTAGTTTCAAGTAAAGCTGTAGAAAATGAAACTAGTTCCATGGATGCTGGAGATCTGAAATAAAAACAGAAAATGCTGGAGAAATTCAGCTGGTCTAGCAGCTGGTGCAGAGAGAAATAGGGGTAATGTTTCAAGTGTAATATGGTTGAAAATGGAATTTGTTAAAATTGAGAGGAAGCAACAGAGAGAGGACTTTATGGAGTATGCTAGTCATAGATTAAATGAATTTGGGGTTTCAGAATGCACTTGGATATGGGAGCAAAAAGTGAAGATTAGAATGAATGAAGAAAAACTTCAGATGGAAGAAGATCAATCTCTCAGACCCATTCAGGGGTCAATTAGATTGTGTGATGGGGGAATGTGATAGTTATAGTGAATGAATGAATGAACACAGAAACAGGAAGGGCCATTTAGTACTTCAAGCCTGATCTGCCATTTGTGAGATTGTAGTTAATCCGTGATCTAACTTCATATACGTGCCTCAGCCCCAGATACCCTTTATACTTCTGGCAAATAAAAATCTATTAATCTCCATTGCCTCAAAATAGCTAAATGTCTTCCCTTATTTGCACCTTTCTTGTGATCTTGGAATAGAATTCCTTGTGGTATTTACATAACTGGGATTGGGAGTCAACAGGAAGCTTATTGAGGTGAATTTTCAGTACAGACCCCAGTGGTCTGTTTTGAGTAATGTTGAAGGGATGCATAATTTCTGATTTACCACTAAGGTGTTACTTACGTCTATTGTTTTCCAATACATAATTTTCACACTGTTCCTGAGTACTATAAATGAACAATCAGGTTGGATATGATTTCAGTTTTAAGCTTATGCTTAAAAGTATGCTTCTGATGTTGGAAGCAGAATTGACTGTATTTAATTCAAATGACATAATTATTGTAAAAATTTCGACAAGAATTTGCTTTAATTCATCTATTTGCTTTAATTGACCTATTAATTTATTTCCAGTCTTGGGCCACCTGCCGCTAGACTGTGACTAATGAAAATTTGTGGCACTTTTTTTTGCTTTGCCTCTGTCATACTTAAAATAGAACACATAATCTAATGCTGATACAATTAAAAATAAGACTCTTAGAATTGCCAGGCTGACCTTTCTATTGGATTTCTTTGTTGGTTGATAGGTCAAGATGGCAATGACTACATTGATACTCGTGATTACTGTGCCAAAAAGTGAGATTCAACATTCTGCTTCATTGTTGTACTATGTGACCATCCTGAATTGCAAAAGAAACAGACAGAGCTTTCATGGGGAATGGAGGGAAAAAAGGACAAGAGAATCTGACTGTGATATCTCCAGGCTATTGAATCAAAACACATCGACAGAGAGAGACCTATGGGAGAGTCAACTTCCTGGATGTTAGGACAGAAAATAATTGGTATGCCCACCCAATTCTCCCGAATCTGAAAAAGGAAGGAATAATTTTCACACTGTTCCTGGCTCTGTAAATGAATAATCAGTTTGGATATGGTTTTTACTTTTAAGTTTATAATATGCTGCTGATGTTGGAAGCAGAATTGATACGGATTAGGACTTCAGTGCTCCTGTCGGTTCCTGTAAATAAAAGCTTGGCCTGCGGCTGCTTCAGGCACACCTCCATTCTTTGTCCAGTTTTGAATCCTTCTCTCTACGGTCTCAGGACTGTCTGATTTTCAAACACCAAAAGCCAGCAAGCAGGATGCCTCCAAATGCCTTTAGGAGACAGGCAACTGGCTGCCTGCTAAAATTTAGATGAGCCCAACCTATTAAAATGGATGAGCACTCCCATTGCAGCTCCACAGCAGGTTGCCAAGAGTTGAAATACCCTCATCTGTCTCGATCCCTTTCTGTGTCTCCAAAGTGTCAGAGATTGCAATCTCTCTTTCACGAATGTTAGAAATTAGATTCTCACTCACAGATATAGACCTTTAGAACATCCACCCTTTCTAATTCGACACAACGCACTTAGTTATTTGGCTTCAAACTTCAGGAATGGCTTTAGATAATTGAACAAAAGGAGAGATTGAAGCCACAGCAGGATTTGAACATAAGGATGAGTATTTTACACTGAACATATTGCTGCACTATTGTAGTTCAGTGAGAGCAGGGTGAATGCCTATGCAGAACTTGCCGCAGATGTGAATATGGTTTTACAGAACTTTGAATAATTGAGGTTGAAAACGTTGAGTTACAAGGCTGCTGGGAAAGTATTGTAGTAGTCATGTCTGGAAATATCAAAAGCAGGGTTGAGGATATACTGAAAATGGGTGGAGACTCTGAGATAGATTTTCATCTTCATCACTTAGATATACTCCGTTGAGAGAATTATTTTCTTGCTGAAATACCTAAACCTCACTATTTAAACACTGCTCAATATAAATGCTACTCAAAATGAAGGTCTCAAAGTTTTATTTAATTGATCTTTAAAAGTTACTCAATAGAAACCTCCATAAATATTCCAGTAATACTGAATCCTGCCAAATGGAACTGATAAATTTGGTCTAACTGCACAAGTTTGAATTCAGACCATATCACTGCAGTCAGCTTCACTGTCTGGGTACACACACTAAGTGAACCTGTCCAATTATCATACTATTGAATCAATGAGATGAACGCTGGGAGAGCTTCTGAGAGTCAGGTTGTGTTCTGTTTGATGAATTCCTGGAGATGCAGAGGACTTAAAATAAAAACTCCACAAAGATATTAAATGATAGAAAAGACATTCCATCAATTTTTTTTAATCAAGTTATTGTGAAACATTAATTTACAATTCTCGTTCTTTGTTTAAACCTTTGTTGAGAAGGATGTATAAGGAGGATGAAATTGTCCTTTGTCAATATTGTGAAGTGTGCTCACAGAAAATCAGCAGCCTGCCTACACAATCATTCAATGCCATCAAAGTCAATGGGAATAAAATATGTGAGGTTTAAAATGGGAATAAAATATGTGAGGTTTAAAATGGGACCTTGCTTCAACCGAACCTGTTTTGGCCATCTGGTCTGAACTGCAAAAATTTCACTTACTGGAATCAAAAAGAGATTATCTTTTCTCTCCGGAGAGCATTTTAAGTGACTTTTGCAGACAAAAGATAAATTTGTTTATGGTACCAGGTCACTTATTAAAACTGAAGCTGCTATGTGAATGGCAAGGTGTGCTTTCTCTCTTTCTCCTCTCCCCTTCTCTTAACCTCCATCCCTTCTTGCAATCCCATTTCTTGCTCTCTACTCATTATATCCTCTGACCTTCCATTCTCTGATGCTGAATGATCTGTGCTGAGCAAAGCACTGAGTTTTATTTTGTTATGCCCCACTTCAATGAATTTTGAGCATCTGTAACAAGAGAGTGATCAACACTTCCCCCCCTCCTCCCCCGCCCCCACCGATAACTAAAACTGAAGCACCTTGCCTTGTAATCTATTAAAGGAGTGGTTAAATGAAAGAAATCCCTGATACTCACTTTATAATCCACAAGAAACAATTTATTTATCTAACTCTAACAGTTAACAAATTAACTGAACTATTAACAAACCAAACAATTCTCCTTTAACTACTAACTATTCCTCATTAAAACAAAATTCAAATTGTTTCCTGTTCCAATAGATATAAGTCTCACTTATATAAACCAAATTAATTTCAAAAAAATTAAAGCTTAATCTGACGAAATTACAGCCAGGATAAGTCTTCCAGAATGTTCTTTGCCTTCTCTGCTGTCACCCAGTCAGGAATGCCTTCCTTCGTTGAATTGTTCTGTCAGGAATATTGGCTAAGAATGCCATAGTACCATTCTTTAGATGGTGCTTACTCTGAGATCTTAGAGATTTCTGTGAGAGCCTGTGATTTTCTCTTTCTTTAGAGCTGATAGCTGTTGAGAGCTGTTCTCTTAAAAGCTGGCAATTCGCTCTCACACCGATGTTCGAATGTCCTCTTCTCTTATACCCTTGATGCCCGATCATTTTCTTACAATAGTATTGGCCTGAGGTTGTCAAAACCATCAGATTTAAATTTAATTGGACTTTGGTATCTAGGGCATGGTTTAAATTAATTGGCCAAATTCAAAAACCTGTTATCTTGGTAAAAATGAGATAACAAGGTGTAGAGCTGGATGAACACAGCAGGCCAAGCAGCATCAGAGGAGCAGGAAAGCTGAAAGCCTGCTGTGTTCATCCAGCTGTACACCTTGTTATCTCAGATTCTCCAGCATCGGCAGTTCCTACTATCTTGGTAAAAATGCTGCTTTTCCTGCTAACAATATAGCCTTTTCATACAATGTTTCAATTTTAAGAACTCTCTGTGCATCTGCTGCTGCTTGCAGTCATTTTTGTAAAATCTCCAAGGCTAAAAAAAAATCTTTTAAAGGGACCATGCACTCCCCCCAACACCCCCCCTGCAATAATTTTACAAACAAATTCTAATGTTCTGCCTTCCAATCCACAAGTACCATACTTACTTCACAACACTTCCACCCTTAAGTAAAAATGAACCATCATTATGAAAAGATGGCTTCACTTTTTTTTCTTTAAATCTTAACACCATTATTACTAGATACATGGGTCATTGATGTAGAGTTACACGTTTCATACTAATTCTATATACATGTATACAAAATTGAACAGTACCGTGTCTATCTTCTGTACACATTTTCCTTTTAAACCTGTGATAAAGCATCTGCAACAACATTTTCACGATCCGTAACATGTACAGTCTGTAAATTAAATGCATGTGACATAAGACTTCAATGAAACAGTCTGGTGTTCTTGTCTTTAAATCTTTCCAAAAATGTCAAAGGGTTGTGATCAGTGTACATAACTGTCTCCGATATATTGTTTGCAAGATAAACATTAAAATGTTGTAAGGCTGGTGTGTGTGTGTGTGTGTGTGTGTGTGTGTGTGTGTGTGAGATTATGTGTGAGAGAGTGTATAGTGTGGTGGGGTCACCTGTCGTGCAACATAAACCCAAAATCCGGGTTGAGGCCATCCTCATGGGTACTGAACCTGGCTCTCAGCCTCTGCTCGGTAACTCTGCTTTGTTGTGTATCCCGAAGTCAGCCTTGGAGAACGTTTACCCAAGGATCCGAGGCCGAATGTCCACTGAAGTGTTCCCCCACTGGGTGAGAACATCCCTGTCTGGTGATTGTTGTGCGGTGTCCATTCATCCGTTGTCATAGCGTCTGTATGGTATTACCAATGTACCATGCCTCGGGGCATCCTTGCCTGCAACGTATGAGATAGACAACGTTGGCCGAGTTACATGAGTATCTGCTGTGCAAGTGGTGGGTGGTGTTCCCACATGTGATGGTAGTGTCCATATCAATGATCTGACATGTCTTGCAGATGTTGCTATGACAAGGTTGTATGGTGTTGTGGTCGATGTTGCCCTGAAGGCTGGTTAGTTTGCTGCGAACAATGGTTTGTTTAAGGTTTGGCAGTTGTTTGAAGGTGAGAAGTGGAGGCCTGGGGAAGACTTTGGTGAGGTGCTAATTGTCATTGATAATGTGTTGAAGGCTGTGAATAACATGGCATAGTTTCTCTACTCCCGGGAAGTACTGGATGATGAAGGGTACACTATCGGTGGGTCCTCTGGAGAAGTCATTATGGTTTTTTGCTGTGGCATGTCGGAACTGGTGATTGATCAGTTGAGCATCATATCCCATTCTTATAAGGGGGTCCTTCAATCCTTCCAGGTGTCCATTGCGTTCCTCCTCATCTGAGCAGATCCTGTGTATGTGTGAGTCTTGTCCATAGGGGATGGCTCTTTTAAAATGTTTGGGGTGGCAGCTAGAGAAGTGCAGCATCGTGAGGTTATCTGCAGGCTTGCGGTACAGTGAGGTACTGAGGTGTCTGTCCTTGATGGAGATGCGTGTGTCCAAGAATGAGACTGATTCTAAAGAGTAGTCCATGGTAAGTCTGGTGGTGGGATAAAACTTGTTGATATCACTATGTAGTTGTTTCAGTGATTCCTCACCATGAGTCCAAAGGAAGAAAACGTCATCAATGTATGTGGTATATAGCATTGGTTGGAGGTCTAGTGCAGCAACGAAGTCTCGTTCAAACCTGTGCATGAAAATGTTGGCATATTGGGGTGCAAACCTCTTTCCCATGGCTGTTCGGATTGTCTGGTTAAAGAACTGGTTGTCGAAGGTGAAGACGTTGTGGTTGAGGATGAAGCAATGAATTGTAGGATGGCGTCTGGAAATTGGCATTTGTTGGTATTGAGTACTGAGGCTGTTGCAGCGATGCCGTCGTTGTGGGGGATGCTGGTGTAGAGTACCAAAACGCCCATTGTTGTGGGGAATGTTCCTGGTTTGACAGGTCCGTGGGTGCTGAGTTTCTCTAAGAAGTCTGTAGTGTCGCAACAGAAGCTGGGTTTCCCTGTACAATGTGTTTCAAGATGTGTTAGACATAGCCAGAAATGTTCTCACACAGGATCCCATTGCCTGATTAAATGGGATGTCCAGGTGTGTTAGCTTTGTGTACCCTTGGAAGGCAGTAGAAATCCCCTATGCGAGAGGTATATGGGATGAAAGTGCGTACAGACAACTACCTGCTGATCCGACCAAAGAACATACCCTACAACTGGACAGACCAATCAAGACTTTTGATCTATTCCTTCAGAGTACCTGACTCACGCTCATCCTGTGTACCTCTTCCTCTCTCTTCCACTGTCAGCACCCTAGTGGCACCCCAGTCCACTCGTCCATTGGTCCTAACACTTCTTCACCCCTCTATGGCACCTTCCCATGTAATTGCAGAAGATATAATGCTTGTTGTTTTACTGTCTCCATCCCTCACTTTTCAAAGGCCCCAGACACACCTACCAGGCAAAGCAGCGTTTGGTTGTGTTTATCTACTGTACTTGGTGCTCATAATGCTGTTCTTATACGTTGGTGAATCCTCTACAAAGGCTGATGGGTGGGGGTCACTGTCTATACTAATGACCCTGACCTCCTGCTTGCCTGCCATTTCAATAAACCCTCCTGCTCCCATGGTAACATTTCTGTCCTAGGCTTGCTGTAGTGTTCTAGTGAAGCCTAATACAAGATGGAGGAGCAGCACCTCATTTTCCACTCAGACATCTTACAGCATTCAGGACTCAACATTGAGTTCAACAACTTCAAAATATGAACACTGTTCTCGATCTTGGTTATGCTTACATTCTCCCATCTGTTGTTGCGTGACGTTGCTCTCAGCACAGCTGACTATTCATGCCTATCATTAATACTATTTTGTATTTTGCACCTCAATTTCTGCTTTACTACCATCAACACTCCCTTTGTCTTTTGCTGTGGGAACCCTCACCATCTCTTCCGCTTACTCCTTTGTCAACAGCACAAAAAAAAATCCCGTCTCCTTCTGTTCTGAAGAAGAGTCATCAGACTAAAAATGTTTTCTCTGTTTCTCTCTTCACGATCTCTTCACCTGTTGAGTTTCTTCAGCATTTTCTGTCTTTATTTCAGATCTCCCGCATGGACAGTAGTTTGCTTTTACCTTTGTGGTGTCTCAATATGTTGCTTACTCGTAATTGCAAAAGAAGTGAAAGCTTTCATTGAGATTTCCCAAGGTAGATGTCTTTTATAGGTGCATTTATAAGAATATCCAAGATAATTATATTTCTTGAAAACAGGATGAACATTCTACATGTTCATGCACAAAAGATGTGGAGGTGCCGGTGTTGGACTGGGGTGGACAAGGTCAGAAATCACATGACACCAGGTTATAGTCCCACAGGCTTATTTGAAAAGACAAGGGCTCCAAAAGCTTGTGTTTTCAAATAAACCTGTTGGACAATAACCTGGTGTCGTGTGATTTCTGACCTTGTACAAAAGACTTCATCATTTTTAAACATATCATTTGTTATAGATTGAATGTTTTTTACTTCAGGTGCATTTCAGCTTGGGAAGTGAACATACTTCAATACTTCTTTTCTGTTTACTTGGAAACTGTGGAGTTTGAAGCACTGAGTTTAAGAGTCCAAATAGCACATGAGAGGGCTCAAGTTGTCAGGTGTTTTTGGTCCACAAAGAATGCTTCTTTAATGAGGATAATTTAACTGATGAACGTAAAAACTTTTGTTAAAATGTTATTGCATGGGATGTATATAGATCACAAAAAGCAATACCAGCCTCTGGGGATTTTATTGTCTACCTTTCTTCAGTTGGAAAAACAATCACTTACCACTACTCAAAACAAAAACAAAGTTGCTGGAAAAGCTCAGCAGGTCTGGCAGCAATGTGAAGGAAAAAGCAAAGTTAATGTTTTGGGTCCAGTGACCCTTCCTCAGAACTGATGGTGGCAGGGAAAACGTCAGTTTATATACAGAAAATTCATTTAAATTATTTTTGGTTGGAAACCAACTACCATCAGTTCTGAGGAAGGGTCACCGGACCCGAAACGTTAACTCTGTTTTTTCCTTCACAGATGCTGCCAGACCTGCTGTGCTTTTCCAGCAACTTTGTTTTTGTTCCTGATACACAGCATCTGCAGTTCTTTTGGTTTTCATTTACCACTATTCTCTGTTTCATGTCACTTTGTCAAATGCGTATTTATGCTACGACTCTCCCTTTAATGAGATTGTTGAATTGTTTGCTGAGCTGGTTTGATTTCACATAGACGTTTTGTCACCATGCTCGGTAACATCATCAGTGAGGCCTTTGATGAAGCGATGTTGTTCTACTCTGCTTGGAATTTATATTGCCCAGTCTGTAACGGTGAGTAGTGCCATTTCCAATTTTGATCTGTATGTGTTTGAATATGGGGTCCAATTCTATATGCTTGTCAATTGCATTATGGGTTGAGAACCATGCCTTTAGGGATTCCCATGCGTGTCTATGTTTGGCTTGGGCTACTATGGTTACGTTGTCCCAATTAAACTGATGGCCTTCATTGGCCGAGTGTATTGATAGTGTGGAAAGTTTGTCGTGTCTTTTTGCTGCTGGTCGATGCTCATGTACTCTGATGGCTAGTTTCCTTCCTATCTGTTGGATGTAATGCTTGTGGCAGTGATTGCATGATATTTTGTAAACCACGTTGGTTCTGCATGTTGTGGGAATGGGGTCTTTAATTCCTTGTAAGTGTTTGTGATTCCTAGTGGTCATTGGAGTCTTGTTGTCAGTCTGACATGTTCTTGATATAGGGCAGTGTGGCCAGTGTGTTGGAGCGTACTGTGTCCTCTTGTTGTTGTCTGTTTTGTAGGCATCTGTGGATGAAGTTGTGGAGATATCTGTTTAAAGCGAGGAACTTAAATAAGTGATCTTCCTCTTTCCTGCATAGTTCTGGCATGTTGCAGTGAGTGGTGGCCCATTTAAATAATGTCCTAATGCAGCTTGGTTTGTGGACGTTGGGGCGGTTGCTGTGGAAGTTGAGGATTTGGTCAGTGTGGGTTGGTCTCCTGTATACTAACGTTTGGAACATTCAACTCTGATGTCCAGAAACGGAAGCTGATTGTTGTTTTCTTCTTCTCTTGTGAATTTAATCCTGGTGTATACGTTGTTGATGAGGTGGTGGGTCTCTTCTAGTTTGGTGCGTTTAATAATGACGAATGTGTCATCTGCGTACCGGATCCGCAGAATAAACGAACATCAGCTAGCAGCAAAAAGACATGACAAACTTTCCTGATTATTAGTACACTTGGACAATGAAGGCCATCACTTTAACTGGGACAACATAACCATAGTAGCCCAAGCCAAACATAGATATGCATGGGAATTCCTAGCGGCATGATTCTCAACCCATAATGCAATCAACAAACGTGTAGAATTGGACCCCATATACCAACACATACAGAATAAAACTGGAACAAAACTACTCACCATAACAGACCAGACAGTATAAATTCTAAGCGGAGTAGAACAAAATTGCCTCATTGGAGGCCTCACTGATGCTGTTACCTAGCATGGTTACGAAACGTCTGAATGAAAACAAGCCAGCTCAACGAGCAAGTCAATAACCTCACCCACAACCCAAGCTACACATCTTTGCCAAAACCGTAAATCTCCCTTTTATTCCATGGACTTAGTTTGTCTAACCAACCTTTTAGGCAGCATTTTATCAAGTTTGATAATTTCATAACCTCAATATTTAAGAAGAGGACTAAGTCTGGACATAGATTTTCTTCAATAACTTGACTAAAACATGTAATTTATCCTTCTACAACTGTTTTTCAGAGGTTTTATTGACTTAAATAAAAATTACGATGACTACAGGTATTGTCATTGGCACTTGCTTCACACTGCTTTCCCTTGCCATTGTTATTGCCATCTTCTTGGCTACTTTCATAGGCTGAACAAGATTGTTTGCAACCTTGACATTCTGTTTGACCCCATAATCTCTGTATCATAAAAATCCCCTGCTTCCGCTTCTAACATTGGCTATCCGTGCCTCAGTCTCAGCTTAGCTGCCACTGAAACCCCCATCCATGTTTTTGTTAATTCAAACTGAGATGTTCCAGTTCTCTGCTGGACAATTTCCTGTCATCCAGCTTCCATAAATTGAGCCCATGTAAAACTCTACTGCGTTGTACTATAAGTTACACCATGCATCACTGATCTACAATAGCTCAGTCCATTAATGCCCCAACTATAAAATTTTTATCCTGCTATTAAGATTCCATCGTGTTCTTGAATCAATCCATCTCTGCGACATCCTCCATTTCAACAATCCTCCAGGAAATCCTCCTTGCTCCTCTGATGCTGCTTGGCCTGCTGTGTTCATCCAGCTCTACACCTTGTTATCTCAAATCCTCCAGGAAATCCATTTTTTCTAACTCTGGAGTGCTGACTGTCACTCCACATTATTGCTGTACCATTGCATTCAACGCCTAGACTATAAACTCTGGAATTCTCTCACTAAACCTGTCTTCCTTTTCGACTCTTCCAAGTTTGCCTATTTGGTCACATGTAACATAGCCACCTTTGTTTCTGTGTCTGTTTTTTTCCTGCTAACGGCCCTGTGAAGTCTCCAGAGATATTTTCCAATAGCGACATGGACTTGTGATTCACCCACTCAACAGTATAGATAGAAAATAGGCAGGCTCGGTTCCAGGCTTGATGTTCCCTCTCTCCATGTCAAATCACTCAGAATGAAGGTTGACCTCTCTAACATTGTAATTGTGCTGCATCATCAAACTCTGCAAGCATTATTCATTTTAAGACTTATTCCATTAGTCATAGAGTGAATGCAGAAAGCCATTACATCTACACAAGCTAAGTCAAGAAGTCATCGATTTATTTGTTTGCTTTAGTACAGCAGTAAATATGACAAACAAAAATGACATGCACATTACAATTGATTAAAGGGCGTGATTATGTATGAAGATGATATATCGAGCCGTGTTGGTACTGCAGTGCTTGTGTATATTACAGTGTCAGAGAAATATAGTGAGATTGACAGCCTGTTGCTCGAGTAGACAGATCAGATAATGGAAAAATACAGTGAAGGCATATAATTGGCTGAGAACTATTTTAGTCCATCCGATAAACCCAAATCCATTCAAACTCTGATTTCTTCTCATTTATTTGCTTCAAAGCTTATGTTGTCAAGCATAAAACAAAAGCACAGGCAGCCACTGAAAATGAATTTTAGAATATCATTGAAATGAAAGGAAGGCAACACGTGACTGTAATCTCATGTATCTTGATGGCTAGATGGATTTATTGAACCTTTAGTGCTGTTTTCTTATCAATATGCCATACCCCACTGCCTGCTGCATGAAAACCCAGAATCAACTCTTTGTTTCTTGCCTAATAATCCTGCGCAGTTTACCAATTTTCTTGTCGAGGATGAGGGACAAAAGATTTTGAATGTGTGCGAATGAATATATTTCTCGAAGAAGAGTTGGAGCTGAAATAAAAGTAAAAAAGCAACAAAGGCTTATATTCATGTATCTCCCAATATTGCTGTTCTATACTGTCAGTTTTATGCTAACAATTCTATTTACTGTGTACATGTATCATGAGTTATTCTAGTGATAATGTAGCACTGTTTTGATGATTATGACTTTATTTTTCACCCCACCTGAACATTATGTAATAAATATGGATGAACATTGGAAATTAATTAGTTCATGTTTGGAGAACAAATACAGAATATATGAGAAACTCAGCAGGTCTGGCAGCATCTTTGGACAGAGGAAAAGAGCTAATGTTTTGACTCACCTTCAGGACTCAGAAATCCTTCTGAGGAAGGGGGTCAGTGGAATACGAACATGCCATCATCCTCAATCCTTTCAGTCCCACTGCCTCCCACAGTCTCATACAGTTGTCGATGCTGTAGTAATGCCAAGTATAATAGCCTCTATAAGAGTGAGGGCATGATACCATGCCTGCTGTCTACTAGTTGATGACGATAGAAAACTTGCAAGCATCTTTTGCAATACACAGACTCCTGGAAGTGTTGGTCCCAGGTAATGGGCCACTGTTTACCAGCAAGGAATTTGAGTACTTCCTGGAGTTGAATGGCCTTCGACATATAAAGACAGCTCCATACCAACCATCGTCCATTGGTCTAGCAGAAAGAGCAGTCCAAACTTTGAAGGCAGGCTTAAAGAAACAGCTTACAGCTTCAGTAGACACCAAACAGTCCCAGTTCCCATCTGATTATTGGACCACTCCTTATGCAACCACAGGCATATCTCCAAAAGAGTTGCTAATGGGGAGAAAACTCTGCACCAGGTTAAATCTGATTGTCTGGACCTGGGGGCAGGAGAGCGAAATAGCATCAGGAGCCGGACACAAGACTCTGCTAAGCGAGAGAGAGAGATTTTACTTCAGGGGACCAAGTTTGGTGTAGGAACCACGGAAATGGCCCTGCATGGGTAAGAGGCATGATCGATGTGAGGTCAGGTCCTGTGAAATACAAAGTTTGGGTAGGTGTGATGGTCCTGAGCAAGCACATGGACCATATGAAAGCTGCAAACTTGCAATGGGGATGGGAGCAAAATGAGCCCCGCTCCTTGTTGGAAAGGCTAGCGGAATTTGTCAGTTCTCCCTCTCTGTCTAGTGAAATGTTGAAGGGACCTTGGAATCTGAGATGGACACAGTGGGTGTCGCTGTCTCAATGCCTTTACTGCCTGAAGAGGTGAATGAAATTCTTCCAAGATGCTCTGGGTGTAAAAGGTGAGCTCTTGTGCTTTACCCGTGTCAGAGGCAGAGTTGGAGGAAGCTGAGCAGGTGCTAAAATGCCCCAGGAGGAGTTACAAGAGAAAGAACCGGCCTGTGCCCTTAGACTTAGAGAGGAAGGGATCCTGTTCATTCTGAGAGCTGGCTCTGAGGGACCTAGATCAGTGTCAAAGACTTACCACATGCAAATTTAGGGTGACTTGGTAATGGGACACCAGCCTCTGTTGATTTATTTCCCCCATAGCGCTTGATGCCTTTAAAGCTTAAACCATTTATCTATTTATTTCTTGAATATGCTCAGTGACATGGCCTCCATAGCCTTCCATAGGTTCACAATCCTTCACTACTCCCTCTGATCCTTCTGAACTCTAGTGAATTTAAGCTCACTGTCTACGCTCATTCAACTTGCTACCTCCTCTCTCGGCATTATGTTCAGAATTAAGACACTCACCACTCTCCGTATTGTTTTTAAATTTTTGGTCCTCCTCTCTTGGCACTGTGTTCAGGATGAAACCACCTCCACTTCCTGCATTCCTTTTAAACTTGCTGCATTTCCTCTTGGTGCTGTTTCAGAATGAAGTCGAAATGGGGAATTTTTTTGTGCTGTTTACTCTCTTAGGGAAGGGGCATAGAATTGAAATGACATAGAAACAAGGTGAGTTGAGCTAATAATGAATGCGAGGAAATAAGGTAGTTGTCACTATGTAATCCGATTCTGAAGTCACCACTTAAAGCTAAAGTAGGAATTTAGAAGTCTTTTTGACATCGAGATTCCAATTTTAAATTTTTTGCTAGATTTTACCATATTTAGCCAACTCTCTGACCAATGCCTATAGTGCCCTAGGGAGAGGAAAATTGTACCCAATGATTCCAGTTCTGGTGTTTTCACACATTCCTGTCTCAGCCAGTAAGAGTGTAAATGAGATGTATATCTTGTCTGTATTTTCAGAAGTATTACTTAATTGCTTTCAGACTGTGTTTTTCTTTGACTTCAACATGCTTTTATTGATGAAGAGGATGTCAAGAAATTTTGACGTGATATTGCTGTACAAACATTCAAACGTTAAGTTGGAAACAATTTATTTTTTAAGCTGCATTTTAAAATATAAAAGGAAATAGTAAGCTAATTGAAAAGTTTAACAGCAGGAAAAAACAGCAGGCCATTCAACCCCTCAAATCTACTCAAGTCTTCAATTAAATTGTGGAGGGTCTATACAGATTTGACTACCTTTTGTGTAAATTTTGTTGATTGAAGTGCTGTTAGCCAATTACTGCCCTTGCTCAGTTGCCTTAAGGAGGATAGCTTATACTGTTGCAGTTCATATGGTAGCTTAAAATGCATTTTTGAGGAACTAAATAATCAAATAAGACAGTCTCAGTAGTAAGATATACTTTTGCTAGGAATACTTTGCATACATTAGGCAAAAGGACATACTTAGAGAAGGTTTGTGCTGAACTTGCTTTACAATACTAGGAAGTAAATAGCTTTTATAGCTTGCTAAGGGCTTTGAAAATATAATTAATAACTCCAACAGTCGACAAATAAACCTGAGATATGAATCAAAAAAGAACTATTGATACCATTTGCAAAATATATTTGACGTATTGAAGAATGACATTGTTAACATAGCAACTAATCTTTTTAAAATGTGTCAGCAACGTGAAATTGTACATGTTATCATTCTTCGTAACTTTGAAATTTAAATGACCACAAATGGGGAAATTTGTAATGGCTCATGTTGTGCATTTCTGATTCAGGGCCATTTTTTTTGGGAAATACAGCTGTAATATTCTTGGTTTTGTCATTCTGCTGAGCTAAGCATGAGCTAATGTGGCTTGATTGTGGCAGGGTGCTAGTGAATGCAAGATCATGTGACATCACATCATTTCCTGTGATGGCGCATGCTGTCTCAACAGCATTTTATGTTGTCAAACTTAACCTTGTATACTATGATAACCATCTGTAATTTGCTGGTCCCCATACATTTCTGGAATTTTAATGGTGAGTTAAGGATCAAAGCTGAACCTTGAATATTGAGTTGAGGTTATAAATATTTTCAATCAGCTGTACCACACTTGTTCAGACATTTTATGAAACACCTCTGGGGCAGGTGTTACTTGTATCCATTCATATTTGTACTCATTGATAGTTATATCTCAATTATCTGTAATGAAGTTGCTTTTTATTCCCTTTAATATCTGTGCTTGTCTTAGGGATTTTCCTGATCTCTGATCCATTGGGCCTGAGAAATAGGGATATTTAGTTGGATCTTTATTGGTTTTTTTATTAACAGCAATTTAGCTAAATTATTTAAAACTTTATAACAAAAGACATTGAAGTACTCTTTACATTCTGTAAGATTTATTTATGCAGACCACTCTGTTGTCTTAAGGAGTGCAGCTGAATATTAGGTTGAGTCTTTCATAGAATCCCCACAGTGTGGGGAGAGCATTTGGCCCGTCAAAGAGCATCCCACCTGGCCCCACATATTATGATGACTAATCTACCCCCTGGACACTGCAGACAATTTAACATGGCCAATCAACACATCTTAGGACTGAAAGGAAACTGGATTATCAGGAGGAAACCCACACAGACATGGGGAGAACAAGCAAACTCTGCACAGTCACCCAATGCTGGGATTGAACCTGGGCTCTTTGGTGCTGTGAGGCAGCGGTGCTAACCACTGAGCTACTCTGCTATCCCAAATGCTTTCCCTCGTGTTTTTTCAAAGTGCTGGTATCATTTCAATTTATCTTTGTGTGCTATGTCGACAAATAATACAGTGTAATTGGCAAGTATTTCTTGTGATTCTTAAAATGGTTAACAAAGTTAGTAACATTGAATCTGTCATTTTACAGAATCACAGAAGTGTTCTGGTGCAGAAGGAAGCGAGTCGGCCCATTGTGTTTGCACCAGCTCTTCAAATGAGCATCGTTATCTAATCCAATCTCCTGCTTTCCCCCCATACCTTTGCACGTTATCTTTATCCAAATAATTTTTCATTGCCCTCTTGAATTAAATCCATTCTTCATTGAACCTATATCTTCAGTTGAACCTGCTTTCAAAACACTTCCAGAATCAGCATTCCATACCCTAATTGCACTCTGAATGAAAGGTTTTTTTCTTGTATCACCCTTTCTTCTTTTGCAACTCACTTTAAACCTATGCCGTCTGGTTCTTATTTCTTTTACAACCTACAACTAGGAATGGGTTTCTCCCAAACTACTCTATCCAGCCCGCTCATAATTTAAAAATCCTCAATCAGTTCTCATCTTAGCCTCCTTTTCCTCAAAGATAACACTCCCAACTCCTTCAATCCTTTTTTGTAATGGAAGTTTCCCACCCTGAAGCTGTTCTTGTAAATTGTTTCTGCACTCTTTTCAATGTGTTGACATCTTTCCTATAATTTGAGAGAGACTGGCACAGAAACTTTTTACAAGTAACTAACTGTATACCATATTGCATATGGGGAATATAAGGAACATTTCTTGAAAAAAAAATCTAGCAATTGGTAAGATCGAAGTGACATGTTTTTGGTTGTAAATGCTGGGAGTTTGGAAATTTGGTTACTTGCCTCACTCAATTTCTATCCATTAAAGTTGTGAAGTTTCAAGGTTAGCTTTAGAAACAATTTTAGCACCTTCGATTAAAAAGTTCAGAAACTAAATAACTGCCACAAATGTGTAATATTTTCTGTCTTACTCATCTACAGCTCATTGGTATATAGTGGTACATAGGAAAGGTAAAATGGATCAAATTTTTAAAAATTCATTCACGGGATGAGGGTGTCGCTGGCTAGGCAGCATTTATTGCCCATCCCTAATAGCCCAGAGGGCAGTTCAGAGTCAGCCACATTGCTGTGGGTCTGGAGTCACATATAGGCCAGACCAGGTAAGGATGGCAGTTTCCTTTCCTCAAGGACATTAGTGAACCAGATGGGTTTTTCCTAACAATCAGCAATGGTTTCATGGTAATCCTTAGACCCTTAATTCCAGATTTCTTTTCTTTTTGAATTCAAATTCCTCCATCTGCCATAGCTGGATTCAAACCTGAATCTCCAGGATGTTACTTGGGTCTCTGGATTAACAGTCCAGTGATAATATCACTAGGCCATTTCCTTAACCAGAATAGCTTGCATTCTATTACAAAAGGGAAAAGCCAAATATCAAAAGTTTTGATTAAATTGAACATGAATTGTAAATAATGAGATCAGCTGAAAGGCCACAATTCTGAGTGATTTTTGACTTTATGGTCTTGTGTAAAATATGCAAACAATTCACTCAAGCATCTTTACAATCTGAATTATTTCTAGTTGGACAATTGCTAATCCCTTAGTTATGTAACCTGGTGACAAAAGTGTGTAGAAAAGGTGTAACTACTGAATCATAGTGTTCAAAATTTATAAGTTACGGCTGTCTTCACAACTACTGGTAGAAAAGATGTTCTGTAAAAACCTGACATTTGTACAGAAGAGTTACTTGAGTCAGAGATAGTTAATAAGTCATAGCTAGAAAATACAGAAGCTGAATAATTTGTGCAGTGAAAAGTGAATGTTGTGGTGACTCAGAAACTTCCTCAAAGCGTAATGATAGAATGAAGAGAAAATATCCAGTGGAGAAGTGATTCGCATCTTCTGCTTTTGAATGATGGTGTGTGATATAGGGAAACTCCATTTGTACAATTACAATGGACGTGGAGACAATAATCCAAGCAGGTGAGGTAACAGTGAACAGACCGTGGAGTTTAGGAAGCTATCAATTTTGCAAAGAAGCTTAACTATCAATGAAAACGAAGTGCAAAAATACACACTTGGGCTAATTATTCTGAGGTAATTGTAGGGAAAGCTCTTCAAGCTATTAGTGATGTTTGTTTTGCTTGCTTTTACATGGAAGACTTACCATATAGTTTATTAAGTTGATTCCATGTCTGCAAATCCAAATTTGCTGCAGAAATGGGTGGTTGTCACAGTGATGCCTGGTGTATAAACAGTACTATAGAGTTTATTCTCATTTTAGTCAGCAATTAAAGCGTGAAGTTCTTCATAATGGTGTTGACACTTGCAGTGAATTGTGAAGAAGATCTTTCTGACGGCAGCACACGTTATTTTAGGCTCAGGACTTAGATCTGCTATCAGGCACCACGGCAACCTACAATTTTAATTTTCAGTTGCATGTCTCAAATTCCATTTCAGTACGGAGAAGATGTATATGCAGTTGTGCAAGGATTGATGTGTTTGCCGTAGATGGATCGAGTTGGCTGAGGTCTTGTTAGGAATGAATATAATAGTGTATTTGATCATTTAAACATGTGATCTGGTAACATGTATGATGCAATCGGATATTTGTCCAAGGTTGGATATTCACTTGGGTAAAAAAGTGTCTTTAAAGGAGCAAAAACCAAGTTGCTGGAAAAACTCAGCAGATCTGGCAGCATCTGTGAAGGAAAAAACAGAGTTAACGTTTCAGGTCTGGTGACCCTTCCTCAGAACTGCCAGACCTGCTGAGTTTTTCCAGCAACTTTGTTTTTGTTCC
>NC_063357.1:21832557-21867915 GCF_021869965.1 Rhincodon typus | reverse complement strand
TTCTGAAGAAGGGTCTAGGCCCGAAACTTCAGCCTTCCTGCTCCTCTGATGCTGATTGGCCTGCTGTGTTCATCCAGCTCGACACCTTGTTATCTCAGATTCTCCAGCATCTGCAGTTCCTACTATCTCTGGTTCACTAACGTCCTTTAGGGAAAGAAATCTCTCATCCTTACCCAGTCTGGCCTACATGTGACCTGAGACCCATGGCAATGTAATTGACTCTTGACTGCCCTCTGAAATGGCTCGAGGAAGCCACTCCAATCGTTTGGGGATAGGTAATAAATGTTGGCTCAGCTGGCAATGCTGAGATCTCATAATGAGCAACACAAAACTAATCTTGAATTCAGAAAACTCTTCTTTCAGCAGGGGTGGCTGAGCAGAGCCTTCCATGGTTGATAGAGTGCCTGATTGGCTGCCAAGTTATACCCACTACTCTCTCCACACAGCCAAGTGCCCGTTCACCCTTGATAAAATACCAGTGGTAACAGGAAGAGGCTCTTGATTGGCCTCCAGTCAGCTCTTTAAGGCCCTCTGCTGTACCCCCACTGCTCGTTGACATCATACCTTTCATCTGGAACAAAATTATTTTATTCCTTCAACAGTGTAATGCTTTCAAAGTTCAACAGATCAGCACAGGGAGGCACTGTATTTGCACATATCAGAGCTAACTCTTTCAGTGAAGATTAAATTACAACTTGCTAACAGCTTGCATCTCACAGATACTTGCTTGTTCGTGTAACTAATGAAATATTTAGCAGCAAATGACATTGATCATCTTTTATTCAGTGTTAGACAACAGATTCTAAACACCTTTGAACCAGACAAGATAAAGAAATAATTAATTTGGACTTTGGAAACTCACTGCAGGTGAGACGGGGGGAGGGAAACACATTCAACATTCCATGGGCAGAAGCTGACAGGACCCTGGATGATGTGGGCTGTGATGAAAAATCCAGGAGAATCGTGTGAGGCCTTTCTCTGCATCGAAGCAAGTAGTTGTGTTTTCCAACATACTTTCAAACATTCAGATGAGATTCTAGCTAGGGATCAGTGATAAGCCTATTCACAGATAGCAAGAACTGCCGATGCTGGAGTCAGAGATAACAAAGTGTGGAGCTGGAGGAACAAAGCAAGCCAGGCAGCAACGGGAAATTTGATGTTTCAGGTCAAGACCCTTCTTCAGAAATGGGGAGGGGGGAGGGAGCTCAGAAATAAATAGAGAGAGGAGGGGTGGGGCTGGGGAAGGTAGGTGGGATGGTGATAGGTGAGTGCAGGTAGGCAGTGGTGGGTTTGGTCAGTGAGGTGGGAGGAGCGAATAGGTGGGGGAGAAGATGCACAGGTTGTGTCAGGTCAAGGAGGTGGGGATGAGAGGGAAGGTTAGACATGGGATGAGGCCGGGGGTGGGGAGATTTTAAAACTGGTGAACTCCATGTTTAGGCCTATTAATGGGTTTACTGGGGAAGCCAATCAGATGGAGTTTAGATGGACTTGCTGGGGTGGACTTGAGGAGGTGCGATTGGGTTGACGGGGAGGCTGCTAGGAGTGGGATGTTGATGTTTGGTATTCACCGACATGGCGAGGAATAGCTTGAAATTCATGGTCTGAGGAGCAGCTCCTGTTGCCTTCCAATGTCCTTTCAAATCACAGTGCACAATGGAAATAAAACTGGCTGTGACCTCACCTGCAGTGGGTGGGGTAGATGCTGTCATCTGTGAGGGAATGGTCTGCAGATTATAGCAATTTGGGGTTGTTCACAGGGCCACCCCAGTAAACACGCACCCAGTCAGTGAAAGTGAAACACTCTTGAGAGCTCAGTATTACCTTAGGCATTAGCTTTCTGTGTGCAGCCCAACTCAGGACAGCACAGTGGCTCAGTGGTTAGCACTACAGCCTCACAGCGCCAGGGACCTGGGTTCGATTCCAGCCTCAGGCGAATGTCTGTGTGGAGTTTGCATGTTCTCCCCATGTCTGCATGGGTTTCCTCTGGGTGCTCTGGTTTCCTCCCACAGTCCAAAGATTTGCGGGTTAGATGGATTGGCCATGCTAAATTGCATAATGTCTAGGGTGGGACATGCAGGGATAGGGTCTGGGTTGGATGTTCTTTAGAGGGTTGAATTGGATTTGGTGGGCTAAATGGCCTACTTCCACACTGTAGGGATACTATTCTATTCTAAGCACTCTTGGCCATTTCGTGTAGGTTAACAGATGAATCCTATAAATGTCTGTGATGCAATAGCAATCTCTTTTGAGCTGGAGCCTGGTTACCTGTGAGTCACCGCATTACCTGCTCATGGTGCAGTAACTGCTCACCTTACAGCTTGGTCCATGCTCAATTGTCCAGGGCTAAGGATAGGTTGCATCAGTACATTGAAGATTGCTTCTTTGGTGTGAACAGTTGCAATTTCAGCTACACTGAGACTCTCATAGATGGATGATAATCAGAAGTGGATGTATATTCACAAACGTGAGAACTTACTTACGTTCAAGTGCCCTCAGAAGGTCTTGATCTTTCTCTTCCTCCTATTACATCTCAGTGAACCATAGCTTGGCAGGAGGGAGTCAGGTGAAGCCATTGGCTCTGGAGCTTTTTTCAGATAACGCCAGAGGTGTTTGTGTTGAAAGGGCACGTTCACCCCCTTACCTTGGACTTCCACAGGACTGAAGGCTGCAGGCAGGTTGGAGGTGGAAAGCCCTGCCATCTCTGAGTGTTCTGAGAGGAGACTGCTGGGTAAACCTGTATGTAGTTCCTCCTTTGACTGGCTGCCTCCTGGCTCCTCTCTGTCTCCTTGTACCCTGGCTCTCTGTGGCCATTGTTCTATGGTGGCCATTTGGCCTGCAGTGCTCCTGTGTCCTGTGTATTATTTGTATGAAGCCATAAATGATTTAGCAACCTGATCCCATTCCCAATGCAACCATTTTGTACAGGCAAGGGACTGAGGTATGGCCTCAGTTGAAGCTTTGAGCTTCATCATCAGGTTTTACTCATTTTGCTGCTTAAATGACGCTCAAGGTCGGAAATCGCACAACACCACGTTATATTTGAAAATTTTCAAATAAACCTGTTGGACTATAACATGGTGTCATGTAATTTCTTACCTTGTCCACCCCAGTCCAACACCAGCACTTCAACATCATAACTGAGGCTCAGAGATCCTTTTAACATTGATGTATCAGTTCTGCCAGCAATGCATATTGAGGATGTGATATTGTTTATCTCTACATGACCACTGGAGGAGCTTTGTAACGCTGACATAATCTTGCCTAATTGAACTGAGTTTGAAGAGAAAAATATAGTTTAAAAGGAGCAGGGTATTAAAAAGATGATGCCAATTTGAGACAGAAATAAACTTTATTATCCTATGATGCATCTAAAGTAATAAATGAGTTTAAATATTATTTCTGGTCTGTTTACGTGTCACTATAGCCATTAGATAAAATGAAATCAGGCTTGAATTATGGCTGTGCACTATGGTACATGCTCACAGTGAGATGGAATACAAGTGCATTGGATTCTTAATATAAAATCCAAATAGTTTTTCAATTATTTCCCAGTAGCCATGCATGTGCGCTTAATGTAAAGCTACTGGCAGCTTAAAAGTTTAGGGCACTTTAACTGAGCATACAATAAAACTGTCACAAAATATTGTAAAATCTGAAAAGTTGTTTAATGACAGGGAAAGAAAATATTATTTTATGTTTTGGTTAAATCAATGCAATTTTAGTAACATGCATGGCTGTTTGTTTTATTGAACTGCTATTTCAAGCTATTAAGATAGAACCTCTAAAACTGATATGGTAATACAAAATGATTTTTGAGCATTACAGTTGTGTTCTCTGATAACTTTAAAGAGCTGATTAGCCCTTGCCATTTTGGAAAAATGCACTGGTATCATTGGAATAGTCAGAGGAGCACAGTTTTGATCTCCAAGTATCAACCTGGAAACATTTTTTGCCTCCATCTCCATAGAGACTGAACTTTAAAGAAAAGGAAATTTGAATTTCCAATTAAAAGCTGAAACCCAAGATTTTACATCTCACAGCTTTTACTTTAAGATGAAAGCGTTATTTTTCTAGGCAATTTTTAGTTTAAATTACAAAATTACAAAATCAAACTTCCTTGTTTTTTAACACAAGACGTAAAATTGCACTTTGGAGGTCTATAGTATGTTGCCCTTTAAGCAGACATTCAGTTCTCCAAGAACCAGTCCAAAGTGACCCTTGGCTCGAGTGTTTACTTGCTTATTTACTTTGTCAGTCCAGTAGCTTGCAATCTCAGTACACTGTATCATTGTGAATGTTGTTTTTCTTGGAGATTTCTCTTCAGCACAATATAGGCCAATATCCCAGCCTCTTCTAGTTCCTTATTAATTTCAGCCTCTAGCTATTCTGTCCCTCTCCCAGGTGAACTAACTTATCTCACAAATGCAGACACATTTGAGGAAGTCTGTAATTTGATATCACAAAGGCTTCCCCTGTACCCTTCCCCTCCCAAACCTAACTCCTTGAGAGTGTGAATCACATGGGTCTTGTATTTAGACAGAAATGTTGATTAGCTTTTCTTTAAACTCCAACTCTATTCCATTGTGGAATTCATTGGATTGTTTAAAGCAGAACTGTTCACTACCTGAAATGTTTAACACCTGAGATATTGGAGCCTAGCCACTGTACCACCAATGCTGCTGCCATTATTACTTAATGTGAACACCTTACACCTTCTCTGCACAACAACCTACACCTTGAATCTTTAACAACCCTATAACCAGAACTATTATCAAGAAGATTTCACCATGGATCACCTGACCTCCCCCCTCCCCTATCATTTTAATTTATGTGATAGGTATAGTCCTAAAACACAACACTCTCATAAACTATGAATAATAACACTTTCTAATGAGATAATGATGTTATGCCTTGCCTTAACAGTGACAGCATTACGCAAGCTGCAAAGAAACAGAGTCTTGCCTTGTGGGCTGTTGACTATCTGGCCATTGAATGAAAGCTAGCTTTTCTGCTCATGTAAGTGACCAGATTGGTCTGGGAACGCGTGGCTGCAATCAATGGGGAATTCAGCCACATTCCCATGATGTTGCTGGGGTGGAGGTGTGGGGGGTGATGAAGAATAATTGGGGAATATTTGAAAGGCAGTAGGAAAAGGGAAAAGTAATTGGATTGCTCTTTCTAAAGAGCTGGCACAGGTCTGATGGACGGAATGACCACTCGTGTGGCATGATTGTTTGTTTGTTTCGAACATACTTAATATGCCCTCAGCAGTCCGGTATAAGCTGTTGGCATAAAACTTTAGAGTGGCAGTGAGCTTTATAGGTAGCGATAAAGTTCTCTGTGTGATAGAGATGCTCTGCAGGCTAGGTTCAACACAACATATTCTAGACTTCTGATGAGAATTAGCGGTTGTCATAGAAGCAGCACAGTGAAGAATGAGGCCTATTTTGCCTGGACTAGCTCATCAAACAAGCATCATCCCCTATTGACAATCTCCTGCTTTCTCCCCCACGCTATTTTGATCCAAATTATCATCCAATGCCTGCTTGGATTCCTCAACTGAACCTGGCTTCACCACTTTTCCAGGCAGTGCATTCCATACTGGAGCTGCCTCATGCAGGGTTCCTCAATGTGCAACAGTTAGAAGGCTATGAATAACCATTGATGTTTGGGCATTGAATCCTATTGCAACATGTTGTGCAAGAGGAGCAGCCTGTATTTTCTCTGGTCTTCCTTCCTCACCCTGAAACTTGGTTGTGGGGAAACACAAATTGTCTTCCCTGTATATTAGGTAGTTGACCAAAAGTGAAAGTGAATATTTCAGGAAGACCGGTCATTGGCTGTCGCAGAGGCTCTCTTATACCACTTCTTTACGTACATTAAAGAGCTTGAATCCTGTTCTGTATTGGACTCTTAATACAGTCTTTTTCCTTTTCCAGTATGACAAATGGCTGGTTCTGGCTTGAAATGGTCTAAGAACATAAGATTTAGGAGCAAAAGTAGGCCCTTCAGCCCCTCACACCGCTCCACCATTCAATGCGACCATGGCTGATCTGCTAGTCCTCAACTCCACTTTCTTGCCTTTTTCCTATAACCCTTGATTTCCTTACTTGAATATGCCTAGTGACTCAGCATTGATAACCCTCTGTGGTAAAGAATTCCATAGATTCACTATCCTCTGTCCTGTCTGTTGCATTGGGACTTATTGGCTAGTTAGTGCCTGGACCACCTTACTGCTAGATTAACAGGCCAGACTTTTGTTGGCTTCAATCTCAGTTGAGGCTTACAAAGACTTTGCTTGAATTCTTTTTGGTAGTATTGCACCTTTTAGTAACTTCTCCACCACTTTCAGCATTTTCTGTCCATCAGTCTTCCCTTTACAGTGGGAATTGCACTGGGACCTAATCTCATTGGTAAATTAACATTATCACCAAAAGAAGGGAAAGGCAAGATTTCATCACCAGGTTAACAGGAATCGTAGAAAATATGTCACTATCTGAGAGTCAGCTTCAGGCTCTTCTCTGCATTCTTCCAGACTTTGGATATTTCCCTTGTGATTGTGCTTGGATAACATGAATAAAAACTGCCTTGTTACAGTTGTAGAAGGCTCTAGTGAGGCAACACCTGGAATACTGTATACATATAACACAGCAGGCCAAGCAGCATCAGAGGAACAGGAAAGTTGACGTTTTGGGTCGGGACCCTTCTTCATAAATGTGGGAGGGGGAAGGCAGCTCTGAAATAAATAGAGAGAGGAGGGGTGTGGCTGGGGAAGGTAGGTGGGATGGTGATAGGTGAGTGCAGGTAGGCAGTGGTGGGGATTGGTCAGTGAGGCGGGAGAAGCGGATAGGTGGGAGAGAAGATGGACAGGTTGTGTCACGTCGTGTCAGGTCAAGGAGGCGGGGATGAGAGGGAGGGTTGGTCATGGGATGAGGCCGGGGTGGGGAGATTTTGAAACTAGTAAAGTCCACATTGAGACCATTGGGCTGTAGGTTCCAAGATGGAATATGAGGTGCTGCTCCTCCAGTTTCCGGATGGCATCATAATGACACTGGAGGAGGCCCAGGATAGGCATGTTGTCCAGGGAGTTAAAATTGTTTGTGACCAGAAGGAGTTGTTGTTTGTCGCGATCAGAGCGCAGGCACTCTACAAAGCGGTCTCTGAGCCTCCGCTTGGTCTCACCGATGTAGAGGAGGCCACATTGGGAGCAGCGGATGCAATAGACCACATCGGCGGATGTGCAGGTGAACCTCTGTCTGATGTGAAAGTTTTTCTTGGTTCCTTGGATGGAGGTGAGGGGGGAGGTGTGGGGGCAGGTGTAGCGCTTCCTGCAGTTGCAGGGCAAGGTGCCGGGAGTGGGGGGTGCTGGTGGGGAACCTGGAGTACTGTACGCAGTTTAGGTCTCTGTATTTAAGGAAGACGATAACTGCATTGGCAGTGGCATTAAAATGGTTCCAAGGATGATAGGGATGTCCTACGATTGGGATCTGAGTAAATTGCATCTTTCCTCAACGGATTTTAGAAGAATTAGAGGCATTGTAATTGGAACATTCAAGGTTGTGAGGGGGTTTGATAGATATCAAGAGATTGTTTCCCCTGACTGCCAATCTACAGCAAGTTACAACAGTGTCAGGACTAGGAATCAATCATTTAAGTCAGATGAGGAGAAATTTCTTCATTGAACGGATTGTGAATCTTCGGTCATTGTTAAATACATTTAAGCTGAGTCAGATAGATTTTTGGTCTCTGAGGGGACAAGAGATAGAGGGAGTTGGTGGCAAAGGGGAATGGAAGCCAAAGATCAGCCATGGTCATATTAAATGGTGAAGCAGGTTTGATGGATCATATGGTCTTCTACTCCTCCTATTTTTTAAATTTGTATGTTAATTGAACACAACTTTCAATCAGCCACATGGCCAAAATCACTATAAAGTTTTAGACTGAAACTTTCAAGCCAAATTCATTCTCATTTTTGATTAAAATCTCTGCAGTAAATTTCAGGTGCAAACTTCTCTTAGATGTAGTGTTAAAGGTTACTCATTCAAACAGATTTTGATAATTTATGTTGTCCCATTCACTCATCTCAGTGTTGTTGATTTACATTGACACCCAGGCTGGCAACATTTCCATTTTAAAAATGTCATCCTTTCAATCCCTCCATATCCTTGCTCCACCCCTACCTGTGTAACTCTCTTCAGTCTAAAGACTTCCTGGATCTCTCCGTTCCTCCAAATCTGAATTTTTGAGCATTTCTATTTTTATTGCTCCACCATTGAGCTGCATACCTTCAGCTGCCTGGGCCCTGAGCTCTGGAATTCCCTCCTTAAACCTCTTGGCCTCTCCATCTCATTTTCATCCTTGAAAATAATCCTTCAAATAGTAAGAGGGTGTAAATATCGTGGAAAGACGCTAACTTGGGGAAGGTGTAGTGTAAAGGTTTAATATTCAAATGCGGAAATAGTCTACATCAGTGGTGATATAAGCGATCACATGATGTAGTGACTCTGAGGAGAGATGCTACTGTGTAGAGCTCATGCTAAATTGAAGAGTATAAATAATTCATAGATTGTTGAACAAACAGTAATCTTGAAAAGATCTAAGACTCTAGGAGTCTGCCTTAAGTGATGTAGGGCATCAACCTCTTTGCAAAAGCTACCTCAAAAACAAAAATATCTACTTCTTTTACCAAACTGTTGATCAACCTGTTCCAAAATCTCTTTATGCAGTTTAGTGTCAGTCTGGCTTGCAAACAAGTCTATGAAGTACTCGGGGATGTTTTACCACATTAAAGGCTTTGTAAAAATGCAACATCGTGCTTTCTGAATTTTACCTCTGGTGGCTTTTTTTATGAGGTAACATCAACTGAATTCTGTGCTACATATTAGATCAGGCCAAATAATAATTTGGCTTGTTTTGTTTTAACAGAGAATTCAGTGAAATGGTTGCATTGATATAAAGTGGCAATTATGATGCACATTAATATGTCCCTTATAGTTTGAATCTTTGGGATTTCTGGACGCACAGGAGGCTGAGCTTTTTTGCTCTGGGATTGGGATCCTGATGTTGGCTGCACTTTTTTTTCTATTCATTTGTGGGATATGGGCGTTGCTGGGTGGCCAGCATTTCTTGACCATCCCTAGTTGCCCTTGAGAAGGTGGTGGTGAGCTGCCTTCTTGAACCACTGCAGTCCACCTGCTTTAGGTTGACCCACAATGCCATTAGGGAGGGAATTCCAGGATTTTGAATTCCAGAGGTGAGGTGTGAGTGACAGCCCTTACCATTGAGGTTGCATTTGACCGAGTGTGGCATCAAGGAGCCCTAGCAAAACTGGAATCAATGGGTATCAGGAGGCAAACTCTCCGGTAGTTGGAGTCATACCTGACACATAGGAAGATGGGATTTTGACCCAGCGACAGTGAAGGAATAGCGATATATTTCCAAGTCAGGATGGCGAGTGTCTTGGAGGGGCACTTGAAGGTGGTGGTGTTCCCATATGTCTGCTGCCCTTGTCCTTCTATATGGAAGTGGTCGTGGTTTGGAAGGTGCTGTCTGAGGATTTTTGGTGAATTTCTGCAGTGCATCTTGTAGATAGTATACTCTGCTGCTACTGAGTGTTGGTGGTGGAGGGAGTGGATGCTTGTAGATGTAGTGCCAATCACGCGGGCTGCTTTGTCCTGGATGGTATCAAGCTTCTTGAGTGTTGTTGGGGCTGCACTTATCCAGGCAAGTGGGGAGTATTCCATCACACTCCTGACTTGTGCCTTGTACATGGTGGACAGGCTTTGAGGAGTCAGGAGGTGAGTTACTCACCGCAACATTCCTAGCTTCTGACCTGCTCTTGTAGCCACTGTGGTTATGTGGTGAGTCCAGTTGAGTTTCTGGTTAATGATAAGCCCCAGGATGTTGATAGTGGGGGATTCAGTGATGGTAACACCATTGAATGTCAAGGTGCGGTGGTTAGATTGTCTCTTATTGGTGATGGTCATAGCCTGGCATTTGTATGGCATAAATGTCACTTGCCATTTGCCAGCCCAAGCCTAGATATTGTCCAGATCTTGTTGCATTTGAACATGAACTGCTTCAGTATCTGAGGAGTCACAAATGGTGCCGAACATCCACACTTCTGACCTTATTGTGAAAGGAAGGTCATCGATGAAGCAGCTGAAGATGGTTGGGCCGAGGTCACTACCCTGAGGAACTCCTGCAGAGATGTCCTGGAGCTGAGATGATTGACCTTCCGTAACCATGACCATCTTCCTATGTGTCAGGTATGACTCCAACTACCGGAGAGTTTGCCTCCTGATACCCAATGATTCCAGTTTTGCTCGGGCTCCTTGATGCCACACCCGATCAAATGCAGCCTCAATGGTAAGGGCTGTCACGCTCACCTCACCTCTGGAATTCAGCTCTATTGTCCATGTTTGAACCAAGGCTGTAATGAGGTCGGGAGCTGAGTGGCCCTGGCAGAACCCAAACTGGGCGTCACTGAGCAGGTTATTGCTGAGCAGGTGCTGCTTGATAGCACAGTTGATGACACCTTCCATCACTTTACTGATGATTGAGAGTAGGCTGATGGGGCTGTAATTGGCCGGGTTGGATTTGTCCTGCTTTTTGTGAATAGGACATACTTGGGCAATTTTCCATATTGCCAGGTGGATACCAGTGTTGTAACTGTACTGGAACAGCTTTGATAGAGGAGCGGCAGGTTCTGGAGCACAAGTCTTCAGTCCTATTGCTGGAATATTATCAGGGCCCGTAGCCTTTGCAGTATCCAGTGCCTCCAACCGTTTCTTGATATCACGTGGAGTGAATCGAATTGGCTGAAGACTGGTATCTGTAATGCTGGGGACCACTGGAGGAGGCCGAGATGGATCATCCACTCGGCACTTGTGGCTGAAGATTGCTGCGAATGCTTCAGCGTTATCTTTTGCACTGATGTGCTAGGCTCTTCCATCATTAAGAATGGGGATATTTGTGGACCCTCCTCCTCTTATGAGTTGTTTAATTCTCCACCACCATTCACGACTGGATGTGGCAGAACTGCAGAGCTTAGATCTGATCTGTTGGTTGTGGGATCGCTTAGCTCTGTCTATCACTTGCTGCTTTCACTGTTTGGCGTGCAAGTAGTCCTGTTTGATGGCTTCACCAGGTTGATACCTCATCTTCAGGTATGCCTGGTGCTGCTCTTGGCATGCCCTCCTGCACTCTCCATTGAATCAGGATTGATCCCCTGGCTTGATGGTAATGGTCGAGTGGGGGATATGCCGGGCCATGGGGTTACAGATTCTGTTGCTGTTGATGGCCCACAGCACCTCATGGATGCTCAGTCTTGAGCCGCTAGATCTGGGTGTCTGTGAGGCGCTGTGGGTCATCAACAGCAGCAGAATTGTACTCCAGCACAATCTGTAACCTCATAGCCAGCATTACCCCCACTCGACCATTACCATCAAGCCAGGGGATCAACCTGGCATTGTCACATTGGCGCCTGATGTGATTTTTGACAAGCTGTATCCAGGAAGTGGACTTGTCTTCTGATTCAAGGCAACAGGTAGACCCAAAGCTGTAGGCTCATAGGAATTCCTTTTTAAGGAATAGGTCAAGATCAGTGCGAGCTACTGAGGTATGTGGGGGAGACAGAGGGTCCTCTGAATAGATTGTAAAAATCTGTAACAGAAAGCTGTTACTGAACTACAGCTGGCTTCAATCTCTTGACTCTGTTTCACCCTCAGTGAGGGGCTTATATATTACCTGGAGAATTCCAGTTAACATTGTAATGGACTGCCTAACAAGAGTCGGGTAGGTAGCTATCCACCTCCTTTCTGACCCTCGTGAAATGCCCACAGCTGGGACCACAACAGGAGAACGGTATACCATTGAAAAGTGGGGACATGCCAATCCTGCTTCTGCCGCCATTCGAGAATTTGACCCTCCTGTAGAGCAACCTGAACAATCATGAAAAGAGATGTTACAACCAAGGAAGATTTTGTGTGATAGTATCATTCTTCTTGACTGAGTAGTGTTATTCTGTGAAGTTCTGCTGCAGTGCTCGTTCAGGCATCCATTGCATATTCAGCTTTTTTTTTAATATTGAGACCAAGTCAGGTTTGGAGCTAATTTCAGTTTCTTAACGTGGATTTAACTGTGGAATGTGGCACAACGTGGATAAAAAAAGTTGTTAAAAAAATTTTCTGCTGGTTTACATCAAACAGCAATCTGTTCTGCTTAGCTGGAACATGCCCAATGGCTTTTGAATGTTTCATCACATTTTTAAAGAAGCAGTTACATTTTCTGGTAAGATACATACACATGTTGAAATTACAGTTTAATTTATTCAACACCATAGGTGAAAAATTCCACAGTGCTGTAATGTTGAGATTTAAGGAGCAGTGCACATTAAACCTTGGAACTTCATTCAGGCGACAGAAAGCAGTGGTACAGGAAGGAGTTAACTACTCCGTAACTGGGGCTGGGAAGCAATATGGCCCTTTATTGTTAATATGTAAAATGTTTGCTTCAGCTATGGATAAATGATTCCTTAACAGTATGACAGGTGGCATGTTTGCTACCTGCCTGCATCGAAGTGCAGTGGATAATAGGGAAGGCAAATGGAATATTGGTCTTTATTTCAAATGAACTGGAGTATATAGGTAGGAAGGGTTTACTAAAACTATACAAGGCATGAGTCAGACCACAACTGGAATGCTCTGAACAGTTTTGGGCTCCTTATCCAAGGAAAGATATATGGGCATTGGAGGCCTTTTAGCGAAGGCTCATTAGGCTGATACCACATATGCAGGGACTGTATTACGAGTGGAGGTTGAGTAGATTGGGCCTGTACTCATTGGAATTTAGACGAATACCTTATTTAAATGTGCAAAATTCTTAGGGGACTTGACAGGGTAGATGTGGAAAAGTTGTTTCTCCTTATGGGAAGAGTCTAGGACCAGAAGGCATAATCTCAGAATGAAGGGTTGCCCATTTAAGACAGAGATGAGGAAATGTCTTCTCTCAGAGAGTAGTGAATCTGTGGAATTCTTTAGCAAAGAGGGTTGAAAAAGCTGGGTCAAAGTGTATTCAAGGCTGAGATAGATTTTTAATCAGGAAGTGAATCAAGGGTTATAGGGAAAAACCAGGAAAGTGGAAATGAGGACTCTCAGATCAGCTATGATCTCATTGATTGACGGAACAGACTTGATAGGCTGAATGGCCTACATCCTACACCTTATAGTCTTATCCGAAACTTTAGGAGGTCTCACAGTGATTGAAAAAGGGTGGAAGTGTAAACAAACTAATCCTCCTTCATCAATGCCAGAAGCCTGTGTTCATCAATAAGCAGCCTAAGGCCTGTTCATTACCTCCGAAACATTTTTTTAAATTGAGGAATCAAATCTAGCGTGTTTCCTATTGTGTTCTATTGTAATATTACTGAAACTAAAGTTAAAAATGTTCAAACTATTTTAAATAATGTGTAGCTATATGTGTTTATAATTCATGCACTGCAGCAATTCACCAAAGCTACTTCGACAACTCCTTCCAAATCCACAACAGCTACCATACAGAAGGACAAAGGAGAGCAGATGCATGTAAACATCACTACCAACAAGTTGCCTTTCAAGCTATTCACCGACCTGACTTGGAAATATATCACCATTCCTTCAGGTCGCTGGGTCCAACTTCTGGAACTCGCTCCCTAATAGCATTGTGGGTTTACCTAAACCAAATGGACTGCGGTGTTTCAAACTTCAGCTCACCATCACCTATCTAGGGATAGGCAATAAATCCAGACAGTGATGGCTACTTATATTGAATGAATAAAAAACCTTTTGATTCTGTAATACTCAGATTTCAAATTAACAGATGCCTTTGTTGTTGGACTCGAAGAGAAAATGGAAGTTTGGAGAGACAATTTGTATTCAAAAAGGTTAAAACAAAATGTAGTCCTGGCATTAACTGATACAAAAGGAAAAACTATCACCTTTTTGAGATTTTTAACTTTTCAGAGATGAAAACTGCATCAATGGGTAACATTTTCATGGAGAATCATTCACCTTCAGAAGTCTCTACCCCAGAAAGCAGTGGAGGTTGGTCATTGAATATTTTCCAGGTTTAATTAGACGGACTTTTGGTCAACAAGGAAGCCATTAATTATGAAGGGGCAGGCAGGAAAATGGATTTATTGGCCCCAATCAGATCAGTCCTGATCTTATCAAATGGTGGAACAGGATCAAGAGACTAAATAGATGCTCTAAGTTCTTAACTTCTTATTTTCTTCAGCCAAGATTATAAACACACCGCAGAACGTGATTGGTAAATTTACAACTTGATGATCCTATGAGCAAGTCTCAGAATTCAGCTTTGCGAAGTGAGTAGATAAACTGTTTTATAGTTAGGCCAGCCTGTTTAATGATCAGTATACTTTGATAGTACCATCCTTTTTGATTATAATGGACATGTTTATGTGAACATGATCTGCCTGCTGTATGCAATGGCTGTTTACAACACCTGAAAAATTTTAAGAAACCTCCACAAACACATCCAGCTGGAATTGGCAACATTACCGTAGTGTTGGATCAGGGTTGGAATGGGGAGCCGGAGAACATTTGGGCTATTTATTAAAATAGGAGCTGAAGAAGGGATAGAGCAGGGAACAAACCATATTAGTATATAGCAGAGTAGAGTTTTTATTTTTAAATATTTTTTATTAACTTTTTTTCTCGTCATCCTATTCAGAGATGTTATTACACACCTCTGGAGCAAGTGGGACCTGAACCGGGGCATCCCAGTCCAGGGTAGCGACACTATCACTGCCCCACAAGAGCCCTCCAGAGCTGAGTTATCATCATCTTTCAATGAAAAAGGCATAAATTAAGGAGTGTAAGCCAGTAATAGGATCCTTCAAAAGGCAATAGGCATTCATTAACATGTGCAAAGCTCCTACACCATTCTACAAATTTAGCAGTCAAACTCAGGCATATGTTGAGCACAGTCCATCCAATTGTTAATTGATATCCTACATGCTCAAGAACAGGTAAGATATACCAACATCTTAATACAGTAGTGTAAGCAATAATTTGTTACATGGCAAACATATTATTATAAAATAAAGCATATGTCAAATACATATGTAAGCTATATAAAAATGATCCTTACAAGCCAAACATAATGCAATTTAAAAACCGAAAGAACTGCGGATGCTGTAAATCAGGAACAAAAACAAAGTTGCTGGAAAAGCTCAGCAGGTCTGGCAGCATCTGTGCAGGAAAAAACAGAGTTAACATTTTGGGTCCAGTGACCCTTCCTCGGGCACCATCTAATTTTTCGCACAACTAATTGTGAATTTAACCTAAAATTATAAGAATTCAATACAATGGAGGAGACTGGGGGAGTCCCTTAATTGAGTTGCACACAATAATGATGGATAGGGATAAATTAGACAGGAAAGATCTGATTCCATATTGGCGAGATCATTTTCCAGGGACACAGATTTGTGGTGACTGGTAAAACTATGAGATGAATAAAGAATGTTTACAGCTAGAGGGAGATGGGTATCTGGAATTTGCTGCCCAGTTTGATGGTGAAGGCAGGAGCCCTCTAGTCATTTAAGGCTACAGACCAGATGATAGAAGATAGGAATAAAATAAGTGGATTTATTTTCTGGCCAGTGCAAACGTGATGGGCTGAATGGCCTCTTTCTGAGCCATAACTTTTCAATGATTCTAGTGCTCTGAGAAACATATGGTATTAGCGAAAATGTATATGCGTAGCACCAAAGGTCTATTTAGGAAAGTTGAACAAATTCAGTGAGATGAATGTTGATTTTTATCTCAGCTCCATCAATTAATCTCCCTTTGTTCTATAGCTGACAATTCACAGCAATGGCTGCTGAATTCTTTTCTGTAAGCTGTCAAATCAGCATGACCATTCAGAGAAAAGATGTCACTGTATGTAGAACTGAGAAACTTTGACAGGAGCTGGCCCTCCAATCACAGGCTGCTTCTTCCTCATGTTTGCTGCTGATTGGTTATCTATCGACAGCAAGCACAGGAGGTAAACATCCAATCTGCTGGGCAAGGCTGAGTGAGGTCACAGGGAAGCAGCCAGCCTGCTGGGTGAGATTAGGGTATTGGATGTGCCAAACCTGGGTTAAAGATTACTTGAAGTGGTGAGTGGCTGCAAAGGATGTGGGAGAAACCAGTAGCTGAAATGGGAGAAGGAGTGAGGTTGCCAAAGAGTGCAAGCTGTGTTAATCCTTTCAACAAGGGAATAGCCAGCTAAATGGAAGTTGGATAATTTGAAATCAATGGGGTAAAGAAATTCTTAAATTATGTGCTTTTTAATGAAGTGTGTGTCAGTTGTTTCGAAAAAATATCTTTTGCTAACTTATGCCTGTTGTCTTTTCCAATTTAAATCTGCAGTGTCTGGGAAGTTAAAGCTTTCCTTATGTGGTGTGGTTTTAAGCCGAGTAGAGGGGTGATGATCATTGAAGATGTTGTTGAATTCAGCTAAAACTGTTACTGTGTGTGTCCAGATATCCCGCATGGCTACACAGGTACAAGAGATATTGTCCCTATGTGACTAAATCTCGCCTAATGAAGGGGAATGAAAATGTAGCCTCAGCATGGAAAAGGTAGTCTTTAAGAAAGCTTAAGAAAGGCCCTAAAAGAAAAAAATACCCCATTTTAATCTTTGCTGACATCCATTACATAATAAAAATTAACCTGTCTCAGATTTCAAATTTTAGCAATCTTTTATTTATAGTTTTCTTTGGTAGTTTCCCAGATTTCTTTGACACACTGTGAGATGAAATGCCTTTTGTCATCAGCAAGGGTGGTGGCCCTTGTTTTGGTCTCCCCTCTTCCCTCCACCAGGAGAAATTGTTTCCCCCATTTATCCTGTGAAAGACTTTAAATGACAATAAACCTCTCGATTAAATCATCCCTCAGTCTTCTGTACTCAAGCCATTACAAACCTAGCCCAGTCTACCTGTACATCAGTGAATTTGCACTGAACCTTCTCCAAGGCCATGGCTTCGAAATGAATGTAGTTCCCAAGTTACAACTTACGTACAACTTATTCTCCTTTATATTACAGCTCTTTTGAGATAAAAACTAGTATGCAATGGATTTCAAAATCACTTTTGGTATCTATCCACTAGCGTTTGTTAATTTTTATATACATGACCTTCCAAACCTCTCCACTTATTCACAATTTTTAGCTTTTATATGTTTGGAAATTAAGTCTTTCTTGAGTCTGTTACATTTCTGACTAAAAAAAATTACTTTTGTCAACTCTAATGACACATTTATTTCCACCCAGTGGTAGATACATCACCACCCCAATGTGCTCAGTTAATTTAATGAAACAGTTTCCTGTGGGAAATATTGGATGCTTCCTAATGCATGCCACTTACCACAACATTAACACACAAAGAGTATATCATGATGGATGTCAATAATTGTAATTAGGATACCTGAAGGCTGTTTTGAGTCAGCAGGTGGGACTTCCTACTTTGATGTGAAAGTTGCTTTTAAGTACTTGGAGATCATTTGAGAAATAATGAATTTTTTTTCTCCTTGGAGGGCATCAGATTGAATAAAAATACATTTAGACTAGCATAAAAGAGCAAAATCACAACAGGAGATCAGGAGAACTTTACAGATATTAGGCCCTCCTCTGAGAGTCTGATGTTACTTCATTCTAATAACAGACTGGTGCCTGGAACTGGATTAGGGCTGTTTCTGTAGTATAATTTCATTGTTTTTCTGAAACAAAAACATTATGCAATGATTTTAGAGTGGACATTTAAATGTTAACTTAGTATACAGCATAAAATCTAAAAATCCATCATCTGACATAATGCAAATTGGCTATAATTTGGATTAAGAGCAACTTAATTCCTCTCAATTTCCTAATGGATAGCTGTTCCTGATTAATACCTCTCGATCGTAGATCCAACAAAACCAGTTACTGTTTGCAATTCTCATTTGCACAACTCAAGTTGTTGATAAATTATTATAAATTAAAATTAGTCAGTTTAGTATGATTTAATGGGATCTTTTAGTTATTATTCCTTTTCACTGCTGAACATGTTTCATTAAATTCTGTATGAATGTTTCTCCAGCTTCATGAAGTCTCCCGTGTGCACCAGACATGGGCAAGGAACCAGCCTGCTGGTTACCACAAAGGTATCAGCACAGGTAGAGAGGGTGCTGAAGGAAGCTTACGGGATGCTTGCCTTAATTAGTCAGAGTGTAGAATATAGGAGCAAGGATGTCTTCTTGCCACTTTATGAAACATTAGTTAGGCTACAGTTGGAATACCATGTGTTGTTCTAGTCACCACACTAGTGGAAGGATGTGATTGCACAGGAGATAGTGCAGAGGAGATACACCAGGATGTTGCCCGACAAAGTCTCATTGTGAGGAGAGACTGGATAGGCTGTCTTTGTTTTCCCTGGAGCAGAGGAGGCTGAGGCAAGATCTGATTGAGGTATACAAAACAGAGTAGATTGTAAGAATCTCTTCCCCGCGGCAGATGTTCTAAGACCAGGGGGCATAGGTTTAAGGTGAGGAATAAGTGGTTTCGAGGAGATCTGAGAAGAATATTTATTCACCCAGGGGGTGAAATATAGAACATGCTGCCGGAGAGAGTGGTGGAGGCAGGTATTCTCTCAACATTTAAGAGACATCTGGATGAGCACTTTAAACACCTGGTCATAGTTGGCTATGGACCAAGGACAGGTAAACGGAATTGCGATAGTTTGGTGTTTGTTGGTTGCCATTGATGTACTGGGCCAAAGGGCCTGTTTCTATGTTGTATGACTCTATGACGCTATGTATCATCCTTCTTCAGCTGATTAATCCATGTTAAACAACATTGAGAGGAAACACTGAGGCTGGCAAGGGCACAGAATGTTCTCTGGCTGAGGGGGTCTTAAATCCAACACCAAGAGTGGCTAGGCAGCACCACTACTGATTGAGCTGGTTGAATCATAGAGTCATAGAGTTATACAGCACAGAAATACATCCTTCAGTCCCACACGTCCTCGCCAACCAGATTTTCTGGACTGATCTAGTACCATTTGCCAGCATTTGGCCCATATCCTTCTATTCATATACCCATCCAGATGTATTTTAAATGTTGTGATTGTACCTGCCTCCTCCACCTCCTCTGGCAGCTTGTTCCATACACACACCGCCCTTTGCATGAACAAGTTGCCCCTCAGGCCCCTTTTAAATCTTTCCCCTCTCACCTTAAACCTATGCCCTCTAGTTTTGGCCGCCCCTACCCTGGGAAAAAGACCTGGACTCCTGTTCCCCTACCTCCTGATGCCCCAGAGCCTTTCCATCATCTACAAAACACAAATCAGGAGTGTGATGGAATAATCCTGAGTTGCCTGGATGAATATAGATCCAACAATGCTCAGGAAACTTGACACTATTCAGGCAAAGCAGCCCACTTGATTGTCACCCCATCCACAAACATTCACTCCCTCCACCACTGATCCTCGGTCGCAGCAGTGTTTCCTATCAAAAGGTGTATTGCAGAAATTCACCAACGATCCTTAGACAGCACCTTCCAAACCCATGATCAATTACATCTAAAAGAACAAGAGGGCAGCAGATGCATGGAAACCTCTAATTTCCCCTCCAAGCCACTCACCATTCTGATGGGGAAATATATTGCCATTCCTTCAGTGTCATGGGTCAAAATCCTGGAATTTCCTCCATAACAGCATGTAACAGTATATGAATTGTAGTGTTTCGAGGCAGCCGCTCACCGGCACCTTCTGAAGGGCAACTAAGGATGATCAATAAATGCTGGCCCAGCCAACGACGTCCAAGTCGTAGCGAGCGAATAAAGAGAAAAGAGAAACTCTTCCATATGGCTATTTAACAGTTTGAACTAAAAGAAACAACAGGCCATGCAGGTGTGTTCATGCAGAAATAAAAGGCTGGAGCTGTAAATGACAGGTCAGCGGCTTGTAGACAAGGCTGCCTGTTGTGCTGGAGACTCATGATTTTAAATTACTTCTTTATCCTTTAATCAATGCAACAGGTCAGCAATTTGAAAAATCTGATTTTGGAGCAAACCTACCTAGAGCTTAAATGTACATTAAAGCAAAAATCACAAACACAAACGCAATATATAATTAGTACAAGGGATTTGTTGAGTTCAAAAAGTCAATGTTGCTAAGAAAGATTTTTTTTCCCCGGTTCATTTGGATTGAGCATTAATGTCAAATGTTACATTCCACCACTGATTTTCAATTGTCTCATTATGACATAAAAGAAGGCCATTTGTTCCATCGTTTCTGTCGTGGCTTACTGTCAAACAGATTCTCTGAATTTCAATTTGTTTTTCTGTCTGATCAGCATTTCACCTGGAATTATTTTCTGCACTGTTCTTTGACTTGCATTCATACATCTTCTCTTGGCAATGAGAAATGAATATCCAAGACCATGGATTGAGTCTGGCATTAGATAAATGACCAGCAGGAGATGCCACTATTTAGTGAGACAGGGGCCGATCTTGCCCTTTGGTTAAAGGAAATTCGTCAATTATAAAGAGAGACTCAATCTACTTGTCCAGCAATATTAATCAGGCTTTAGTCTGGCAGAGATGCAGGCTATGATTCCTACATTATGGAAATAGTCAGGGGAAAGATTGGGGATACTTATTAAGTCTCTGCAATAGTTATTCAAAAGTCCAGGCTAATGATCTGGGGACATGCAATCAAATCTGACCGTGGCGCGTGATGGCATTTAAATTCAGTTAATAAATCTGGAACACAAAGCTAGCCTCAGAAATTGTGACCATGTCTACCAGCATGAATTATTGTAAAAACCCATCTTGTTCTCTAATGTCCTCCAGGTAAAGTACTCTGCTGTCCTTCCCCGGTCTGGCTGACATGTGACTCCCAGTCCTACAGGTTGACTCTTAGCTGCCCTCTGAAATGGCCTCACAGGTCACTTGGCTCATGGGCAATGCAGAATGAGCAACAAATGTTGGCCTGGCCAGGGATGCCCATACCCTGTAAAAGAATAAAGAAAAATGAATTAGCCATTCATACAGTATTTGCAACTCATATGCAGCTTCTTCAGAAGAAGAACAAGAAAAATAAATTAAATTCTAACCAAAGATTTATAGAGAAAGAAAAGTAAAATGATTAATTTAAACACTTTATGCTACTTACTGTTCACACTGTCTTGGGTTCTCCTTATTCTCCTGCTACTAATGGTGGTTAAATGTAACTTCATAATTCATTTAATAAACTTCAATTGTAAATAATATGTTTTTTTTGCATTCATTTATCTATACTACTAGGAAATGCATCTGAACACATTTCTTTGAAAGCATTTTGTCTCCATGGTAAATAAAAATAGTAATTAACTTCTTCCATTTTCCTAAGCACACATGAGGCACCATCATAGTGCCAAGACCAATCAGATGCTGGTTAACTAGTTAAAAGAAGAGTTATTGGAGAAAGAATGACTACAAAATGAGCATGCTTGTAATGGATGTTAAATATTAATTGCATTTTCATTTGTTCATTAATTTTCCATGTAATTGTTCTTTTAAGTAAGGCAGCTAGAATCATAGAGTTGATGTAAGGGCTGAAGGAGAATCCAGAAGGAAACTATTTGGCCTGTAATATTTTTCTCAGCCCTTTGCAGGAACAACTCAGCTTGGCCCATTACATGATCCCAACTTTCTCCAATGGCACTGTGAAACCGTTGTCTTCAGGTACTTGTCCAATCCCAGTTTGAAAGCTCCTTGCCATTGGCTTAGTGCTGGTCACTTTAATTCATTGTTCTCTGGTTATCAGGCCTTCTATCAATGGGAGGAGTTCCTCTCTACTCTGTCCAGGTCCCTCATTATTTTTAACACTTCCAAAACTCCTCTCAGTTTCTTGGAGGAAGGACTTTATTAATCTATGGATGAATCAAAGGTTTCTCATTCCTGGAGCTATTCTTGGAAATCCTTTCCGTCGCCTCTCTTAGTGCCTTCCCACCCTTTTCAAAGTATGGTACCTGTACGTGGACACGATATGCCAGTTGACATTTAACCAGTGTTCTTTAAAGGTTCACTATTACTTCCTTGCTTTTGTCTGCTGTGTTGCTAAGGTCCAGATCTCTTAAACACTGCTCTGCCACCTTTAAAGATTTGTGCACAAATGCATGCATGTCTGACTGTTCCTTCATGCCCATTAGATTTTATCTTGCCTTGTTCTTCTTCTCTAAAGGTGCCACTTCAATTTCATTTGTTTTATCCACCCATTCTACCAGCCTGTATGTCATCATGAAGTTTATTGCTATCCTTCTCACAGTTCGCTGTACTTCCAAGTACTATGCCCTCTGCAATTTTGAAATTGTACCCTGTCCATTCCAAGACTAGGCTATTAATGTAGATCAAGATAAGCAGTGGTCCCAGGACTTACTTTGGGGAACCCACATCATTATTTCCTCTACTGTCTGTTTATTGTCACTCAGCATATTTGTATCCATTCTGCCATGGTTGGCTGTATTCCATAGACTTCAAATTTGCTAACATGCCTATTATGTGGCCCTTTATCAAATGCTTGTGGAAGTCCATATACACTATATCAAATCACCTTATCTTCATCAACCCTCTCTACTACTACTTTGCAAAATACAATCGAGTTAAATGCGGTTTGGTTTTAGCAAGTCCATGTTGACTTTCCTAACTTCTTCCACATTTATCCAAGTAATTGTTAATCTTGTCCAAAATTGTCACTTCTAAAATCTTTCCACCTGTAGGTTAAACTTACAATTGCTTAGGTTGGCCCAACACTCTTTCTGAAACAAGGGTATTATTTGAAATTTCCCAGTCCTCCGCTACCACCTCAAATTTCCATGAAGATTTGGAAAATTGTGGGCAGAACCTTTGCAATCTTCACCCTTTTACCCTCGACATCATCCGGTCCCGGGATTTATCAAGTTTAAATGCAGCGTGCATTTCTAACGTCTTATTATTTTTTAGCCCATCTACTATCTTAATCACCTTTTCTTTCACAATGACTCTGGGAGCACTTTTTTCCTTGGCATAGACAAATAAAAAAATACTTTAGTATTGCAGACATGCATCCGTCTCAATCAGCTGAGATTAGCCCACTCTTCCCCTTATGAACTTTGTGCAATTTATTTCTCTATACAAGACTGTCATTTTTTTTACATTAGCTGCTCATCACTTTTCACAGTCTTTTACTTACTTTCTCACCACACCCGCCCCAAACTTTCTAAAGGCAGCCAGGCCTTGCTAAAAATTTTAGATTCAGCCTAGTTATGCCAATCACATAGCCATGTTGCAAAAGCTACCGTGAAATGCTAAATATTTACTTCAGAAATATGGATAATGTCAGTTTGTTGATAACAGCATGTTCATTTTCTAATTTCCCATGCCTTGGTGCGGAATGGAGTTATGCCTTGTACTTCTACATACGGCAAATTTCAGGTAAGTAATTTGAAGACCCAAGTATATCAACGCATGGAGTAGGGAAAGCATTGAAAAGAGTGGTTGATTATAAGTGCCCTCCCGTTTCTGTCTGATGGCATAAGCTGCCTGGTCATAAACCCTATGAATCCCTTTCAAAGTCTCTCCATTTCTCTACTTCTTTTTCTTCCTTAAAACATTTCATTTTCTCAAGCTTTTGGCCATTTGTCCTAATATTATCCTATATGATTCAGTGTCAAGTTTTGCTTTGTAACAGTCTGGTGAAATGCCTTGTGATGTCTTATTGTTGTAAAGCAATTATTTAAACACAAGTTGTTGCTATTGTTACCTTGTTATTGGTTTTGCATGGTAGACAACTTAAATTGTCTCAAGTCAATGGAAAACTATGCCCTTATTTGTCACTTGAGTAGTTAATGTGGCAGCATTTAATTTCTAGCTATAGTTAATTGCAACAGAGATCACCAAACTCTTTGCTGCCTTTTGCCATGGGGAGTTACCATGTTGTCTATTGTATTCAAGTTAAACTCAGATTGATTATTATTTACAGGCTGTGTAATTACATAGATTCAGAGCTAGGCAACAATAAACTGACAGTAATTTTGAAAAAACTTGAGGAAATTTTATGTACCACAAAGTGAAGGATAAGGATCCTACACATGAAAGATCTCCACTCACTTTCATTCTATTTAGGTCTCTAAGTAGACACAACACTTGTCTTGCAGCACTTTTGAATCGCATCTAACCATTTTAGTACTACGAAGAAAGCTTTTAATGACACTCTTTTGGGGTCATTTCTGACTCTGATTTTTCTTCGTGCTACATTGGTCACAAAGGAAGGCACAGTCCCCACGCAAGACTTCTGGATAAAATAACAGACTAGCTCCAAAGACTTATTTTGTATACTTATAGAAGATTTCTATTGCCATTCAGTAGTTGTCCCTCTCAATTGCTGGGAAAAGCAGGTGAAGTTTGGAGGCTTTGGAGAGATGATGGGACTTTGGCAATAAGATCCATGGACAGAATTAGCTGTTGATCCAATTTTCTCCACCTGGGATGGGTTAACATTATCAGTATAGTGCTACCTAACTTCTGTTTATCCTGCCTTGTTCGAGATGTAACTGAATTTTTAAAAAATCATCCTTTTAGATAGATAAGAATAAAATTGAGCTGCTCACTTTAAAACCTCCAAGGAGCAAGTTTTGAACTTGCTTGCCTTCATTGTTCATAGCATTGAGTATAGGAGTTGGGATGTAATGTTGTTGCTGTACAGGACATTGATGAGGCCACTTTTGGAATACCATATTCAATTGTGGTCAATCTTTTATAGGAAGGATGTTGTTAAACTTGAGAGGATGCAGAAAAGATTTATTAGGATGTTGTCAGGACTGAAGGGTTATGAGCTATAGGGAGAGGTTGAATAGGCTGGGGTATTTTCCCTGCAGTATCAGAGGCTGAGGTGTGGCCTTAGAGATTTAGAAAATTATAAGGGGCATGAATAGGGTGAATAGCCAAGGTCTTTCTCCTAGGGTGGGGGAGTCCAAAACTAGAGGGAATAGGTTTAAGGTCAGAGGGGAAAGATTTAAAACGGATATGAGGGTTAACTTCTTCATGCAAAGGTGTTTGTGTATGGAATGAGCTGCCAGACAAAGTGGTGGAGGTGGGTACAATTACAACATTTCAAAGGCATCTGGATGGGTATATGAATAGGAATGGTATAGAGGGGTATAAGCCAAATGCTGGCAAATGGGGTTAGGTTAGATTGGGATTTCTGGTCAGCACGGACAAGTTGGCCCAAAGGGTCTGTTCCTGTGCTGTATGACTCTGACTCCTCTTGTAGCAAGCAATTCACTGCAAATAGAGATAGACAGCAATGGACCTTAGACTGATAAGCAGTACTTTATCTTTTCTGCTTAAAAAAAGCAAGCCAATATCTCTGTCAAGAAAACTTGATTAATCTTGCCAGTCCATGCCTAACCAAGATCTCTTCTTTTAAAATCGCTCACTTCATCTCCGCATGTCTGTAATTGCATTTTGAGGCAAGCAGGTGGCAAAGCTGGAATAGAAGTAGGAATTTTCAAAATGTCCACAAATCTGCCTTCCAGTGATCGACAGAGGAAACAATGAACTTGCAGTTCAACTCGGTACAGTTAAAAATCAATTTGATTGTTGGACTGTGTGAAGTTGCTTTAGCTTATGCTGGGCTAATGACATACAATATCATGGGCATGCACTTTACTCTCAATATGGTGTAAGCTAATTTATAAAATGGCTCTATAAGAGAATTGCTAACACCTATTCAGGCCTCTGTGTTTGTGCTGACTGCTGCAGCACTATTTTAGTGTTCTAAGTGATTGTAAGATACTCTATTTGAATTCCAATGAAAATTTACACATCGCAGTGAAACCTTTCCAAAGAGATGACACGGTGGCTCAATAGTTAGCACTGCTGCCTCTCAGTGCCAGGGACCGGGGTTCAATTCCACCCTCGGGCGACTATCCGTGTGGAGTTTGCACATTCTCCCTGTGTCTGCGTGGGTTTCCCCTGGGTGCTCCGGTTTCCTCCCACAGTCCAAAGATGTGCAGGCTAGGTGGATTGGCCATGCTAAATTACCCATAGTGTTCAGGGATGTGTAGATTAGGTGGGTTATAGGAGGATGGGTCTGGGTCGGATGATCTGAAGGTCGGTGTGGACTTGTTGGGCTGAAGGGCCTGTTTCCACACTGTAGGGATTCTATGAAGAAAAATAGCGTTTTTAGACCATCTTGCAATTTGTATCTATTGGCATTGAAACGATTTGGAGTTTTGAACAGAAGGAAACAGGCGGAATCTTCTAGTCCCAGACGTGACAGAGAGGCCTGAGGCAGAAAGGCAACTTAATGAGGTGGGATGACGGTGACCTAGTGCCCCAGCACCACTCCACCTCCATCCACATTGTTTTGGATACGAAGACTCAAGCTTAACCTTCCACTTCACTGTCGATTGAGGCCCTAAAGTGGTCAATAAATGGCCATTTACAAACCATTTAAAGCCTGTCCTGGCCTGCAATGTTCTCAGCTTCAGCTGGAACAAATAAGAGATGGCCCCGTGACTGGTAACCTCGGGCAAACTGTAAAACTGTTGGTGGGTTGGCAATTCCTCAGTCCGCACTAATTTGTGTACACTTGAGGGACTAGATATAGGGCAGAGTGTTAGGGACTTGAGGCACACAGGTAGTAAACCCTACATCTAGGCCAAAAGAATGAAGTTCAAGTCCCACCTCAGGATGTAATGGCCACAGAAACATGTCCCAACAGGTTGATTAACAAAAAAAAAATGTATTTTTTTGGGCAGTGTTGTCTTCTTGAGAACCAACAACCTACCCTTATTTCCAGCCCCTGCTGCACCTCTCCCTATGATCCCAAACCTCTCTTCTCACCCTCCCTCACTGCATAATTCCACCTCCCCGCAAAGAAAAGCACTTACTTGACACCCTGTTCCTGTGATTTGGGTTATCCTTCTGATAGTAGCAACGGTTTTCAAGGTGGCACTGCTGAGTGTAAGAGCCAGCAGCCTCATTAGCTCTCGCTGTACGGAGTTTATGCCCGTGGGGACTCAATTTCAGAGGCAGGCCCATTGTTGACCTCGAAACTGGCTAATTGGAGGAAGACACATGCACCTTGCTCTGGAGCATCAGCTAGGGTCTCTCTCCACCTTTTGAACAAACAAGCAAGACACCAATGAGAATAGAGCATTCCACTTGTCATTCCCATTCCTTGTTGAGGATCCATTTTCTCACTGTCAGGTGCCACAAATGAAATTCTCAACCATTGAATGATTTGTTCTAATTGTTTGGAAACATTTACAATTCATACCATCTGTTTAATTGAGCAATGCTTAGTAACAAATATCTTTACGATTTGCTGTTCGTGGAGAGCATGTATTGGTGATAATCTGAGCAAGATTTATAAGCAAGAAAATCAGGCTAATCCAAAGCCTAGGAATCCAATTCTTACTTCTACTGACTTTTTTTACTAGGTGAATAGCAAAATATATCCTGTGAATACTAGCTGTTAGTGTATTTAAGGTTAGGACAAGTCATGTTATTGCTAGAGAAGCATGTGTTAATATATCGAGCATCTCAGAAAGGAATAACATCAACATAGATTCCTTGTATAAGTGGCATATATCTGAGGTGTAATTGTAATATTTCACAGTCAAATAGGATATTTGAGTTTTGAATAAAACAGTGTCACCTTGATGTGTTATGTGTTTGTGGTAAGAGGGTTCCTGCATTCATCTGTTCTTAGCTTGCCAGTAGATATATCACCAATCCTGATGCAAAGATTACTCAAGTCAAACTCTACGGCCTTGAGCAGGCAAAAGAAAATTGGCAACATGACCTTACAAAGATGAGTAGACCTTTGACAGAGATGCTTCAAGTTAAAGCGTATTGACTAGGTCAACAATACACAAATGTTTGACAAATACCTTTAATATTCCTTGATTTCCAGAAGTTTCAGAAGCTCAAAATCCCGATTGGATGCATTTAAGACATAGCATATTTAATGTACAAGTGAAATTGCCAAGTGCTGTTTCAATGGCAAATGAAGGGACTGTTGACTTGGTGCATGTCGAAATCTGTGGCTTTAAGTTGAATAAATGTAATCACAACCCACACCCTTTATAGACCGAGCACATGCAAGTTGATAAAAATCCATAGATCCCATCTTGAATTATAATATTTCTGTATCTTTCAGTCTTACCAATATTAGCCAGCACTGAAGTTAACTTGGTTTGGTTTTGCTTTTCTCATTCAATTGAATTGATTGGTACTTGGCATTTCAATTTAAACGTATTGCAGTGGGTTACATCATAACCATTATATTGACATGGGCACAGAGACAAAACTATAACTTTTTCCCTGGGAAGTATGGTGATATGAATATCCTTCATAAAATACTTCTAAAAAAGACATTTGGAAGGTCAGTTCTTTTGTCCATATTAAAGACGTTTGTTGAGGTATTATGCTTGGGTGAAGCGGAAGAGACATGAACAATGGACATTTGACTGCACCGGTGCTATTATTTGTTACATTTATAACTGCTGATATTGTTCTCAGTTTGGAGTTGGTGGTTGGCTCATCGAGCTGACTGGTTTTCATGCAAACGTTTTGTCTCCCTTCTAGGTGGCATCGTCAGTAGAAGGGAAGTGAAATATTAGCATGAAAACCAGTCAGCTCAGCAAACCAACCAGCAATCCAACCACAACCCGAGCTACAGATCTTCGTTATAACATGTTCTCAATTTCCTCCAAAGAATTTGGAACAATTTACTTCTTATTTTATGTGCATGATGTTATACTCTTTCTCCAATAGTGCCAATGGGATTTTTTCAGCTGTCTGAGCAGACAGACAGAACCATGGTTTGGTGACACATTTGAAAAATGCTCCTTTCAGTAATTCAGTAATACAGTACTCCCTCAGTATCGTGTTGAAGTACATGTGTCCTGCCAACTACTGAATAGACTCAGATTTATGGTGCACACGTACTAAATGATAAATAAAAACAGTCTGACATGGAAATCACAGAAGTAACATTGTCCTTTATAATTTTATTTTAAATGTATTATGGCATATTGTTTTATGGGTGCTGATGACTTTACATTTTAAATTATTCAGTGAAATAATTTGCACCAATTGTCTGCGAAATCAGACTGTTGAAACAGGAGGCACGTTGACCAGAATTTGATGTCTCCTGGAGCTGAGCTGTGTGATCAGGTGATTCCACCTCCTGCTGGCTGCGCCCAGAGAAAACAGGCTTAACATTCCACCATTAACAAATTCAGGGCCATCCCTTTACTGCTTGGTATTCAATCAATGGCAGGCAAGGAATAGGCCATTCAGTGTGGCAGCCTAGAAATTGTGACCCTCTAGAAAGTATCCCTTGTTCAAAGGCTCTTCTTGTCCAATTTGCCACCTGGCATCGGGAAGAGAGGACACACAGGATGTCATCCTCTTGCCCTTAATGTCAGCTGCCCCCACCCCTGCTCGCTGGTTTCCCTCCTCCTTAGTCCCCACTTGTTCGTCCCTGGACGATCCATCGCTGATACTCTGGGGAGGTTTCACTACAATATCGGCAGTGGCCACCACTCCTGGTGCTGGTGTGATAAAGCTTCTGGATTTTCATTGACTGGCAGTTCTAGGTGCACGATGTCCAATCCAGACACTGCAGGTCAGTGATTAAATAACCTTGAGAGATCTGGGAGTCCCAATGGCAAGAGTGACGCTCTCAATTAGGCAGTTTATTCCATTGGGACTCCCGGAGATCAAGGCGGTGGGGGGATGAGGGTGAGGGCTTCTACCAGATTTTATGGTGGATCAATGTCTATCTCTCTCTGTTTCTCTTCCCCCACCAACTCCTCTCTTCCATTCCCCACATTATAGCCAGTGTATCGGTAAAGTATGAGAAACCTCAGAAACATTTTTTTCTTGCAGGTGATATGTACGGTGACACTCACATTAGACAAGGATGCCCTACACAAGGAAGTATAGAAGGACAGGAGGACACAGAGGTCAGTACGTTGAAAAACTGAAGTATATGCTTTAATTGATAAAATAGTGTCACTATGTTAGTTTGATGGCTCTCTATTTAGATTATGCTGTTTGAAAGCTTTTTGGAAAGAATCATGAAAAGGAGTCAAAAACAAAAATTGCTGGAAAAGCTCAGCAGGTCTGGCAGCGTGTGTGAAGAGAAATCAGAGTTAATGTTTTGGGTCCGGTGACCCTTCCTCAGAACTGATGCTAACTAGGAAAATGTCACTTTATATGCAAAAGATAGGGTGGGAGAAGAGGGTAAGCAGTAAACAATAGGTAGTAAACTGGCTAGGAGGGTGAATAGCTGTTATTGAAGACTGTTAGTGGCTAACAATAGGTAGTGAGTAATGGCAGACTATGTGATAACAAGGCCTGGTGTGTGGCGTTGGGGTATGGGAGGGCTGCAGGGTCCCCAAGCAGAAAATGAGGTGTTGTTCTTCCTACTTGCGCTGAGCTTCGCTGGAACACTGCAGCAAGCCTGAGACACGGATGTTGGCCAGGGAGCAGGGCGGTGTGTTAAAGTGGCAGGCAACAGGTAGTTCAGGGTCTTTTTTGCAAGCAGAACGTAGATGTTCTGTGAAGCACTCACCCAGTCTATGCTTCATTCCCCCAGTGTAGAGGAGACCACGTTGTCAACAGCGAATGCAGTAGACTAGATTGTGGGAAGTGCAGGTAAAGTGCTGCTTCACCTGGAAGGTATGTTTGGGCCCTTGGATAGTGGGGAGGGAGGAGGTAAATGGGCAGGTGTTACAGCTTTGGCAGTTGCAGGGGAACGTGCTGTGGGGCTGTGGGGGGATGTTGGGAGTGAAGGAAGAGTGGACCAGTATGTCCCGGAGGGAACAGTCCCTGCGGAAGGCAGACAAGGGAGGGGAGCGGAATATGTGTCTGGTGATGGCATCTCGCTGGAGGTGGCAGAAATGGCGTCTGATGATCCTCTGGACATGGATGCTGATGGGATGGTAGGTAAAGACAAAGGCGAACCCTATTGCTGTTGTGGGAGGGAAGAGAAGGGGTGAAGGCGGAGGTGCGGGAAATGAGTCGGACCCAGTTCTGTGAACAATGGTGCTGCAATCCTCAGTTGAGGAAGAAGCTGGACACTTCGGAGGCTCCCTTGTCGAAGTTGGCCTCATCTGAACATATGCGATGGAGACGAAGGAACTGGGAGAATGGAATGGAGACTTTACAGGAAGTAGGGTGTGAGGATGTATAGTCTCGGGTAGCTGCGGGAGTCAGTGGGTTTATCATGGATGTTAATGGCCAGTTTATTCCCAGAAATGGAAACAGAGATGTTGAGGAAGGGAAGGGAGGAGTCAGAGATAGACTGGGTGGAAATTGGAACAGAAATCGATGAACGGATGAGATAGGGAAGCAGCACCGATAAGATCATCAATATATGAGAAAATAAGTTGTGGGTGGAGACCAGAATAGGACCGGAACAAGAAATGTTCCACCTACCCTGCAAAGAGACAGGCATAACTGGGGACCATGTGGGTATCCATGGCTACTCCTTTGACCTGAAGAAAATGAGAGGAGTTAAAAGAAAAGTTGTTCAGGGTGAGGATGAGCTCAGCCAAGCGGAGGAGGATGGTGGCGGGGTGTAGACGGTTCAGGTCTTTGCTCCAGGACGAAACGGAGAGCCCTGAGGCCATCCTGGTGGGGGATGGACATGTAAAGGGATTGCACATCTGTTGTAAAGAGGAGGCGGCTGTAACCTGCAAACCGGAAATTCCGAAACTGACATACAGTGTAAGAGGAATCATTGATGTAAGTGGGCAGGGACTGGACCAGGGGAGAAAAGACCAAGTCAAGGTAGGAAAAGATGAGTTCTGTGAGGCAGGAGCAGGTTGAAAGAATGGGTCTGCCTGGGCAGTCTTGTTTGTGGTTTATTGGAAGGCGGTAGAAGCGGGTTGTGTGGGACTAGGGGACTATCAGCTTGGAGGCAGTCGGTGGGGGAGGTCATCAGATGAAATGAGGTTAGTAACTGTGGTTGATACAGTGGTCTGATGTTCCATGGTGGGCTCATGAACTGGGGGAGCATAGGAGGAGGTATCTGAGGGTTAGTGCTTAGCCTCTGCAATGTTGAGGTCAGTACACCAGACTACAACAGCACCACCGTTATCGGCAGGCTTAATAACAAAGTCCAGGTTGGATCTAAGTGCACGGAGTGCAGTCAGTTTGGAGGAGGACAGGTTGCATTGGGTGAGGGGAGCAGAGAAATTAAGGTGACCGATGTCATGTTGACAGTTCTCAATGAACAGATCGAGTGCAGGTAAAAGGCCAGAGGGAGGGGTCCAGGTGGAGAAAGGGTGTTTGAGCTGGGTGAAGGGATCAGTGGGATGGGGAGAGGATTGTTGTCCAAAGAAGTGGACACGGAGGCAAAGACGGTGGAAGAAGACTTCAACGTCATGTCGTGCCTGAAATTGATTAAGGTGGCGATGCAGAGAGATAAAACTGAGACTTTTGCTGAGCACAGAACAATCAGCATCAGAGAGCAGAAGGTAACGAGAGATGGTGAATACCCGACAGGAGGTGGAATTGGGGGGAGGAGATGGAGTCTGAGGGAAGGGGAGGGGGGGAAAGGTTCCAGAGGGCCATGGGTATCTCTGAGTTGTTGCATCTTGTGGATCTTGATGCCTGTGTTAGCCAAAGTCTCTTGTTAGCACGGTGAATGAGTCGGAGGATGAAGCGGAACCGTGGGGTGGTGCAACCCTGAGCCAGTGTGATCCGATGCTATTGGAGAGACAGGCCGAGAGTGTGCATTTGCCACTGCATGGCACTGAGTGTGGATCTCAGGATGCAGTGAGAGCAGCTGTCTGTCGAACATTGAGCATCACAAAGATATCCGTGATCCTGGGTGGATTCAAAGCATGAGGGATGAAACTTGAGTTTTAACACCTGCCCATTTACCTGCTCCCTCCTCAGTATCCAAGGGGCCCAAACATACCTTCCAGGTGAAGCAGCGCTTTACCTACACTTCCCAGAATCTAGTCTACTGTAGTCTACTATATCTACGTGCAAAAAAGACCCTGAGCTTCCAGTTGCCTGCCACTTTAACACACCACCCTGTTCCCTGGCCAGCATCTCTGTCTTGGGCTTGCTGCAGTGTTCCAGTAAAGCTCAACATAAGCTGGAAGAACACCTCATTTTCCGCTTGGGGACCCTGCAGCCCTCCAGACTCAATATCGAGTTCAATAATTTTAGGGCCTAAACTCTGCCATGTCCTAGCTCCCTACCCCACACACCAGGCCTTGTTATCACATAGCCTGCCAAAACACACTACCTATTGTTAGTCACTAACAGCCCCCATTAACAGCTATTCACTCTCCCAGCCAGATTGTTATCTACTCCTTTGTCTGTTCAACAGTTCATCTCTCTCTTTGGGATCTATCCCCACCTGTTGTTTACTCCTTACCCCCTTTCTCCACCCTATCTTCTGCATATAAACCAACGTCAGTTTTGTGGAAGGGTCACAGGACCCAAAACATTAACTCTGATTTCTCTTCACAGATGCTGCCAGACTTGCTGAACTTTTTCAGCAACTTCTGTTTTTGTTTTTGATTGACAGCCTCCACAATAAGTCTTTATACTGATACTTGGTGGAACAGGGATTCTTTTGCAAAAGGGAATGATTGGTGCACACACCATTTCATGAGGGAGGTCTAAATCCATTTGAAATGCAGTAAGAAAGAGGGCTGAGCAATAAGTTTTGAATTAATCCATCAATGAGCCAGCATCAACACAATGGTGCAAATGGCTCCTTTCTGTGCTGTAAACGTCAATTTTTTTTTGGAAGTACAGCAGATAGTGTATTTCTGAAAGAAGATTATTTCAAGGACTATTATGATCTCATTTTTTATTGTGTGCTAACCTGTAGAGTTAGTAACAACGATATGAAGGTGCATCATGTATTCAGTCAAGCAGTAAGGATTTTGTATTGATGATATTGTGTGATTGATTTTAAAGTAATGAATCTGACGGAATTTGAGATCAAAGGAGGCAACAGTGTTAAAATTCAGATGTAGGGGTTAGCTGTTCATTGTAAGGGTTCCACATAAAATACCCAACTATCTTCAGCTGCTTCAGCAGTGACCTTCTGTCCATCATAATTTCAGGGTGGGGATTTTTGCTGATGAATGCCCTAAGTTTAGCACTATTCATGACTCCTCAGAATCTGAAGCTGTCCATGTCCAAATGCATCAAGAGCTGGGCAATATCCAGGCTGGGCCTGACAAATGGCACGTAACATTCATTCAACAGAAGTCCCATCTCCAACAAGAGAAATTCTATCCATCAACCTTTGGCAGCTAATGACATTGCCATCACTGAATCCCCTACTATCCCTCTGGGGATTACCACTAACCAGAATCTCAACTGGAGTATCCATACATAATATTGCACAACAGGAGGACATCAGAGTCTAGAAATCCTGGAGTGAGTCTCCAAACTCCTGACTCCCCAAAGTCGGTCCACTATCTTCAAGGCACAAGCCAGGAGTATGATGACATACTTCCCGCTTGCCTGGATGGATGCAGTTCCAGCAACACTCAAGAAGTTTGACACTACCCAAGAAAAAGCAGCCTACATGATTGGCACTACATCCACAAACACACTGTGCCTCCGTCACCAATGCTCAATAGCAGTAGTGTGTACTACCTACAAGACGCACTGCAGAAATTCACCAAAGATCCTTAGACAGCACCTTCCAAACCCACAACCACTTCCATCTAGAAGGACAAGGGCAGCGAACGTGTGGGAACACCACCACCTGCAAGTTTCCCTCCAAGCTGTTCGCCATCAGCCTTGGAAATATATCACCGTTCTTTCAGTGTTGTTAGGTCAAAACCCTGGAATTCCCTCTGAAGGCATTGTGGGACTACCTGCAGCATGTGGACTGCAGCGATGCAAGAAAGCAGCTCACCACCATCTTCTCAAGTGTGAGTAGGGATTGGCAAACAAGTGCTGACCGGCCAGCAAAGCCCACTTCCCATGAATGAGTTTGTTTTTAAAAAAACTGAATAGTGCCACCTCTATCTGATTACTAGTGGGCATGGCATAGGACAAAGGTATCCTTATTTAGCACTAATTAGCAATCAAGTCACAGAATGGCAAGGTACCAAAATGGAAATTATCCTGCCTCCCGGCCCTAAAATCTTAATCTTCACGAGTACAAACAAATAAACTAACATAAAAATGTAGTTAACTGATCATTTATTTTAATGGGAGATAACAAGGTGTAGAGCTGGATGAACACAGCAGGCCAAGCAGCATCATAGGAGCAGGAAGGCTGACGTTTCGGGCCTAGACCCTTCATCA
>NC_063357.1:21738202-21822557 GCF_021869965.1 Rhincodon typus | reverse complement strand
CCGATACAGTCATCAATGTAACGGAGGAAGAGGTGGGGTTTAGGGCCGGTGTAGGTACGGAAGAGGGATTGTTCCACGTAACCTACAAAGAGGCAGGCGTAGCTTGGGCCCATGCGGGTACCCATGGCTACCCCCTTTGTCTGTAGGAAGTGGGAGGAATTGAAAGAGAAGTTGTTGAGTGTGAGGACGAGTTCGGCTAAGCGGATGAGGGTGTCAGTGGAGGGGGACTGGTCGGGCCTGCGGGACAGGAAGAAGCGGAGGGCCTTAAGGCCATCTGCATGGGGAATGCAGGTGTAGAGGGACTGGACGTCCATGGTAAAGATGAGGTGTTGGGGACCGGGGAATTGGAAGTTCTGGAGGAGGTGGAGGGCGTGATTTTCATGTCTATTTGATCTTTAACACCAGTTTGACACCAGGCCTATAGCGTGAAAGACTATCCTTTTCTCTTTTGTAATTTTTCTTAATTTTCATTGCCAGTTATAAATTCTATTATAAGAAGGAGTCGTATGTAAACCTTATGTTTTCTCTTTATTTCATGCAAAATCCTTGAAAACATTAATGCATCTTTCTACAGGCAGGACTCTTTACAGTTTTGTTACGATTGTCAGTCTGCTCTTTTGAAATCGTCCTACAAAATATGCTCCATTGTGCCTGCATTTTCAATGCTGCTTTCAATATTGTTTTGTGTTCAAAATAATGTTGGCACTGCACATTCACATTTCTGTGTACCATGCAAATGCCATTTTGGTAAGGTCAACAGTGCTGGTACATGACATGTGTACCAGAAGGATTTGGTTATGTGACATCTTGTGAAGACCATAGTTTTTGAAAGGTTCACTTCATGGGTTCTGCTCAGATCATGCTCTCAGATGTGGGCTCCTTCTCTCTCCGTGGTCTGCAGCATGTCAGGGAGACTGAGCAGAGGTGACATAGAGAAAGACAAATTGGAGCTCTTGGAAGGAGGGGATATCCATCCTGGCTCTTCAGGGAGCAGTTCCTCCTTGCTGCTTCAGCAAGAATCAATCTACGTTATGTTGCAGAGAATGCTGGAGAAACTCAGCAGGTCTGGCAGCATCTGTGGAGAGAGAAATTGAATTAACATTGTGAGTCTAATGTGACTCTTCTTTAGAAGAGTGATGTATTATGTTGCTGTTTGTCTAAGAAGGTGTTCATTGAAATCTGCACCTTGAAGAGGGTAAGGATAGTATTGCTGTTGACTGTGAAGGACACCATGGTCCTGAAATTCCTCAAATTGGGCCTTTCCAAGCTAACACAGACAATCTTTCATTCACTGATATGCAAGGATGATCAGTGTATTGACTGTAATGAGAGGGGGATACACCATCTGTTTTACAAAGAGAGTCAGATGGAGTGATGCCAGGACAGCAGGCTTCCCTGTGTATCCGATGCCATCAATACCAGACACGTTGTTCTGTGGGCACTGTATTTAAAGCCAGGGTGCATTCCAATCACAAAGAGTTTGATTGACAAGAGTTGACTGCCATGGTGACAGGCAGGAAAGTGGAATTCAGGTCACCATCAGGTTAGCTCACTGGGCAATAAATGTTGGGCTCATTCAACTGCGACACCAGTAGACACAACTCCAATTCTCCATATAACACTCCCACATCTTGCAATCTAGGGCAAAAATTAAGTGTCTTGTTTAGGCGTATTTACTCTCAGCATTGATGACCTATTTTCTGCTATTCACAGCAACTATTAACACCTATCTTGTATCTGTATCTCTCGTCTACTACCATTGTCACTGCCTTTTGGTTTTTTGGCTCAGGTATCCTCTCCATCTGTTTCACTTGCTCTTCCTCCCACTTTGTCAACAGCATAAACACCATCGTTTTCCAGCCTCTGTGCTCAGAAGAAGAGTCAGACCGAAATCAACGTCAGTTTTATTTCTGTTTCCACAGGTGCTGCCAGACGTACAGAATTTCTCCAGCACATTATGTTTTAATGTCAAATTTTCAACATCCGTAGAATTTTACTTTTATCAGAATTAATTTTGTTTTGAGGGGGTCTTAAGATTTCTTTGAGGACTCTTTTATTTTCTACTTATTGGTTTTCAGGGTTACCTATTGCATTTTCACTAGCTCATTTATTGGGTAATAAGTGCCTCTGTATTTGTAAAGATGAGATATGGCATATTGTTGTGACCCAAGGGTAGTAAGCCAAACCAAATCAGATATTATCACTGGATAGCCAACACAGTGAAATTAAAATATGCAATTACCCTCAAAATCACTCATTGTTCCTAATCAGACTTTACAAATAACAGATCTTGGAAATCAAGTTTATAATTTAAACAAAAAAATTAACAATTTGTTGTCAATATTGTAACTTTAGCAGAACACAGATAAACTATAAGTGATCTAATTAATATCTATGATCTAAGTCCAAACTCCTTTGCATATAAACCTCTCCTCGCGCACACAAAGAGACAGACAGGCGCAATTAAGGAATAAATTAACAAAGAAAATGAAAGAATCACAATCTTCAGTTTGATAACCATTTCAATGGTGAATACTGAGCCTTCATGAAATCTTTTAATGATGGGTTGCATTTCAGGTATGTAGGACTGTATATCTTGTTTGAAGTTCAAAGTCACCAGCCAATGAAAACAGCTTCTTAAGGCCTCTTAGGGGTAGTAAGAACTGCCGATGCTGGAGTCAGAGATAAGTGTTTTTTTTTCTGAGGAAGGGGCTCGACCCAAAATGTCAGCTTTTTTGCTCCTCTGATGCTGCTTGACCTGCTGTGTTCCTCCAGCTCCACACTTTGTTATGTCTTCAGGCCTCTTGATACGTTTAACTTATTTCTTACAAACAGCGGTTCTTTTCTCAGAACTTTAAACAAATTGATGACTGGAGAATAACCAGAGAGAACAAAAAAAAACAGGCTTTCAGTCTGGCAGATCCTAAAATTAAAAACTGCCCTCCACCCAAAAACCCAATGAGAATCAGAGACAACGAGGTGCAGGGCTGGATGAACACAGCAGGCCAAGCAGCATCATAGGAGCAGAAAGGCTGACGTTTCAGGCCTAGACCCTTCAGTTTGCTCCTTGTTTTTTTTCCTGCTTTTATTTTCAACATTTGCTGTGATTGGCTAATCACTATTGGCCTTCCCTTGATTGACTGATTTAACGTCCAATCAACTGCCTGAGCACAACAACATCTTGGTGCTGAGAAAAAGAAAGTGCCGATGCTGGAATCCAAGGTGGACAAACAGGAGGCTGGAAGAACACAGCAAACCAGGCAGTATCTGGAGGAAAGGAGAAGTCAACGTTTTGGGTATTACCCTCTTTCAGGACTAGATGTGGGGGTAGGGGAACCTGCACAAAAAGAGTGGGGAAGTGCTGGTAGCAGAATGGTGGTGATAGGTGGACACTGGTAGTAGGTACGTCATCTGCAGTATCCTTACAGCAATAATTAGCCTGTATTATCTTTTCAGGCCCAGCTGGTGATCAAAGTTCAATTCTGAACTTCAACTTACAGTTCCAAACCAAAAATCAGAAAAATGAAAGAAAAGTAGTGATGATCTCCATAATATCGGACTCCTAATGAATTAAATTTACACAAATTTATCAATATCCTTAATAACAATAACCCCTTCATTAAATATAAAGCCACAAAACACAAGGAAATCATCAATTCCCGAGAACTAAATTGGCACAAGACAGCAAGTACATTTTAACAAAATAGTTACTTTTCAAAATAACCTTCTATTCAAAAAACGTCATCACTCTACATACAGCTTCTGCAAACTGGTGAGGTCACAGCTAATGTATCTTCATCACGTAAACACAAAGCTTGAATATTTTAATTAGGCAGCTACTACCGTGCATCTCAGATTGAAATTCAGTCACTTTGTAGTGTCGAATGTGAGTGTTGATGGGTAGAAGAAAAGATACATTTTCTCAAAACTTTTCATCTCGCACTTATCAGGCCAATTTGCAAGAAATACCAAAGTCAAGGGAAAAGAACATTTGCACTGGATGAGAGGAGAGTGCTGATTTTTTTTTGGCGAGTGGACTCTGGTAGAGCTTTTTGCATGGAAAAATGATAACTAATATTTCAAGTTAAATGTTAAACCAGACAGGTTGACTATGACTAGCCAAGGCATTGCTCTGAGAAATAAACCAGAAAATGAGTGCTACCTGTTTTCTTGAGTTGAAACAAACACAGTATATGTATATGAGTTTTTCTTTCTGTCCACAAAGAGCAGGGCATTATGTATTATTTTGTAGCTTCCAATAGACATAGAATCCCTACAGTGTGGAAACAGGCCCTTCAGCCCAACAAGTCAACAACGAACTTCAGAGCATCCCACCCAGACCCATCCCCCTCTAACCCACCTAACCTACACGTCCCTGAACACTACGGGCAATTTAGCATGGCCAATCCACCTAGCCTGCACATCTTTGGGCTGTGGGTGGAAACCCACACAGACACAGATAAAATGTGCAAACTCCACACTGACAGTCACCCGAATCGAACCCGGGTTGCTGGCGCTGTGAGGCAGCAGTGCTAACCACTGAGCCACAGTGCCACCCCAATACAGATTAGTTTCCCATACTATGATCCTAACTAACAATATTAAATTGCTTCTCAGCATAATCCTACATACTGCGGATCGTTATGCAAATTTATTCACATCTAATGTAGGACAATGTGTTATGAACTTTGCAAGTGTGGGTTGACTGGGTGCAATCAGTGCTTTGCTTGTTGCAAATAGCCAAAGGGATATCTGACAGTCATTGGGATGTAAATCTACATATGTAACATTACACTGGCAATACTGTCCATGTATCGTTTGACTTTCCTAACCCATTCACAGCATTTCCTTCAAGCATACCACAGACATTTGCATTGCAACACCATATCGTGGCAATCCAGGCACACTGCCATTGTGTATTCATGGAACTTATGAACAAAACTTTTCTTTCAGTTGAGTTCACTTTTTAGATAGATGGCATTGCCATGGGATTCTGACCCTGTCCCCCATCAGCTCTCACAAATATCTTTGTTGGTTCAATGAGAAAAAATATCGTCAGTGGATTGTCACCTAATCTCCTAACCCTTGTATATTTTTGATTTGTAGATGATACGTTTGCTATATTTGAATCCACGACTGCACGTAAGAATTTCCTTACTTGTCTTAATGGGCTCCACCTTGCACTCAAATTCACTTTCAAAGTGGAGCAGCCATATGTTGTTTTTTTTGATGTCCCAGCTGAGAAGTCGGATAGGGAATTCTCTACCACTGTATACCTATATTAGATGTACTGACATCAAACAGTGAGTTGTTTGACCTGTACAGACATGGCTACCAGATAAGTATCTTCGACATCATTGTGAGCTATGAAACGAAAGCTCTGAGCTGAGTCTTACCACATTCTGGCCAAGTGTCAATTCTGAGAAGGTTCATGGAGGGTTTCTGTCCGTGAGGTCTTGGATGATTCTTGCTGTATCATCAACAGAGGCAGCTCCTCCTGTCAATCAGAGGCAGCAATAGAGGCGATTGGTGGAGCACATCCCAGGAAGAGGCTGACTGAAACTCCAGGCCAGGGCTAGGCCCAGGGAGATAAGACTTTGACATATGGACTTTTCCCTTTTTCTTTTGGATAAGGGCTTGAAGATCTTGAAGGGTGGCACGGTGGCTCAGTGGTTAGCGCTGCTGCCTCACAGCGCCAAGAACCCACGTTCAATTCCATCCTCGGGCGACTGTCTGTGCGGAGTTTGCACGTTCTCCTCGTGTCAGCGTGAGTTTCCTCTGGGTGCTCCGATTTCCTCCCACAGTCCAAAGATGTGCAGGTTAGGTGGATTGGCCGTGCTAAATTACCCATAGTGTTCAGGGATGTGTAGATTAGGTGGGTTTGAGGGATGGATCTGGATGGGACACTCTGAAGGTCAGTGTGGACTTGTTGGGCCAAGGCCTGTTACCACACAGTAGGGATTCTATGATCTGGGGATGTTCTCCTTTTCCTTCTGGCTCAGTTTCTGTTTTTTTCTTCTTTCTCTTTGTTTTAAATTCTGGTTTTGTATTTTAAGATGGCGCCGGGGCATGGTGATTTTGTACACTTTTCACTGCGTTCCTGTACTTGAGTACATGTGACGATAAAGTCTAATTCCAGTTCGAATTCCGTACCCCATGATGCCTCTTGCCTGATGCTAACCCGTTTCTGCTATCTCGTCATATTTGGAAGAGCTTGCCACTGCCTGGATTAGACTGGTATTCTGAGTACCCACATTAAATGCTGATTTGCACCGGAACAAGCGCTGCCAATCTAGAGCTGCCCCTGCATGGGAATGAATATTTGTCCCAGACATGGCAGAGGAGGGGAATTGGTGCAGCCTACTTTGCAGAAATGTACCTGGTGGTCCTTGGGGTTGGGGGGGGTGGTGATGTGGTACAGGGCAGTGACATTCTCTTGCCCCAGGACCAATAGAGAGAGTGGCACATCATCGCATCCTGCCAGGCTGGCCCGAGGTTGCCATCTAGGTCATTGCAGTCACATCCATCTAGAGGAATGCTCACCAGTGAAGGAAGACGATTAATTGGCCAAGGGAAGTGCCACCACCTTCTCTTTGCTACCTCACACTCACTTCATCTCTGCTACAGCACCAGCCTCCCACACAGGCTCATCTTCATCACCTCTGACTATTACATGCAACATCTTCCTTCACTCACTATCAGCCCCATCCCGATCACACATACTACTACCTCTGCATGGCATCTATGCTGCCTACTCACTCCCCCGGGACACTTCACCACCTTTCACCCGCCTGCACCAGTGGTGCCATCCCTTTTATCTCGCACAATCACTCACTCCCTCTCATTCCAGCAGAAAACAGACCACGCAATATGGCAGAAAGAGCCAAATCAGGCTGCCTCCCTTATGAGACCCACTGACAAGTGTGATATGCTACCTGGCTTTGTGTCAGCACTAAATCACGAGGCAAGACGGCAGTAATGTTAGCCTGGTAGCTGTGGCTGAAGGGGGAAGGGCACAAAAAGGCCAGACAAGGCAAGTATGGAATGCTGTGAATATTCAGGTAGACTTCAGGTGAGTGAGCACGCAAGCAGCCCTGGGATGCAGCCTGGTCCAATCCTGTGAGCTAGCTGCCTGTCCCAAATTGCAGAATGTCTTTGCAACTGAGAGGTGCTGGCTGTGCAACTTCAAAGTGCAGAAGTATCTTGCAAATGCATCAGCAAGATGGCATGACAGATGCCAGTGTCTGTGTACCAGGGTTGAGGTGGGTAGATGGGGTAGAGTGTGGCAGGTACCTTGGTGAGCTGGAGTCACCAGGTGCCTGCTCTGACTTCCATGTCAGCAATATCTTGCCGTTCACGAGTGAGAATCTTACCTTGACAGCAGGAACTCGGTAAATGCAACAAGTTGCTCTCAATGTCAAGAAAGGCCTCAGCAAACTTCTACTGTGACTCTCTCAGATTTCTTGCCACAGCCTATGTCATCTAGGTCTCCTAAGATCTTGCCCCATGTTTTTAGCAGAAGATTCGCTGACTGCTATGACTAAAGGCTTAAGCAGTCCTTAAGGAGAAGCAGAATTTTTAAAAAAGTGGTAGAAGTGTTTTCTTCACCACTTCAGTTGCAAAGGCTAGAGTGGCTTTGCGTTGGCAATGTTGGTAAAGTATACTGGTGTATGTCAAAGTTGACTCAAGTCTCCAGTTCCCTATAACATGCCTTAATCCCTGTTGAGTGATAAGGGAAGGAGATGATTTTAGACCAGTTGGACTGCAAACAGTGATGTACGTGCTTGGAGCACCTATGACAGTCAGTTATATGGCAGCATTGGTAGAAGCTTAGAGACCAATTGCCAGCTCACCTTTTGGTTTTGGTTAGACAATTTGTGAGGGCAAAGCAAGAAAACAGTTAAAACAAATTGGGAAATAACTGCTTTGATATTTAGGCAGTTTATTGAAATTATGCGAAGTAATTAGCTATTGAGAAGGCATGAAACCTGATTGAAGCTCAGGCTGAGAGCACTGATTAAAGTCTCAAAGCTGGATTTTGCATTTGAATCTACAGTGTTCAGCTTCTGAATCTGCAAATATAAATATCCATCAGTGCCAGATTTAACCAATCCTCTTCTTGTTCTAGAGACCATGCTAATAACTCTTATTCCCAACTCCAGGGCAGTACTTTGTGGACGCACAGGAGGGGATTTTTAACCTGCAATGTAGCAGACAGAGCTCCTCACCTGAGGGGGTTAAAACAACAAAATCTGTTGTCGGGTTGGGATCCTGGCAGACACTAAATGACTGATGGGCCAGCCCCACCTCCGCTGCCATTCCGTATCTTTCCCTCATGTTTTAAACTTTGTTCTTCTGCAAGGAGAGAGTTAGAAATGTGAGAAACTGACTATTTAGAGAAAATAGAAGGACAGCATTTGTTGAGGGTGACACAGAAATGCATGTAACATGGCAATTAGTTGAGGTGAGCGTTCAAATGGATGTGAGGAACTTCCTCGAGAGGAGAATATACTTAGAGATATCTACAGATGTATATGTTGTTCTGAGGGGTTGTCTGCAGGTGATGTCTTGGTACTTGAGATACACTCATTTTTTTTCTCTGCTCTGATGGGACAATTTCCCCTCTTCTGACCTTGCCTCTATGAGCTCTCCTGCTGCTCATTTCCTCCTCAGTTTACTGTCACACCTCCCTGGTTTCAGGAGGCCCTTACATCCCACAGGATGATCTCCAGGTGATACTGGTCGAGGGTGGGATACCTTTCACTTAAAGCTCAAGTTTGTACAGCTACTGCCTCTGTCTCGACAATTACAGAGTGAATCCATTCTGATTCCTGCCACAGCCCCTTTTAGATCTTAAATCTTTTAGTAATCGGGTGTTGGTTGTGATCATGCTCACCTCTTTTGGTTGTTGAGTAAACCTAGAAGTGGTGGCACAGTGGTCACACTGCTGCCTGTCAGTACCAGGGACCTGGCTTTCATTCCACCCTCGGGTGACTGTTTGGAATTTGCACATTCTCCCTGTGTCTGTGTGAGTTTCCTCCCACAATCCAGAGATGTGCAGGTCAGGGGGATTAGCCATGCCCGTAGTGTGCAGGGATATACAGGCTAGGTGGGTTGCCACTGGTAAAAATGTGGGATTACAGGGATAGGGTGGGGGTATGAGTCTGCGTGGGATGCTCTTTGGAGGGCTGATGGACCAAATGGCTTCTTTCCATGCTGTAGGGATTCTATGATTCTACAGGATACCAATTCCATGGCTGTGCAAAGTCAACTCAACTATCCTTCAGGTCCCTAACCGAATGGAGCCTCCACTGCTGCACAAAGATTACAATTCTGTCTATTACTGGCACCATATCGCTAGGATGCAGAGACATAGCCACCAATATATGGTATAGTTTTGATCATTTGTCTGTTGTCAGCCTGATTGACTACAGTATACCATCGAAGAGACAATTCTGTTATTAACTAGACACTTACGCCTGCCATGAACTGCCTCTTGACATCAATAGCAACAGTTGAGCATGTTAGTGAACATCTACCTGTATGCTTTGGCTCCCAGTTTACTATACAAGATTTGCTTCCCTCCCTAACCACATGCATAGGAATATAATCATTGCACTGAGTATTGACAGCACAGTACAAGCTCTAGTATCACAGACACGTGCCGAGGTGAGGTTCCACAAATCCATAGATTTTGGGTCTTTTCTCAACATGTTTCACCGTGTAGAAGTCACTTTTGATATTTCCTTGTCAGGATTGATGTTAATTATAGTAAAAGGTATTATTAGAAATCCATAACAGCAAGCTGTAAAGTATTCAACAAAAACAACTGTAAAGATACCTAATGATATTTGATACCTTACAGCAGCTTGAACTGAACGAAGCTTTTACCTTGGTTCAGTGGTTCTCTATTAACTGATCACAACCTTGCCCAGAAACCTTAAACTTAACCTTTCTACTAGTTAGCTGATGCCAGATTATTTCTTCAGCAGTTTTCTGGTATTACTCTTAATTCATTTTCCTTCCCTCGTCTTGACACAATCTATTTCTCACGCTTACATTTCTCGGCCGTCCATTCTTAGAGGAGAAGTGAGGTCTAAATGGCACAAAAAGGCTGAATGCCAGGGGTACAGATGGAGATGAGCCACTGGCTGCCATCCTGCTGGTTTACTGGAAAGGAGCTTTTTGCTAGGCGCATGCAGATTTCAGTAATGACGAGCCATGAAAGCTTGAGCTCCTGAGGCAGTGGTGCTCAGATAGCTAGGAAGGAGCAATCATTTGTCCATTAACCCTGTGTTGAGGGTCCTTCCAGCAAGACTCTGATCCCCATCTACTCTATCTCATGGAACGGCATATGGCGGAAACTCTTAGGCAACTGATACCGCTGCTTCTGGTTGCTGGTGGTCATGTACCTCATCATAGGTTCAAGATACAGCTGCATAAGTTGCTGCTGTCTGCAGGCCAGGCTGAGAGCTGTGCATTACAGGTCAAGGTGAGTGACATTCACCGCAGCTGAAATGACTTTAGCTGGAGACCACCTGTCAACCAAAACGTGGACATTCGGAGAAGAAGTGCTGTGATCACCAGCCCGATCTGAGGAAGGCTGCAGCTCTTCAATTTCATTGTTCAAAACTTTCTCAGTCTGTCAGTTTCACTGATTAATGCTCCTTGCTCTTACATTCACCTGATTGACCTTGGTGAGTTCCGCACAGCTTGGGAAACCAAGTGGCTAAAGGCAGAATTCCGTGTTAGATCCTGAGTTAATAAAGGAATTGTACTAACATTCCCAACAGCTTTTACCAGCTCATCTGTAAATCTACTGTAAATCTAAACAAATGGTACCATCTAGCTTTGTGACTCAATGCTTATTTATTGCCCGTCCTTAATTACCCTTGAAGTGTTGTGCTGTTTCAGAGACCAGTTAGGTGTCAACCACATTGGTGTAGATCTTGAGTCGCAGGGCAGTCAAACAGTTGTGACTGAACCAAATGTGTTTTATAATAATCCAGTATTTTCATGATTGTTATTATTGAGTGTAGTATCTCATTGCAGATTTGTAAAATTGAATTTAAATTTCTCTAGCTATTGTGGTGGGATTTGAACTCATCACTGGAACATTTGCTCAGTTGTGAGGATTACTATTCCAATAACATGACCAGTATGGTGGGGTGCATGATAGAGCTGGCCAAGCTCCCAGACTGAATAAATCACCAAAGGAAATTTTGATTGATTGCTGACTTTCTTTGTGAGCTTTTGAAGAGGGTCTAAAAATTAAACTGGTTCCTTTAGGTGAAAGGACAGTCATATAAACGTTTTAAAAGCTTTTGAATGTATTTTAAAACTGACTCATGTAAACCAGTATAGCTTGAAAATGGTTCTGTATATTATTACTAAAAATACATTTTACTGATTTAAATTCAATTTATTTGCATAAATGGATTAATAGGGTGATTAAAATGTTTATTTTTGCACTATAAAGCCATTTTCATCTGTAACAAACAAACCATAGCATTTTTAATTCTTAATTAGGATTTTTCTGAAGCAAATTTTTGTTCTAAAAACGTTGTGTTGCTTCACGGCAGAGTTTGTATTTAGCGATGTGTGAAGGTACATGAGTTTAAAAATTGAAGGGAACAAAAAACACTCTCTCCCTGTGTCTGTGTGGGTTTTCTCTGGGTACTCCAGTTTCCTCCCACAGTCCAAAGATGTGCAAGTTAGGTGGATTGGCCATGGGAAATGCAAGGTTACAGAGATAGAGTGGGTCTGGGTGGGATGCTGTTCAGAGGGTCAGTGTGAACTCAGTGGGCTGAATGGCCTGCTTCCACACTGGGGGGATTCTATGATTCTATGATCCCCTGTTGTGTTTTGTTGTTCAGTTGTTCAGCCTCTAGTTCATAAAGTCCAAGCTGAAACTGCTCGAACTTTGAATACTGAGTTAAAATGTGTTTGTCTTGGGTGGGATGGTTGGGCAGCGTGGTGGCTCAGTGGTTAGCATTGCTGTCTCACAGCACCAGGGACCCAAGTTCAATTCTAGCCTTGGGCGACTGTCTGTGTGGAGTTTGCACATTCTCCCCACGTCTGTGTGGGTTTCCTCCGGGTGCTCCGGTTTCCTCCCACAGTCCAAAGATGTGCAGGTTAGGTGGATTGGCCGTGCTAAATTGCCCAAGTTGGGAAATGTAAAGGGGTGGGTCTGGGTGGGATGCTCTTCTGAGGGTTGGTGTGGACTCAATGGGCTGAACGGCCTGCTTCCACACTGTAGGGATTCTATGAAAACAGGCAAGTTTCTGGACGAATAAAACAAAGAACTGCAGATGCTGGTGATCAGAAACAAACAAAAGTAGAAATTGGGACAGATTTTGAACATATCTAGCAATGGAGGTGATGTGAGCCATTGACAGCAGCAGAATTGTACTCCAACATGATCTGCAACCTCATGGCATGACATATTCCCCACTCGACAATCGCCACCAAGTCTGTGGATTAACCTTGGTTCAACAGAGAGTGCAGGAGTAGCACCAGGCCTACCTAAAAATGAGGTGCCAACCTGATAAAGCTACCAAACAAGACTACTTGTGTGCTAAACAGCATTAGCAGCAATTAATAGAGCTAAGTGAATCTATAACCAACAGATCCGGTCTAAGCTCTGCAGTCCTGCCATATCCAGTGATGAATGGTGGTGGACAATTAAACAACTCACTGGATCCACTCAAATACTGAAAGGCTCCACAAATTTCTCCATTGTCAATGTTGGGGGGAGCCGAGAACATCAATGTTAAAGATAAGGCTGAAGCATTTGTAATAATCTCCAGCCAGAAGTACTGAGTGGTTGGTCCATCTCAGCCTTCTCTGAAGATCCCCACTATCACAGATGCAAGTCTTCAGCCAATTTGATTCACTCCACATGATTTCAAAAGATAGCTGAAAACACTGGACACTGCAAAGGCTGAGGGCCCTGACAACGTTCCAGTGATAATATTGAAGACTTATGTTCCAGAATCTGATGCACTCATTGCCATGCTGTTCTAGTACAGCCACAACACTGGCACCTACCCGACAAAATGGAAAAGTGTTCAGGTATGTCCAACCTGACTAATTACTACTCAGTGACGCTCAGTTTGGGTCCGCTAGGGCCTCTTAGCTCCTGACTTCCTTACAGCCTTGGTTCAAACTGCACAAAAGAGCTGAACTCCAGAGATGAGGTGAGAGTGACAGCCCTTGACATTAGGCTGCAAATGACTGCATCAATGAGATTTTGCAAAACTAGTGTCAAAGGGAGTTAGGGAGAAAACTTTGGCTGGAGCTAAAGATAAGTGGTTATAGTTGTCAGTTGTCTCAGCTGCAGGACAGTTCGGCAGGAGTTCCTCAGCGTAGTGTCCTAGGCCCAACCGTTTTCAGCTGCTTCATCAATGACCTTTCCTCCATCATAAGGTCAGACTGGGGATGTTTGCTAACGATTACACATTATTCAGTGCTATTCCTGACTATAGGTACTGGAGCAGCTTGAGTCCAAATGCAGCAAGTCTTAAACAACATTCGGGCTTGGGTTGACATAGGGTAAGTAACCTTCATGCCACGCAAGTGTGAGGCCAAAATAAGGCAATCTAACCATTGCCCTTGATACTCAATACATTGCCATCACCAAATCACCACTATCAATGTCCTGCTGGCTATCGCTGACCAGAAACTAATCTGGATGGGCCATATAAATAAGATGACTACAAAAGCATGTCAGAGGCTAGTGAATAACTCCCCTCCTGTCTCCCTAAAGCCTGTCCACAATCTATAAGTCACAAGTCAGGTGTGTGATGGAATACTCTCTACATGTCTGGATGAGTACAGCTCCAATAATACACAAGAAACTTCACACCATCTAGGCCAAAGACACCTGTTTGATTGGCACCATATTCGCAGACAGTCAATCCCTCCAGTGGTGACACTCTGTAGCAGCAGTGTATACCATCTAAAGGCATGCTACTGAAATTCACCAAGTCTCCTTAGTCAGCATCTTCCAAACCCATGACCTCTACCATTAAGAACGACAGTGGCAGAATATACCTTGGAGCACCACTACCTGCAAGTTTCCCTCCAAGTCACTCACCATCCTAACTTGGAAATATTTTGCTGGTTCTTCATTGACATTGGGTCAAAATCCTGCCAAATAGCACTTTGGGTGTTCCTGCAGATCTGTCATGTTTCAAGTTGGCAGTTCACTATCACCTTCTCAAGAGCAATTAAGGATGGACAATAAATGCTGGCCCAGGCAGCAAAGTTCATGTCCCCTGAATGAATTTAAAAACAAACTCAAAGGCAGGTAGCTGTAGTGGTCAGATCCCATCTCCCACAAGAAAGTTCAGAGTCAAGATTGTATCATAGAGCCACCTTGTCATGAGATTCTCGAATTCTGCCCCCAGTCCCATCCCCAAACTCATCTAAATGGGATCAGGATATTTCAGTCCAGTGAGTTGTTGATCTCGTCCAAATTGTCAGGGAGAAAATCATTTCCCCATATTAAGGAAAAGAAGCTCAGGAAGAATTCATTCTTTTGTCAAAGACAGCTGACGTTTTACCATTAATAACTATTTAATATTTGTTGCATGAAGTGAAGATTGCTCCTGCTTGAAACTTAGCAGCATTGATTAGCCCCCAGTGTCTTCATTAAAGATTTTTGGAACAAGTGTAATACTAATATGTGTAGACTGAAAATCTCCACTGAAAGTCTGTTTATCTTTAGTTCAGCCTCTCCCCTCTAAACAGAGCAACATTTCAAAATTGCTTTGGATATAACATGTAGAAAATCCTCCCTAATAATAATTAATGGATTCAAGGTGGACTTGAACGTGTATTGCACATTTGAAGATTTACATTAGTGTTTAATTAAACAGTTGCAACATCTGAAGTGATGATCATTATGTTGCTTTAATATGAAATACTGCAGCTCCCAAAGGCCTTACATTAATGTCAGCACAGTACACCAGGTCATCACTTTTAATAAACGTAGCATTAGCTTATTGCTATTCAGTAAAACCAATTAAACCAGAAGAACTTTTAATCAGGTAACTGACTCCAATGGGATATTTGTAAATAACAGTGCACAGTTGCAGGGAAGATTGTAGGCGGGACACCCACGAAAGAAATATATTGGCATCTGCAAAGTAATTCACTGAAAAGGTTGAAGGAAAGAACTTCCATTTGGATAGCACCTAGCCATCCCAAGACATTTTGCAACCAGTGACCTATTTGTGAAGTGAAAACACTTTGCTACTCTCTTCAAATAATGCCGTGGGATCTTTTCTGCCCACTCTATTTAACGTCTCATTTTTACGATAGCATTTCTGACAGTGCAGGCCTCTCTGTACTTCTCTGGAGTGTCAGCCTGTATCATGTGCTCACGTCTCTGGAGTAGGGCTTGAGAGCTTTGGAGTCTGAGACGGGTTGAGAGGTTTACTAGCTTCCTGCAAAGGTTTTTGAAAATCTGTGTATGATATTGTTTTGATTCCATGAAGGAGTGCGAGCTTTTGAGAATGTGAGAATTTTTTTCAGTTTGCTGCAAGTGATGATGACAAAGCTTTGTGAACAGAATTACTGAACTTGATCAAATCAACGTTTCTCTGTTAGCCAAATTCATAGATGCATATGGTGCAGAAAAGGCCCTTGGGCCCATTGAGTCTGCACCAACATAATTACCACTAAAAGTGTGCTGATCCCGTTTGTCCCATATCCTTGAATGTTATGATGTTTGAAGTACTCATCCAAATATTTTTTTGAAGGTTAAGGTTTCCAGCCTCCACTATCTTCCCAGGCAGTGCATTCTTGATTCCCACCAACCGCTGAGTAAAAAAGTTTTTTTTTTCCCAAATCCCGAATAGTGCTATGCATAGAATTTTCAGACCATGTATAAGGTTAATTTTCGAATCAGCTGAAGACAATGTATTAAGCAAAACTGTCTTCATGCCCTTTTAGGGACAGTAGTGCAGTGAAGTAGGGTTTTCCAGAATTCATTTGAAAAAGTAACTCTGTTACCTAACCTTCTTATTAAACATCCCCATGCTTTGGGAAAGATTAAGTTTTAACAAAAAGCAAAATCCATTCTTTCACCATCAAATTAATACAATTTGCTTTTAAGGTAGTCCAATTGGAATAAAAGAATCAACTTGTCATGTTCAGATTTGTTATAAAACAAACTGCCACATTTTATTCCTTTTGTATGGTAGCCTTTTTAGAATTTTTTTTTTGCTTAAGATTATATTGTTGTTTATGTCAATTTAGTCACAACACATAGTTTATGCCTCAGTTACTTAATTCGTTAATCACTAAAATATTAAATGAGTCAGACCTTGAATCACTCAGTACATTGTATCTGTTTATCCTTAATGTCAGTTTCCTGATAATATCTATGGTAAGAGACACAGACTCTACGTCATATGAGTTCCAAGTTCACAGACATTCAGGGCAAATAGCTGGTTCATCCGGCTACCTGTTTATGAACGTAATCAAATATTTAAAAACTCACTTGTAAAATTGAAGTTTTTTTCAACTAATTGTATTATTGCTTCTGCACTAGCAATTCGTACAATTTGAGTTCTTTCAAGAATAATTAAGCTATGCAGACACTCCATTTTATAATAATTGTCCTGCATTCTTGATGTTCATGATACAGGAGAGGTGATAACCAAGGCTACATTTGTCTGTCCAATTCTGCTCTTTGTGGCATGTTGCAATATGTATACAAGATACATATCAATAACACAATCATGCAACATCTGAATCTTGCAACCTAAGGATCAATGTAGCACTGACGTAGGGCACAAATCAATTTAATCTCAGAGGCAGTTTTTTCACTGACTTTACGTTAAGGTCTGGATGGTAGCACCTATCCGAATGTCATTAGTCATAAAGCATATGTATAATCCGTTGAGATGGCTGACATCAGAACTTACTGGGGGCAGTTTATATTTGTTCACTCTCTTTAAGTTGCAAACTGGGACAGTAGTCATACAGAAATGAAGGAAAACATGTATTGCCCACTGGTCTAATTTTCACGGAGGTCTAAAAATAGAAGCTGGCAGTTCTATTGGAGACAAGTAAAAACCTTATTAAATTATTTGAATCAAAATTATTTGTAGGGCCCTGAAGCAATTTTCATATACAGGGATGGAGTAAGCTCCACACACAATCTGCTTATTGGTAGTGGATTTGAAAAGGCCTATACAGCATTTATTAAAAAGATTAATGAATGTGGCTCCCAGGAGCCTGGGAAAATCCTTTGCTACTAATTTTTGTGGAGACAGGAGGGCAATGCATTCATATTTCCCATTATCATTCTAAGGTACACGCTTTAAGAAAATGGGGCCTCCTATTTTATCACTGCACAACACTGGGTGTAGAAAACCCTATTATACTGTTTCCATGACAACATTTTTTCCTATATTAGATTAGAAAATGCTAAAGTGAAAACTTCTGACCTGAACATCATCATCTACATGTCACAGTATGGAGTCAGTATTCTGTCTCACTTAACGTTTTGTCGGCTTGATTTCTGAATTTCTCATGCAGATAAAATTACTGCCTTCTGTCTCAGATTCTCAGATCCTCAAGCATGGAGATGGTTATCACAAACTATCAGTTTTGCCATAAATCTTGGCATCTCATCTCTTTGCAGCATTTGCTGGCAGCTGTGATAAAGGGATCTTGGAACTGTCAAGTGCCATTGGTGCATTAAGCATTGGTCCTGCTTTAACTTTCAATTTTGGAAGGGTTAAATGTCAGATATTACAAACGTATGATGTCAGGGAAATAGTGACAAGGTAGCCTTATGTGGCCATGATAGACAGCACAGTTAATCCACCAAGAACTTGTTTACTCACTTCTGATAGACCATAAGCAACTTATACATCTATCTGACATGACCACAGTGGGTATTCCCGCTAGACTGTATGCAATTAGATATGCACTTTAATTCTTCCACAAAAGAGTCTGAGGAATGTCAATACGAATTCAAAATAACACAGCAAATAACCCGAGACCTGCCACAGAAAAACAACTGACGGTGCTAAAAACAATGGAAAGGGGAGTACTCTAAAAATATTTCAGCACTACATTCCATATAGCAACATTTTGGCTTCCATTTGAAGCAATGCCTCTAGATATTTTTGGCTTCTGTTCATTCTGTTCTCATAAAAGAACACCGATTCTTTGTCCCAAAGTTGAACTTACCCTATCAGTGAAGTAAAATTTGTAGAATAGTACAGCAATAAACCCTTTATTTGGAATTCTTGTCTGAAATAACACTTAACTAGGTTTCAATTATGTTGAACTGATCCATTCCTTGTTCCAATAAATAGTTCTCAACTACTACCTTAAATGATAAAATAAGTAATTTTTGAGGTGACAATTTTCTTTGAACACCAACAGTGGAAACTTAATGGACTGTCTCTCTCTACCAAGCCTCTATTATGAAGAAAGGTCGAATGGGCCAGATGTATACGTATTGGAATTTAAAAGAATTGTAAGTGATCTTATTAAGACACATAAGACCAGGACGTGGATATTCAGAGGATGTTCTTGTGGTGGAAACTGTAACTAGGAAATCTAGTTAAAGACAAAGCCGGTCTTTCCTTTTTTGGATGGAAATAAGGAGAATTTCTTTTCTATCCAAGTCTGTAGAATTCTTTACCCCACAAAACAGTGGAGGCTGAATCGTTGCATTTATTCAAAGCAGAGTTAGATAATTTTTTTGATAAACAAAGGGAGTTCAGGGTTATGGAGGACGGATGGGAACATGGGGTTGAGACTACAAGCAGATCAGCTATATCTTATTAAATGCCGGAGCAGGATCTAAGGGCTGAATAGCCGACTCTTGCTTCTAACTCCTAGGATCTTAACTAAACTTGCAGGTAGACTTGCTGATTTGAAAAAAAGCCGATTGATTTAACCTCAAACCACTCTTTGAGACCCAGTAAACTAACACAATTAATTGAGAAGATGCTGTCAGTCAAAAATTTACTTATATAAATTACAAAAGGGGTAATATTTTCATTTGCCATGGATGTTCGAATGGAGTCAGGAAATGCTGAACTTTTATTTTGCTGGAAATACAATTTTGCTCTTCCTTCTGGACCAAATGGCATTTTTGCATGGCCTTTTTATGGTTTGGGAAAGCCTGGAGTACAAAATGCATAATCACTTCTGAGGGCAGTATTCCCATTGTGAAGATCACAGGAAAATTAGATTTTTCTTTTGCAGATTATTTTCCTGTGCTGGTGTGGTTTTCTCAGAAGCTTTAAAAAGATGTATCTCCTCATTTGAGCTCTCCCAGTTTGGGCAGAGTATTGGAACAGAGCAATTGTTTTCCAGCGTTTTTGTCAATTTTTTAAAATTCTGCCTGCCAGGAAATCTCTGCTAGAGAGGGGAGCGTGGGGTCATGGGGAAGTCTCTGCAGGCCATTTGCAGCACAGCTGTAAGATCTCCAATGCAACACCAGAGGTTTTATCATTCAGGCCACTCCTTCACAAATTGTCAGTTTGTCATTGTCGCACCTGAAGCCTCCCATCAGCACATGGAAGCATAAGTGCAGCAACGGTAGCAGCAGCACCCGCCTGGAATATCTCATTCACCAAAGGGCCAGGGGTGCCATTGTTACCAGAGATATAGTAATAGCACGGCGGTTCACATGATGGGAGTCTGCCAAGAGTACAAAGGCTGACCTGAAGCACTAAGGAAAGGACTTTGGAAGCAAACACCACATGAGGATTGATGAGGTTTACCTATGTAAATCTACCAATGTTGCACGCAACTGCTAAAATACGCATAGACTCTGCCTATTCGAATACCTGTTTCAGGATTGTGCAGCAAGCATATTTGTTACAGATGTTCAGCAGCTACATGTGTAACTGGGGAGTTGTGAGAACTATTTACGCAGGAATAAGGATTGAAGAATTTGAGAGTTTGGGTCTGTGTAGCTATAGAGATAGTGGATGCATTTGGTGTTACCCTTTGTAATTCTATATATTCAGGGAAGATTTCTTCTGACTGTAACATACTAATTGTAACCTCATTATTTAATAAGGGAAAAAGAGGGAGAGTGGAGAACTACAGCTTGATGTCAGTAGTAGTATAAAATTCTAGACCATTATAAAGGATGTGATAACTTGATATTTAGAATAAATTTAAAACGGTTCCATTGATTGAGTCAATTTGGAATGATGAATATGAAATTGTTTGAGTAAATTGTTTGTGTTTTTTTTTGAGAATGTTACTTGCAGTATATAGAAAGGAGAACCAGTGGATTGGTATGTTTGGATTTTTAGATGGCTCTTGATAAGGTCATTGTTATGACACGGTGGCAAACTGCCAGACCAAAACAGCCTTTCTACCTCTGTATTCACAACGTTGTAAAGTTAAACCATTGAAGATTCCCAGTAGTTACTCCAATGGTACCAAGAACTTTTGAATAGCCAATCCCGGACTTTATTAATAACTAATTCCAGACACCATTTTTGTATCTCAAACAAAAGACGTAACTATTTATTAAGTACACAATAACATTAGCAGAGGGAAAAATGAGGTAAGCTGACTAATGCCTGTACTTTAAACCTGAAACATTTGCTTTCAATCCCCAGTCATACAAAAGACAAAGAAAATAACAAAACTGGCCAGATTACTTAAGTGGTTTTCACATCGTGCTATTTCACAGGCATAGGTTTGGACTCCTTGATTGCTTTTTTGGAACCGCAGATCAGAGTCTCCTTCTCACTTCACTCTGGTATATAGTAATAGTTCTAAAATAGCATTCTACTCTTTGATCTTCTGGAAGCTGGTGCAGGAGATTAGGTCAGGAGGTTTCAAATCTTCATGCTGTCTCAGCAGCAGTCAAAACTATCCCCTCAGAAAACATAGTTTAAAAAAGAAATTCCAATTCTGGTTTTGCCCTGATAGACTGACTGTCTCTTCCTAAGGCCTCAATTACCATTCGACCACAACCATCACAGGTTCTCTTCCACACTTGCCAGAACCAATTCCCTGACCTCATTACAGTGCCAACTTCTGCCAACAATTCAAACACAGTGCTCTTCCCTCAGGCATTGTGTCTTTTAGAATCCTTCTACTCAATGGTCAGCCTGCAATTAATCTCCCAGTCTGGCCTCAGAAACAAACAAAACTTGTTTGGCCTGTACTTTTCCTTTTATTACAAACTGTCCCAAAGTCTGCAAGTCATTTCCAGCTCACAATTCCCAGTTCACGGCTCCAAACCAAAATTGGAATAATAATAAAAAGTAAAAATAATGAAAAGTCAATCAGTCTTCTAACACCTTACACAGGAGGTTAGTAAGTAAACTTTGAGTGCAAATGATTGGGTTATCAACTAGTATAGATTGAGAATTCATTAACAGAAAGTGGAGAACAAGAATAAATGGATCATTCTCATGATCGCAGACTGTTACTAATCGGTAAGGGTCAGTGCTAGACCCAGAACTGTTCACAATCTGTATAAATGATTTGGATGTGCAGGCTAATTGTTATATTTCCAAATTTGTGGATGGCATCAAATGGAAAGGAATGTAAGTTGTGAGGAAGATCCAAGGAAGCTTCGGGAGGCTCTTGGACAGACTAAATGAATGAACCAGTAGAATATGGCAGATGGAATGTAATGTGAATAAATTTAAAGTTATTCACTTTGGGGAAAACAACTGAAAAGTAGGATTTGTTTTAAGTAGTGAAAGGTTAGGAAATGCAGGTGTTAAAAGGAGTGTGTATGTCCTTGTACATGAGTTACTAAAATTCATTATGTAGGGCAGCAAGTAATTAGGAAGGAAGTAGGCATATTGATATTCATTTCAAATGAATTTAAGTACAGAAGTAAAGATGACTGGCTGCATTTGTACAGAGCCTTGGTGAGACTGCATGTGGAGTATTGTGCACAGTTTTGATTTCACATTTAATAAAGGATATGAAGACTAAGTTGTAATCTTTTTACACAGTTCTTACATGGCATAACAGGGTAGATGCGATGGGCTATTTTCCTGGTTGGTGACTCCAGACATAATCACAGATTAAATGTATAGCCATTTAAAATGGAGATAAGAAAACTTTTCTTCACTCAGAGAATGGTGAATCTTTGGAATTCTCTCCTCCAAAAGGCTGTGGAAACTCAGTCATTTCACTTGTCAAAGACAGGGATGAATATGCTTCTGGTGACTGTTTAGGGAGTTGAAGATAGTGCAGGGAAGTTACATTGAGGTAAAAGATCAGCCATGGTCTAAATGAATAGCAGGGCATGCTCAGTGGGCTGAGTGGACTACTCCTGTTCCTATACATAGTTTAACAATTGCTCTGGATGTTGTGATGCTATAACCTTCCTGAGATCATTTGGCTGTTCTTGACTTTTGGGTGTGCTGGTATTTGTGTATTGTTAGCATACCTGAATTTTCCATGTTGGTCTTCCACAGTTTCACCCTTTATAGTTGTATGTGTTCTATTCACAGTTTATTTGGTTAGCCTCTGTCTCTTCTTGATGTTAGCCCATTAATTATAGAGACTTTATAGGACCTAGGCACATTTTGGATATTTCTGTGGATGACCAGATTTCTGGGCAGTGTTTGACTCAAACCTTTTTGTCCTACACCCATATAGGCACATTGGTCATGTGCTGTTTTCGTTCTCCTTTGTATTTCAAGACATTTGTCCTGTATTTCTGAAACCTTGGACAGCTGATCATTTGACAATGCTGTCCTGACTTTTCTTCTGAATGTGTTTTCTGCTGATGTGTAGAGGTGTTGCTCTTAAATGGAGCATAGAAATATGGAGATCCTGTTTTGTTACCCTGCACTTCATGATTAGTGCCTTAGTAATGCGAAGTATTGCAAACCATTTGCCCAGCGAGACTGTTGGATCTGAGGTTGTGTGTTTAGACAATCACATGGTTTATGTCCTATTTGGTACACATAGCTCTGAAAGGCTTGCCAGTGTCTTGTGGCCCATTGTCACATATGACATCTACAGATATACTGAACAGGCTGAATGTTGAACTCATTGTATCTGTCACAGATGCACAAGGTATCCTTCAAATATCTGACAGTGAGAAACTTGGAAAAGCAATCAGTTTCTAGAAGAAGATCATGGACATGTGTAGCAAATAAATCCATTGAAATTTTAGAAAAGGAACACAATGGAATCTCATGAGAGTGTACAGGTTCTTTGTGCAGATATCCTCACTGTTTTCTCAGTATCATTGTTGATTTTGAGCCAATATAAAGTAGCCCTTTCCAGGCACCTTGTTCACTCTATGCCCATATATCCCTGATATAACTGTGACAATATGACCTGATGAAGAGCTTCAGTTACAAATGCTTGTTTTCCTTTAGAAAATATGCCCCTTTAGAAATTATGTCTCTTGAGCTACTTTGTTCATCTGTTAGTCAAAGATATCTGAGGATATCTACCACTTCTATTCTACCTGGCCAACCTTCTGTTATAACATTCTATTGTGCCTCCAGTTGTGGATCATTTGCTGTTTCTTTCTGAAGTTAGTTGCATTTCCATTGACCAAAATTCATCAGATTGACCTTGAGCACATCTAGTTCCGTGATGTCTACACTGTGTACTTTTTAAGTCTAGTAGAACTTCCACAGTCTTTATTGGATTTGGTAATCTGCACAGTGTATCTGAAATAACTAATCTAAATATGTTACCAGGTTTGTACCAAAAGTTGTTGTAGTCTAGGTCTGTGCTATATATTGAATCATTTCTCATTGTTTGTGATCAGTTTCCAAACGATTGCTTACTGAACAGTATGTATAGAATATTGTGATACTGAATACCAAAGCAAGTGTTACACACTCTGCTTTCAAGAAATTAGATTGAGCTTTCAATAGACTTTTGAAGCCAAATGCAGTTGGTTTGCTTTCTTGCATGATGCAAGCTTCTATCCCCTTTTCAGGTGCATTGACTTTCAGGACCATCTCTTTCCATGGGTCATAGTACTGCAGGAAATATGTTACTTCTGATAATACCTGTTTAAGTGATTTGAATATGTGTTGATTATCCTCCTGCCGTAAATATAGACTCCTTCCTTAAGAGTTCTCTTAGCAACAATGATTTGTTGGCAAAGTCTTGTGTATATGTTGCAAGGGAGTTTAAAAGAAAGCTCAAGACATTTTTGCAGGTTCTCTTTGTACTGGGAGTAGGCATGTGCTTTATATCTTCAATTCTACCTGAATCAAGATGGAGCCTAAACTCGAATAATAGACCCAGACATTGATCCGATCTACGTTTGGCTGACTCTTCGTGCTGTCGAAGATGAATCTCTCACAATGAGTTCCTGCCATCAGTGAGCGTAGATTTTAGTTGTGCACTTCTTTGGTTTTGCCTTCAATATCATCAGCAATACACATACCATCCAAAAATATTTTCCGTAATTCAATTCACTTGCTGGTGGAACTGATCTTGACTAACAGATAAACCAAAACTTCCAGTATCTTCCGTAAGGTGCCCTGAAGGAAGTGATTTCCTGAGATTCCATTCCCATGAGAACCAACCACTATCTGAAGAACGGTCACTGGACCCGAAATGTTAACTCTGATGTTTTTCTTCACAGATGCTGCCAGACCTGCTGAGCTTTTCCACCAACTTCTGTTTTTGTTCCTGATTTACAACATCCACAGTTCTTTTGGTTTTTATCAACCAATATCTATGTTTGGCATTTAGTTTAGAGAAGAATTTAGCATCTGTGAATTTGGGATTCAACTCCTCTACTGTTGGAATTTTGTGTGGATATCACTTTAGAGTAATATTTAGACATTTTGGGTTTGAGCATTGGATTTTGCCATCATTTTTAGCACAAATGCGATAGAAGTGTACCAGTCAGTGTGCTGATGCCATTTATATTGCCAGGTCATCCAATGCGCTCTGTGGCTTCTCCAAACTCAAATGGAAGGTGATGGCCTGGTGATATTATCATTGGACTATTAACTTAGTTAATGTTCTGGAGCAGATGATTGAATTTGAATTCAATAAAAACGATCTAGAATTAAGAAGGTACTGATGGCCTTGAAACCATTGTCAATTGTCAGAAAAATCCATCTGGTTTGCTAATGTCCTATAGGGAAGGAAATCTGCCATCCTTGCCTGGCCTACATGTGACTCCAGGCACACAGCGATGTGGTTGACTCTGAAGTCGCGTTGCAACCACACAGTTGTATTAATTACTACAAAGTCTCAATGGAGAAATTAAACTGTCTGCCATTGACCTCGGTACCAGAAAAGACAACGGCGGAAACATTCCTGCAAAGTCTTCCTTACTAACAGCTGGGGACTGGTGCCAAAATTGGAGAGCTGTCTCACAGACTAGTCAAACGTCAGCCCGACATAGTTGTATTCACAGAATCATACCTTATAATGTCTGCATGTGTCCTGTCCCTCCGGCAGGGCAGACCCAGCAGAGGTGGTGGCACTGTGGTATGCAGTCAGGAGGGAATTGTCCTGGGAGTCCTTAATGTTGACTCTGGATTCCCATGACGTTTCATGGCTTCAGTTTAAACATGGGCGAGGAAACCTCCTGATTACCATTTACCGTGCTTCTTCTGCCAATGAATTAGTGCTCCTCCATGTTGAACAGCACTTAAAGGAAGCGCTGGGGTGTATTCTGGGTCGGGGGATTTCTCCACCCTCAAGAATGGCTCCACCTACTGATCGAGCTGGTCAGGTCCTAAAGGACATAGTTGCTAGACTGAGTCTGCGGCAGGTGGTGAGGGATGGGGATATTTGTGGTGCGTCCTCCTCCAGTGAGTTGTTTAATTGTTCACCACCATTCACGACTGGGTCTGGCAGATCTGCAGAGCTTAGATCTGATCTGTTGGCTGTGGGATCCTTTAACTCTGCCTGTTATTTGCTGCTTATGCTGTTTGGCATGTAAGTAGTCTTGTTTGCTAGCTCAATGATGTCACCTCGTTTTTAGGTATGCCTGGTGCTGCTCCTGACATGCCCTCCTGCACTCTCCATTGAACCAGGGTTGATCTCCTGGCTTGACAATAATGGTTGAGTGGGGGATATGCCAGATCATGAAGTTACAGTGTTGCTGCTGTTGGTCCACAGCACCTCATGGATGCCCAGACTTGATTTGCTAGATCTGATCAAAGTCTGTCCCATTTAGCATGGTGATGGTGTCATACAGCATGATGGACGGTATTCTCAATGTGAAGGATGCGACTTTGTCTCCATAAGGACTGTGCAGTGGTCACTGTTACTGACGCTATCATGGACAGATGCGTTGCAGCCAGCAGATTGGCAAGGATGAGATCAAGTATGTTTTTTTTTCCCCCTCTTGTTGGTTCCCTCACCACCTGCTGTAGACTCAGTCTAGCAACTTTGTCCTTTAGGACCCAACCAGCTCGATCAGTAGGTGGAGCCATTCTTGAGGGTGGAGAAATCCTCCCACCCAGAATACACCCCAGCGCTTCCTTTAAGTGCTGTTCAACCTGGAGGAGCACTAATTCATTGGCAGAGGAAGCACGGTACGTGGTAATCTCCCCATTCTCAATGAAGAGCCCAAAGATAAGGCTGAAGCATTCGCAGTAATCTTCAGCCCGAAGTGCCAAGTAGATGATATATCTCAGCCTCCTCCAGTGGTTTTCAGCATCACAGATGACAGTCTTCATACAATTCAATTCACTCCACGTGATATGAAGAAATGGTTGGAGGCACTGGATACTGCAAAGGCTATGGGCCCTAACAACATCCTGGCAATAGTACTGAAGACTTTCCATAACTTTCCACTCCCCTAGCCAAGCTCTTCCAGTACAGTTACAACACTGGTATTTACTTGACAAAAGTTACCCTGGTATATCCTGTACACAAAAGTAGGACAAATCCAACCCGGCCAATTACTGCCCCATCAGTCTACTCTCAAACATCAGTGAAGTGATGGAAGGTGTCATCAACTGTGCTATCAAGCAGCACCTGCTCAGCAATAACCTGCTCAGTGACGCCCAGTTTGAGTTCCGCCAGGGCCACTCAGCTTCCGACCTCATTACAGCCTTGGTTCAAACATGGATAAAAGAGCTGAATTCCAGAGGTGAGGTGAGAGTGACAACCCTTGATATCAAGGCCACATTTGACCGAGTATGGCAAGAGGGAGCTCTAGCAAAACGGGAATCAGTGGAAATCGGGGGCAATAGATCCGCTGTTTGGAGTCGTACCTGGTGCATACGAAGATAGTTATGGTTATGTGAGGTCAGTCATCTCAGTTCCACAGCATCTCTGCAGGAGTTCCTCATGGTAGTGTCCTAGTTTCAACCATCTTCAGCTGCTTCATCAATGATCTTCCCTATGTTTAAGGTCACAAGTGGGGATATTCGCCGATTGCACAATGTTCAGCACCATTTGTGACTCCTCAGATACTGAAGCAGTCCATTTTCCAAGTGCAGTAAAGTCTGGACTGTATCTGGGCTTGGATTGACAAGTGGCAAGTAACATTCTCAATACACAAATGCCAGGCAATGACCATCTCCAAAAAGAGACAATCTAATCATCACCCCTTGACATTTAATGGTGTTACCATCACTGAATCCCCCACTATCAGCATCTTAGAGGTTACCATTGACCAGAAGCTCAACTGGACTCACCATATAGAAACAGTGGCTACAAGAGTAGGCCAGAGACTGAGAATACTGCGACATGTAACTCACCTCCTGATTTCCCAAAACCTGTATACCATCTACATCATCTACAGGACACAAGTGAGGAGCACAATGGAACACTCCCCAATTGCTTGGATGAGTGCAGCTCCAACAACACTCAAGAAGCTTAACACCACCTAGGATAAAGCAACACGCTTGATTGGCATTACATCCACAAGCATCCAATCCCTCCAACACTGACACTCAGTAGCAGCAGTGTGTACTAACTACAAGGTGTACTGCAGAAATTCACCAAAGATTCTCAGGTAGCACCTTCCAAACACGGAACTACTTCCATCTGGAAGGACAAGGGCAGCAGATACATAGGAACATCACCATCTTGACTTGGAAATATGTTGACTCTCCTTCATTATTACTGGGTCCAAAACTTGGAATTCCCTCCGTATTTGCATTGTGTGTCTACCTGTAGCACGTGGACTGCAGTGGTTCAAGAAGGCAGCTCACAACCACCTTCTCAAAGGCAACTAGGGATGGGCAATAAATGTTCGCCCAGCCAGTGATGCCATGTATTTGGAGATCCTTTAAAAAAAAAACCCTGCACTTTCTAGGTGGGATATTGAAAGGATTGCATCATCTCTGTGAGGTATAATTGAGCATCATCTTTGAAGTTTCCTATGACATCAAAATTGTCTGGATATATCTTTTGACAGAAGTGCACTGACTCAGTGTGTTTATTCTGGAACTTTTCTGCTGAAATTATGTGGGCAACTAATGCTTTTTTAAAGCTGCTGCATTTTGAATATCACAAAAGGGTCAGTACCTTTAGGAAGCTTTTTGTGTATACACGGGAAAAACAGAGCAAGGTTCACAATTGCTGTTTGCTGCCATTAAATGCAGACTGAATGGAGGCTGGTTGAGCCGATGCAAAGTGGTGGAGAATAGTTGGGGGACAATTATTACAATTATTAAATGGAGAGAATCCTGGGAAGCATGTGAAGAAGGTGTACAGTGTGTTGGCTTTCATTGACAGGGGAATTGAGTTTAAGAGCCGTGAGGTTATGCTGCAGCTCTATAAAACTCTGGTTAGACCACACTTGGAATATTGTATTCGGTTCTGGTTGGCTCATTATAGGAAGGATGTGGAAGCTTTAGAGAGGGTGCAGAGGAGATTTACCAGGATGCTGCCTGGACTGGAGGGCAGGTCTTATGAGGAAAGATTGAGGGAGCTAGGGCTTTTTTCATTGGAGCAAAGAAGAATGAGAGGTGACTTGATAGAGGTTTACAAGATGATGAGAGGCATAGATAGAGTGGGTAGACAGAGACTTTTTCCCAGGGCGAAATGACTATTATGAGGGGACATAATTTTAAGGTGATTGGAGGAAGGTATAGGGGAGATGTCAGAGGTAGGTTCTTCACACAGAGAGTGGTGGGCGTGTGGAATGCGCTGCCGGCAGTGGTAGTGGAGTCAGATACTTTACAGACTTTTAAGTGACTCTTGGATAGCCACATGGAGGATAGTAAAATGTAGGGTATGCAGGGTAGATTGATCTTAGTAGGATAATAGGTTGGCACAACATCATGGGCCGAAGGACCTGTACTGTGCTGTACTGTTCTATGTTCTAAAATTGCTAAGTGCTGGGCTTAGAACTGTGAGTTTAAGACAAACCATTGACTTAGACTATAACTGTAGTGATATCGTTGGTTAACATTTACGAATGGCGCTACTCCTATATCCAGATGTTGTGCTAATGTTAAATTTAAAGTAATGTTTGAAATGCTAAGAGAATTTTTGCAATGTTGCTCAGTGAAGCTGAGAACATATGGGAAGAGTGGACCCCCTCTCCTATCAAATGAACCAGGTGGACAAAACAGGACATGAACCGGAACTGAACCCAGTTTCCAAGAAAATAAGCAGATCTAGAAGAGCAATGACCAGTTGCTGCTGGCATGTTGGGTTGTGGGGAGTGAAAATTGGCTAATCACAGTCTGTTGTCATCAGAGAAGTGGGCCAGTCATGGATTGTAGCTGCTATAGAAATGGGTCAATCAAATTGTGGAGGGGTGGTGGGTGGGTGTGATGACCGGAAGCCTATTTTAGCATTGTCCTTGTTGAATTCAGTGCCATTGCAGGTAGACAAGGAAAGGGGATAACCAAGTCAGCTATCTGAAAGTGAGGTGGGAAAGACTGAGCCAACTATCCATTCCTGCCTGATTCTTGGGGAAAATCAGCAATTAAAGCACAGAACAGCCACTCATTAGTTTGGGCATTATTGAAGTGTTTGATCATTGATTTAACTCAAGTCAGAAAACTAGAATGCAGTTGCTTTGTGCAAAATCTTGAGTCTTGAATCTTGACATCATCTGAGCTAGATCATGCCTGATCACTATGTTGCAATTTTGTGTTTACTCACACAAGCTTACCAGTCTCACACTAGGAAATGGAGATAGGTTCAGTTTATTCGAATATCTGTTACAAGATTGCACAGGCAGGAAGATTTGTTCCACACATTCAGCAACTGTTGTAATGTGGGAACCCAGCCACAGTTCCTAACACTGTATGCTGCAAAGTAGACTGACAGTGACTGCCAGTTACATCCTGGTTACTTGCTTCAATCATGTTTTCTCATAAAGTCCTGTCACAACACTCCGGTAACAGGTGAGAGATTTTTAATTGTGTGGAAAGTCTAATATTCTGTAAATATATTGTAAATATTTACAATTTTACACACATAACATAACTTATCTGTGTACCATTGTGAACCACCCAATGTTGTGGGTGGTGTGATGACACTCCAGTCTCTCCTTTTTGCCCTAGGAGGTGAAACCAGATTGCTGACTTCCCTCTTTATATGGCTCTGATGATCATAGTGGTTGGCCTTGTTGTGTGGGGTTTCTATTATGGATGAGACTGCCATTTTTATTTGGATCCAGATAGTGGATGGTGAGTCTGGTTGAGGGCTGAGGAATTAGAGGAGGGTGAGATTTTCCCAGCATGCATGGTGCTACAACACAGAGACAGACAGCCAGATCACATCAGCCTTTCTACTTCGCTGTTTTGCAATACAGCAAAATTAACTCCTTCAAAGACCCTCAAAATTTACCCTTCTGGTTCCTATCCAGACTGTTTTGAATAACCAATCCTAGACTCTGTGAATAGTTAATTATTGACAGTAGAACCAAAAACAGAAATTTCTGGATAAACTCAGCAGGTCTGGCAGCATCTATGCAGGTCTGGCAGTATTTCTCTACAGAGTTTTTCCAGCAATTTCTGTTTTTGTTTCTGATTTCCTGCATCTGCAGCTCTTTCAGTTTTTAATTATTGACATCAGTTTGTAGCTTAAACAAAAGATTTAGCAATTTATTAACAATACAATAACTTAAAAAACAAGATAACCTAATAGATGTCTATGTTTAAACCCAAAAACCTTTATTTTCAGCCCCATTCATACAAACAACAGACAGACAAACAAACACAGTTAAGGGGCAGATAAAAGAATGCAATAAAACTCGCAAGATTACTCAAATAGCTTTCTATATGTGTTGTTCCACAGGCATAGATGATTTTTCTTCATTGATTTTCTGGAGATATTATTCAGGGCCACCTTTTCAGTTCACTCAGAGGAGGTCAGTGATACTTATAACTTAGTTCTTAATTTTTGAGTATCCAATAGTTGATAATAGGAGGTTAGGCAGAGAGCTTTCAAATCTTTATGCTGCAGCATCAACAGCCAAACTCCTTGTCTCAGGAAACACAGTCCAAAATGCAGTTAAAACTCTGGCCTCTTCCTGTTGGACCGACTATCTGTCCACGAGATCCCAGTTACCATTCAACTTCTGCCATCTGCTTAAGAATAAGATCTCTCCCAGACTTGCTGGAACCAATTCTCAGGTACTAACTTCAATACTGTCCAACTTCTGCAATCTGTTTAAATATAAATGCTGTTCCCTGATGACGTCTATAGAACCTTTTGATCAAAATCTAATCTGACATTAATTTCCAGGCCTGGCCTCACAATAAACCACAGCTTGTTTATTCTGAATTTCTGTTCACAATACAGGATGTTGCTCACTGTCCAAAGGTCGTCTTCACCTCACAATGCTTAGTTCACACCTCCAAACCAAAATTGATTAAAAAAAACAAAACCAATGAAAAATTAGCGAGTGTTGCCAGGACTAATAGGCCTGAGTTATAGGCACAGGTTGGCCAGGATAGGACTTTATTCCTTGGAAAGTAGGAGAATGAGGGGTGACCTTACTGAGGTGTATAAAATCATGAGGGGCATAGATAGGATGAATGCATATAGTCTTATTCCCAGGGATGGGGAATTGAAAACTAGACAGCATAGGTTTAAAGTAAGAGGGGTAAGATTAAAGAAGGACCTGAGGGGCAAGTTCTTCACACAGAGAATGGTGTGTTTATGGAATGGGCTGCCAGAGAAAACAGTTGAGGGAGGTACAATAGCAACAATTAAAAAAAAATGTTTGGATAGATACATGGATGGGAAGGTTTTAGAGAGATATGGACCAAATGCAGGCAATTGGAACTAGCTGAATGGGCACCATGGTCAGCATTGGAACACGGGGGAAGGACACAGTGATCACACTGTATGTGACTACTGTAACACAAAATGCATAAAAATGCTGTATTTCAGTTTAAAAATGAGTGTGTCATTGATATCTCTTCGAATCTGAACCATAGATTAAGAGAATGCTTGGGTTCTCACGTCAAGGCCATATTCAGGGAAGGTCTTTGGCCCTCTCCCTGCATTAATCTGTTGTTGCTTGAATAAAAGTCTGGCACTTGCCAGAATCCTGTCTGCCTCCTCAGTCTTTGTCCCCAGTTGGGCGGGAGTCGGGGGGTACGTGTTATGGCGGTTGTTATGCTCCTAACATTCTCAGGTCCTAACAATATTCTTATAAACCTCCTCTGCAGCCTCTTTAGTGATCACATGCTTAGTGCAGAATGTTGCCCCCTATTGCATTTCGAATGTATCTTTGGTTAATATGACAAAATTTAGCATTTTTGTTGAACATTCAGGATATTTTACTTGTAAGTAAATCTGTCATAGTATTGAAAGTTCATATCCTAAAGCAATATTTGAGCTCACTGTTATTCAGTTGTTGCAACAGTTAATCAATTCTTTTTAAACCTGTATGAGTACCATGCTGCACCAGTCTTTTGCTGCTCACTGCTGCAAGTCTGACTCCTGAAACCCATATGGCTTTGTACTAAGGTCAATGGGAATGGAGATGCTGTGCATGGCTTCAACTAAACGATGTTGGCCATGTCTCAGGTCCTGATGCACATGATGCCCAAGTGGCCAGCCTCCTGGCGAACTCCATGCAACAGCACTTGCATTGTATGTGAGATGAGCAGGATCTTCTTTGCAGTGACAATACTCTGTAGCAGTATTGGGAAAGCACCAGATCACTGAACAGGACTATCTCTTAAGTGGCACTTCAGTGGTTAGTAGGATGGCAGCTGCTCCCAAATATTGTCAACCATCAGTTCAGCACACCGGCAGCTGAGCAGACAGAATAGCAGGCTGAGTGATCCATAGTTAATTGCTGGAGCAGGCAGTCTAATCCAATTAGAGTCATAGAGTAATACAGCATGAAAACAGGCCCTTTCCTCTAAACTGGTCAATGCTGACCATGGTGCCCATTCAGCTAGTTCCAATTGCCCGCATTTGGTCCATATCTCTCTAAAACCTTCCCATCCATGTAGCTATTCAAACGTTTTTTTTTAATTGTTACTATTTTACCTCCCTCAACTGTTTTCTCTGGCAGCCCATTCCATAAACACACCATTCTCCGTGTGAAGAACTTGCCCCTCAGGTCCTTCTTTAATCTTACCCCTCTTACTTTAAACCTATGCTGTCTAGTTTTCAATTCCCTATCCCTGGGAATAAGACTATGTGCATTCGTCCTATCTATGCCCCTCATGATTTTATACACCTCAGTAAGGTCACCCCTCATTCTCCTACTTTCCAAGGAATAAAGTCCTATCCTGGCCAACCTGTGCCTATAACTCAGGCCTATTAGTCCTGGAAACATTGTCGTAAGTCTTATTTGCATACTTTCCAGTTTAACTAGGCCTTTCCCATAACAGGGTGGCCAAAACTGTACAGAATACTCTTAGTGCGGCCTCACCAATGACTTATACAACTGTAACATAACGCCTCAACTCCTACAGTCAAGGCCTCGACCAATGAAGGTCAGCATGATAAGTGCCTTCTTCACCACTGTGTCCACCTGTGACGCCGTTTTCAATGAACTGTATACTTGTTCTCCTAGGTCCCACTGTTCCACAACACTCCTCAGGACTTTACCATTTACTATATAAGTCCTACTTTGGTTTGACTTGCCAAAGTGCAACACCTCACACTTCTCTATATTGGTTGCATTTGCCAATCCTCAGCCCACTTCCCTCTGTAATTTTTGATCACCTTTCTCGCTATCAACGATACCTCCTAATTTTGTCTCCTCTGCAGACTCACTAATCATGCCTTGTACATTCACATCCAGATCATTTATGTAAATAATAAATAACAAAGGTCCCAGCACCAACCCCTATGACACACCACTAGTCACAGGCCACCAGTCCGAGAAACGACCTTCAACCATCACCCCTGCTTCCTACCATCGAGCTAATTTTGAATCCAATTAGCCAGCTCTCCCTGGATCCCATGCAACCTAACCTTCATGACTAGGCTACTGTATGGGACCTTGTCAAAGGCCTTACTAAAATCCATATATACAACATCCACTCACCTACCCTCATCTATCCTCTTGGTTACCTCTTCGATAAACTTTAAAAGATTTGTCACACATGACTTCCTGTGCACAAATCCATGCTGACTATCCCTAATCGGACCTTGCCTATCCAAATATTGACTGATACTGTCCCTCGGTGTCCTCTCCAATAACGTATCTACCACTGATGTCAGGCTCACTGGCCTGTAGTTCCCTGGCTTGACTTTGTTACCTTTCTTAAACAATGGAACAATGCCACCCTCCAGTCTTCTGGAACTTTACCAGTGGCTAAAGATGAAGCAAAAATCTCTGCAAAGGCTTCTGCAAGTTCTTCCCTAACCACCTCCAACATCTGAGGATGGACTTGATAAGGCTCAGGGGATTTATCCACCTTAATGCAATCTAAGGCTGCAGACACCACCTCTCTGGTAACATGCATGCGGTCCAAAACATTCCTACTGGTTTCCCTTATTTCCGTAGCATCCATGATTCCCTCCTCAGTATACACTGATGAGAAACATTCACTAAAAATCTCCCCCATCTCCTGTGGCTCCACACATAGACAGCCATGCTGATCTTTAAGTGGAACTATTCTCTCCATGGCCACCCTCATACTCTTAAAATAGCTATAGAATCTCTTGGTATCATCTTTAACCTTATCTGCCCGATCCATCTCATACCCTCTTTTTGCTGTTCTGATTTCCCTCTTAAGTGTGCTCCTACACTTTTTATAGTCATCTAGAGATTCTCTTGAGTCCGATAGCTTAACCGCAATGTATGCTGCCTCCTTTTTCCTGATCAGAACCTCAATATCCCTCGTCAGCCAAGGATCCCTAAACTTGCCAGCTTTTCCCTTCACCCTAACAGGGACAAATTGTTAAAAAGCTTTTAAAAGCCTCTCATTTGCCAGTCATTCCTTTTACTTCAAACAAACTCACTCAATCGACCACTGCTCAATCCTGCCTAATGGCCCCAAAATTGGTCCTGCTCCAGTTTAGCACCTTAACCTGTGGACCTGTCCTATCTTTTTGCATAACTGTGTTAAAACTAAGAGAATTATGGTCACTGGACCCAAAGTGCTCTTCGACTGACACTTCAGTCACTTGCCTGACCTCATTTCCTAAGAGGAGGTCCAGTATTGCACCCTCCTGAGTAGGGGCCTCTACATATTGATTTAGGAAACTTTCTTGGACACATTTGCCAAATTCCACCCTGTTCGGGCCTCTTACACTCGGGGAGACCCAGTCAATACAGGGGATATTAAAATCTCCAACCAATACTACTGTGTTATTCCTACAGGTATCTGCAATCTCTGTACACATCTGCTCCTCTAGTATTTATCCGAATTGGCCATTTTGTGTCTTAACTGCTGGAGCAGAGTGTTTCATTCTGTTTAACCCTTGTCGGCCATTTTGTGTCTTTCAAACATGGGCCGGCCTTACAGTTATCTACAAGATAGGCAGGGTTATTTTCTATGGTAGTGAGGAGGCTGAAGGTATGTTTAACTGATTTGTGTCAAATTATAAGGGACCAGATGGATTAGATAGGAAAGACCCTTGGCAAAGTTATCAGTTGTTATGGTCCTTGTAAAGACTAATAAGCAAAACTTTAATCAAGAAATTCGAATTCCTAGTAACAGGGTAAAAAGATCATACAACAAGATGGCATGTTTTAAGAGTGTTATTGCAATAAATGAACTAAAAGCATTGTTGACCAAACATTCGAAGATAGCAAGAACTGCAGATGCTAGAGTCAGAGATAACAGTGTGGAGCTGGAGGAACACAGCAGGCCAGGCAGTATCAGAGGAGCAGGAAAGTTGATGTTTCGGGTCAGGAGAAGGGTCCTGACCTGAAACGTCAACTTTCCTACTCCTCTGAACTTGAGAAAATGTATCAGCCTTTTAACTTGTTGTCAAGGCCTAAATGAACTTCCTGAGGAATTGGTGGATGTGGGTGCAATTACTGATGGATGAGGGTACAATTACAACATTTAAAAGACTTTTGGATGGATACGTGAATAGGAAGGATTTGGAGGAATATGGGCCAGGAGTAGACAGTTGGGACTAGTTTAGTTTGGGGTTATGTTCGGCATGGACTGGTTGGACTGAAGGGTCTGTTACCAGTGGTAACTGTTACCATGCTGTATTACTCTATGATTCTATGACCACAGCTATGCTTCACCAGGCGCTATTTGCATGTTGTATTATGTCACACAGCTGGTTCAAGAACATGCTCACGATATTATTGTTGTAACTTAACATGTGACCTGATGGTTTAATGGTTTAGGTATCCATCTTACTGAGTTCTTGTGCAGCATGACGTGCTGAGAGAAGTGTGTTTAAAGTTTATATCTGAATTGCTTAGCTTTAACCCGGACAATCAATTGCCTGTGATTGTAGGAGCTATACGAAAAGTATATTAAACCCTTCAGTGGTAAATAACCCATATCTAGTTCTTGAGTTACGGGCGCTAACATAGGTATCACTTCATTAAGTGTATATACCGTGCTGAAGGTAAAAATCCCATCACTGTATCTGTGACAGATCGTGAGAGCAGAATGACTCAACAGTGATGTCTGCTAAATGTAAGTGTCTCCCAGAATCCGGATATCGCACCATGCAAAACTATAACTTTTAAAAGGAGCTAGTCCAATGTCACTCTCCACTTTGCTGTCCCCTGAGTCCCAAAGATCTGGGACTTTTGGCAGGCAGAATTCAAAGCAGATCACATGATCCTATGTATTACTCAACATTACCTGGAATTAAAGAGACAGCCCCAAGGCATAATTATCTTAATATTTCACATTAATAACATCATAACTAGCAGGCATGGGTTTCGAGTAATTGGAAGAGGAATAAGAGTGATGAGTTGAGATGGAACATTTTCACTCATAGAATGTTGAGGGACTGCAGCTCACTGCCTGAAAGAGTGATAGAGGCAGAAATATTCATTGTAGGTAAAAAGTACATGGACACATGCTGGAATGCCAGAAACCACAAGGCTTTCAATTATGGAAAGTGCAATTGTGTTGGTTAGTTCTTTTCACCTGGTGTGGACACAATGGGCTGAATGGCTTCCTTCTGTGTCGCAAGTTACTGTGCTTCTCTGAATGTTCCACGGATGCAATTTGAAACAAGCATAGTATTGCTTTTGGAATCAAGTTAAATCTGGCACAAACTGGGGCATATATTTGCAGGCTGGTTCAGTCTTAGAAAGAAATGCAAGATAGGGTATTTTTATTTATTATTAAGGATGCAATGTTAATATCTAAATGCTTCACACAGTAAATTATTTTTGGAGTGTGCCTCTTATTTGCAATATTGGAAGAGCTTGAACCCTACAACAAAAGCTCAATGTATCAATTATTAGATACATCAAAGTAGAAAGAGTAGCCTGGATAACATTGAGATTGAAGGAGAATATAATCTCCTGAGATACATTAACAAATGATGAATGGTTCAAAATAAAAGAAAGCACATCACGAAGCAAAATGTGAAAAGAAATAGCAATTGAACTCATGGAAGAGTAAGACCTTGTGGTGGGATGATGAGAATATGCTGATTGAGGTGATATTATACATCCAGGTTCACTGTGCTAATTTCAGAATAACTGCATAGTTATTGCTATTTAAAAATTAGTGAAAGGAGCATTTAAAAAATGCAAGAAATTAAATGATGCCTATTGTGATTTTGCTGGTTTGATGCATAATAGCAGAATACATGAATACATGAATATATGTTGTCTCTGAAGTATGATAGAAACAAGAGGCACAAACATGAATAATGATAAAAACAAGGGGATTAAGTGCTGATTAATTCATCACTTTCATCACCACTACAATAGTCAGTTCTACTACTTTAATTAAATGTATACATGGCAATAGGAGACTGTTTATCATTTCTATGGACACAAATTCCATGTTGTATATTGAATGAAAAGCATATTCATAAGTGACACATAAAACAAAGAACTGTGGATACTGAAAATCTGAAACAAAAACAGAAATAGCTGCAGAAACTCAGCAGGTCAGGTATCAGCTGTTGAGAGAAAGCAGAGTTAACATTTTGAGTCCAGTGACCCTTCTTCAGGACTAAATAGTCTGCGTGTTTGTTCTTATGAACTTTACGTTTATTACTAATAGATCTCTTATGCATTTTTAACAGATCAGCAGGATTTAATTGGCCTAATGGCCTCCTCCTGCAGTGTCATGATACAATGGACAAAATTTAATGCAGATAATGGGGGGCTCCCTCTGTTGGCTGTAGAAACGGTCAAAAACCTTAGCAGGGTCTGCAACATTATGCAGTGGTGAATGAGCGGCTCTGGCCCTTCCCAGGATCAAGGAGACCAAGCGTGGCAGTCCCACCTGCCAACAGTTGTCACTAATTCTGCAGCCAGTAGCTCTTCATCATTTCACAGTGCCACTGGGATAGTGGTGGCTGTAGCTGGTACTGCATCCATCCAAAACCTAACATTGCTGGGGGACCCAGGTACTGTGAATGATGGCAGATGGAGTGGTATCGTAGGGTTGGGGCTGTGGAGAAGGCTGGTTGGAAGCAAGCATACGAGATGGCTGTCAGATGGAACCCTCTTTTCCTAAGCATAACTCTCTTTCTGATGCTGAGAGAGGGCAGCAGTCTCTCCATAACCATTCTAACTGACTGATTATATGCCCTCCCTTCCTGCTACTACAATCACTATGGGGAGGGCATTAAATTCCATCCAATGACGCTATCTGGAGGCATAGATTGATACCTAATACAAAACTCTCTTTAAGTATTGCCTGGTGAAAACAATTAATCAATGTGGGTGGAGATTTGTTATTGTGACAAAACAGTGATGGTATCTAAATAGGAGGTGAAGACTAATAGAAAACAGCTGACTCTTGCTTCTGGACTAAAGTTTATCCATAGTAATTCATTGAAAAGTATGCTTATTAAGGGATTGTAATAGTGATTGGTCAGTCAGAGAGTTATACAAATATACAGCACGGAAACCGATCCTTTGGTCCAACTCGTCCATGCTGACAAGATATCCTAAATTAACCTAGTTCCATTTGCCAGCATTTGGTCTATATCCCTCTATTCCTTCCTATTCATATACCTATCCAGATGCCTTTGAAATACTGTAATTGTATCAGCCTCGACTACATTTTCTGGCAGTTCGTTCCATACACACACCATCCTCTGTGTGAAAAAGTTGTCTGCTAGGTCCCTTTTATATCTTTCCCCTGTCACCTTGAACCTATGCCCTCTAGTTTTTGAACTCCCCCTACCCTGGGAAAAAGGCCTTGGCTAATCACCCTATCCATGCCCTTCATGATTTTATAAACGAGTCCAGGATTGCCTCAGATGGGCTGGGGGGAGCGGGAAAGAGGGAAATGTAAGAATGTAAAGTGAATCCTGAACTTAACCTGAAAACTATCATTAATCAACTACGTAAAGATTTCAAAGTATCACAACCGATCTGATAGAACTGAATAGTGTATCATGATTTATTCAGTGAATACTTTCATCAATCATTTAGTGCAACAGGACAATACAAAGTCCCTGGATGATACCTAACTCCTCCAACTCCATCACTATTCTTGACTCTTCCATTCCATCTTTTGTCAGGATCCTCATCTGATCGGTCTTGCATGCACTGTAATGTCCTCCAGGTAATTGATGGAAAAATTTCCAAAACCACACAACAACACCTTCAACAAAATTCCATGCTCTGCATACCAATTATTTCCCCATTCACTGCCCAGTATCAGGCTGAACTAGACTGTTACCATTAGTACCGATTTCAATTCTGAGCTGACCTCTGATTCTTGCAAACAGTCTAGCTCTGTTTCTGCAATATTGCTGCAATGCCTTCTATCACCACTGGACCCAATTACCCCAGGACTGTTCTTGCTGGCCTTCCATGCTCCAGCCTTTGTAAGTTTCACTATCCAAACCATTGCTGACTGCTCACTGACTCCAAATCATCTAGTGCTCTCATTAAAATTGTAATGCTTTTCATGATGATGATAATGATAGAGGGATATAGAAAAATTTGGAGAGAAAATGCACCAATACGGAAGAGTTGGAGATAATAAAGTGGTGAGAAGAGCAAGGAGGAGGTAAATAGTGTGGGAGGGTAAATTAGGATAAGACACAAGAATGATACCAGAAAAGATAAGAGGATAAGAAGAGTGACAGAAATGAAGGCTGGATGGTATTGTTGTCTGCGGTAAAGCTTGTCTCCCTTATTCTGTTAAATTGTGAATTGCTGAATTTTGGGCCAGTGACAATGAAGGAGTGGTGATTTGTATTTTGGCCAGAGTGATTTGTAAGTTGGAGGGGATCTTAATGATGTAGTTGCTGTTATGCTGATGCTCTTTTTAAGCTTGCAAGCTACTACTAAAGATCCTTTGCCGTTTTGCTGTAGTGCTGTATATGTACACATTACAATTACTGCAAGGCATGGTAGTGGGAATGGATGTTTGAGCTGGAGGGTGGGGCACTAATCAAGTGGACTGCTTTTGTCTTGCATGGTGTTGAGCTTCTTCAGCTTTGTTGCAGATGTGAACATTGCTTTTTGAGGTTATGTTCTCAGTTAATTTAAATGCATTATCCAATTTATGTAGACTAACAACTCCACTTGTGTAATAGAGGAAGGTATTTCAGGTTGATGCAATTAAGAAGCTGAACAAGAATGTGAAGGAGCAAGGAAGAGAAGGATCCATGAGAGGGGTCAGGAGAATCAGATGTGGAACATGACCACCAACATAGATCAGTTAGACTGAATTTGGACTGTTTCTGTGCTGTAGGTCCCATGTACCTTGATATCAGTGTGTCACTTTATCAGAATCTCACTGCGTAATTTCATAAACTTTGCATTTTCCTCAGAAAACATCGGCAATTCTACTTTCAAGTTAACTTGGTAAAATACAGCTGTGTAATCAACATGGATGTAAGTATACAAAATGCATGATTTATTAATAAAGGCTTGTAGTGATTATAGCCATCAGAAAGATAATGCTGACTCTGACCTGACAATGTAATGAAGGCACAGTACAATGCTCAGCCTGAGGATGCAGGTGTACAAAGTTGAAGTCAGAGTTCATTAATGGGTCAAATTGTTGTGTCTTTCCTGTTAGATTTAGAAAAGCAATGAAGCCTGCTTGATGCACTTTATATCTTGTATTCAGCTGTGGCAATTGACAGTGTTCTGTTTATTATACAGATACGGTATTGTTATGTTTATGAAAACTATAACCAATCATTGTGTTTCATTTCACTTTAATGCTGGTGTGCCACATAAATTATAAACTAACCTGGAATTTAAAAAATGAGTTAGCAAAATAACCTGAAAAAGTAAAATTAATGTAGAGAGTCATTAATACTTCAGTTTGGAGATTTCTACTCTTCGTTGGCCAGTAATTTAGAACTCATGAAGCACCTGTAATCAGCCAAACAAAATCTGCTCTTAACTGGGTTTCCCCTCTACTCTGTCAAGGATGTGAGAAGAACTTGCTGCGTTTGGACTCAGCAAGGAAGATTCACCGACCAGCAAGGAGGCAATTTAAAACAATTACAGGGTAGCAATATTGCAGTAGAAAATGATGACATCTCAACCCTTCATGGTGTCTCCATGGACAATGCGAATGTAATTCGTCCAACACACACTCACAGTGGATGAAGTTGCTGACTGCCATGATGTTTGCTTAAAATATAGCTTGCTGCATATCCAAGCAATTTGAAGTAAAGTTTATATATTAAAACCTATCTATATGGAAACATACCATGTTTGAAATTGTTCGAAGCGCTTCATATGTTGAAAGACTCTGAATTATAGTGACTACTATTATGTATGTAAACTAATAAATAGTAGTCTGACACATTTTCAGGATTTTAGTGATGCCATTATAGAGGTCTGATTTGTTACTAGATTGGTTTGTCTCACTGACTATAGTGACTTGAGTACATAGCCAAGACTGGCAAAGCAGTGCAATTGTGAGGGAATGCTGCATCATCAAAGGTGCCATTCTTTGAATGAAATGTTAAACGGAGGCTCAATCTTCACTTGAGAATTTACTTGAGGATGTGTGGAATGTCCCTGGCAGCCTGGCCAAAGTTCATCCCTTGACCCACATCACTAAAATAGACTATCTGGTCATTGGCACGTGTATGAGGGACCTTGCTTTGGACACATACATAATTGCAAGTCCTTATTTTTCTTTCTTAGAATTGGATACTTGGCTAATTTCTACATGCTTTGAATGGGGGTTTGGTTAGTCTGTACAAATTATGAGTGGAGCTTTGGTTATCTTCATCTACTTTGAATGGTTTGTTTACTGCATACTATATATAACTAACTTTTTTAATTAAAATAGAAATATGAAATGGTGAATTTTCATTGTACCTTTTGTGACTGTAGACCATCTCAAATCACATTGCAGCTTCTGAAGTACTTTTTGATGCATAATTATGAATGTCAGATGGAGGGAGCCAAATTGCACACAACACGATTCACAACTGGCAATGCGATAATGACTAAATAATTGGACTTTTTTTTTTAACTTTGTGTTTTTGATTCAGAAATAATTATTGGCCTGAACACTTGGAAAGATGATAATTTTGTATGTCAAAATAGCAACATAAGATCTTTTATATTTACCTGAGGTTGCAATCTGCTTGTCTAACAATGCTTTATCATGTTAAATAGCTACAGAACTGACGTGTCAGTTTGGATTTTGTACCAGAAATGAAGCTCTCATTCTGTTTATTCTGACATCAATGTGGACAAAGCATCTATTAATATTACACCATATAAAGCTACTGAATCATAGAATTCCTACAGTGTGGAAGCAGGCCATTGAGCCCATACCAATCTTCCGAAGAGCAGCCCACCCAGACCCACCCCATCCCTCTAACCGCGCATTTCCCATGGTTAATCCACCTAGTGGCACCTATGGGCAATTTAGCATGACCAATCCACCTAACCTGCACATCTTTGGACTGTGGGAAGAAACCTGAGCACCCAGGGGAAACCCACGCAGACATGGGGAGAATGTGCAAACTCCACACAGTCGCCTAAAGGTGGAATTGAACCCGGGTCACTAGTGCTGTGAGGCAGCAGTGCTAACCACTGAGCCACCAAGTGTCTTAACAAAAATCATGCAACTGTATGTAGAAATAAATAGTTTGCAGAAACATGTAAGTTTTAACAGTTAAGTTTTTTTAATTATTAATTTTATTTGTGCTTCATTGTATCTACTGAAGTAAATCAAGCAACTTTCAAACTGCAACATTTGGTAAAATGTCTATGTTGATATTAATTATTGTGAAATAAGTAGAAAACAACATTCCCTCTCTAAACTCAGGAATAATGTGATTCTTTTGAACTGTGATAAAGCTTCCTTCACAGCATGAGGCTTCACAATGCATTAGCCACTGAAAGGGATCATCATTCTCTATCTCATACTGTTCAACTAATGAGAACAGCCATGAAGAACAGATAGTCAGTGTGGCTATTTTTGAAGGTTTCTACATTGTAATTTGAAAAACTGGGAGAGACCAAGTGTGCTCTGACATTCCAGAATGACAGCACTCTCATGCATGATATGACCTGTAAGCACAAAGTATGAAAGGCAGTCTTAGCTGTGCCCCAAGAGACAGCAGGCACATAGCAACCTTGGTGAATTGTATGAACTACAACTGTATATTGCATCTGTACGTGTCCCTACTGTGCAAGGAGAGATGAAGCTATAAAGGATTCAAGCCATGGTAAATGCGTCTACGCAGGAAAAAAAAATTTAAGGTTGAAGTAGACTAAAACATGAAAAATCAAAATCATTTCCTGTCTACTAGCATTACATTTATTAATCATTTTTCTGTCTGCCTGTTTTAAAGGAATGACACTAGTTTTCTCCTAAAGTTGCGATTGTTGCCTATATTCTGCTCAACATGGCTATCACAGGTAATATTTCTGCTATTCAAACAAACACAGCAACCTAAAATGTAGTTCCCAATGTGCATTATTTTGATTCATTGCATGTTTAATTGCAGCTAAAATTCTATGGATTTTTTTAATAGCTTCTGTTAGACTGAAATTATTGATGGTAAATGAAAAGCCATCCAAGCAATAGGGACTATCATGTACATTTAACAGGTAATAGACTGTCATTATGCAGGAGAAAACCTCTCAATAACTTAGGGATGTCACAGTGGCTTGGTGGTTTGCACTGCTGCCTCACAGCACCAGTGACCCGGGTTCAATGCCATTGCGGAGTTTGCACATTCTCCCCGTGTCTGCATGGATTTCCTTTGGGTGTTCCGGTCTCCTTCCACAGTCCAAAGTTGTGAGGTTAGCTGGATTACCCATAGTGTCCAGGGATGTGCAGTTTAGATGGATTGACCATGGGAAATGCAGGGTTATAGGGATAGGATAGAGGGCAGGTCAGGGTGGGATGCTCTTTGGAGGGTTGGCATGGACTTGATTGGCTGAATGGCCGCCTTCCATACTCTAGGGATTCTGTGATGATGAACTGAAAACATGGACAGGAGAATGCCCTGCTAATGTTTGTTGGGCATAGCCTTGCATCCTTGTATCTTCAACTGGGTGTTGTTGAGGCCCGTAGTCTAACTGGAAGAGTTACACCTTCTAGCTTTGAGAGGCTGGAAGCTTTAATAGCAAGAGGCAAGAAGCAGACTTTACAGATTTCATGCCATAAGGTCTGCTGACAATTTCCGTGCTTAGTCATCGCTAAGTACCAGGAGTATCCCCGGGATTGGTACGGGAGCTCGTTCTGACTCCCAGGATGGCAAAACATGCCAAGAAATACATTAGCCATTGCCTGGATCTGGAGAAGCTCTTATAGATATCTAGCAGCTCATAGTTTCCTCTGCTTCTGCCACTGAAGCTACTGCCCAGGTTAATAAGGACAGAAATCAGAGCCAAACGAATAGAAAACACCTCCTACGGAAGGTTATTAAAATAAAAATCAGTCGTTCCAAGGCTGTTTAAACAAATAGCTGAGATGGAAAATTTGGGAGTTGAATGGCAAATTTAAAAATTTATGTAAACTCTAAATTGTGGATGGCATTGGGAAAGATACAGGCAAGGCAAAGTACTTAGTGGAGATTCCCTATTAAATGTTGGTGGCTTTCGTCACTAAACCTCATGGTTGTTGTAATAGTGATGTTAAGGCCAGGGTACCTTAGGTAGAATGCTGCCATCAATTCTCCCTCTAATGGTACCCTAGGGCTTTCAGTAGTTTGTGGTGGAGGATGAGCGACGAATAAACCTCAGCAGAAGAGGCAGTTACCTTGGCTAACTTCATATTAGTAACAGTATGCAGGTTACTGATGGTAATATCAGGAGTAGAACTCCTGCTTGCCTCCAACTACAACTGCCTCAAACTGAACGGAGCACTGCCCTAAGCTGCCCACTGTTCCGCCCACTGCTCCACTCTGTGGTTGTGTTGTGTATCAAAGCTCATTCACATCCATAGCTGTACACAACCAGAGTTATCCGCAGAAGAGTTTATGAAGCATGCAGAAAATTATCATGATCCTTCATACTTTAGCTGGGCTACATTAGGGCACATTCCATCCTGAATCTTAAATGGCAAGCTGAGAAGAAGGCTGTGGATAGTGAGTGGTGGGATGGTGTGAAAAGAAGTTAAAGACCAGAAAAGTGGCTTCAAGCTGAGATCTCTGCCACTTCCAGGTTTCACTGGGGAATGTTAAAGATGAGTGAAGTAACTAAAATATTTAAAAAGTCAATGATTTCTGACATAAACAGTCAGCATACCGGTTTCCTGAGCTGTGTGGAACTCTTCAGTGTCACCAGGAGTAACAAGTGAAACTGAAATCCTCGGAAGGTGTTACCCAGTGAAACTGAAGGGCTATGGCCATGCCCAGCTGAGTGGCTTCCACATGCAGCAATTCTTCCGATACAGAACTTTCACTGCTTGGGAAGTTGCAATCATTGAATAATTAGAGCACAGAAAGAAGCTATTCAGCCCAATGAGCCCGTTGCTGGAAAGTTAGTTCACTTGTCTTGGACTTCACTCACCTCACAAACATGTGAATTAGAAGCAAGACGAGGCCTGTTTCCCCCTCAAACTTACTTTGCCATCCAATAAGATAATTGCGGATCCGTTTCTGTTCCATGTTCCATTTGCATCTAACCCTGATAACCTTTGATTGTCTTGCCTAACAAGAATCTACCCCCATCTGCCTTAAAAATATTGAACTATACCACTGTCTTGTCAGCCTTTTCTCTGGCGTGGAAACAGTTTTGTAGGTTTATCTCGGAGATTTGGTGAGAGACTAGGGAGCAGCAATAACAACAAGACCAGTCACGTTAGGAGCAACAGCATGGCCAACAGTAGTTACTTTCTCTTCAGTCACAAGCTCCACAGTGCAGAGGGGATGGATATGAGGATCCATGTGGGTGAAGGATAGAGAGGCACGTACTGTCTGGAATGTACACTGTTCACATCTGCGATCTCCAGGGACTAGATCTCCTTTGCAATTGTGTGGGGGAACCAGGCCCTAGCCTTAAGTGCTCAGAAGGTACCTTCTTACTTGGCTCTGTGGAACAAATATAAATAACATTGGTATTTTGCCTTAAAACTGGACATTGTAACTGTTGTTGGGGAGCAAACCTCACCCTGTAATTTGTGGTGATTTTAAAGAAAGCTACACTGAGAACTATGACAATCTTCATGGTGAAGACTTTAAATCTCACCCCACGATTGATTATAATGCAATGTAACTGGGATTCTCTGCATCGAGCAGTAATGATGTGGTTATGTTGTTTAAGTGGTCAGTCTCACTAAATCATTCCCATAGGCATCCAACCTTTCTGGCCCCCATTCACCGTGGCGTGTTACCCCTATACAATTAACATGCTCCCAACTGGTACCCACACTAAATATCATGCCCACGGCAGCCTACCCACCTGGCACCTTATACCCATGACACCTTGCTCCATAGACATTTACTCTAACATTGCACCCTATCCTATCTGCCACTCTACTTACCTTGCACCCCACCCTCCTACTTAGAGACAGTTAGTCAGGAAAAGAACTAAGAATCTAATTTGTAAAGTTTTGACAGAGGATGAAATTAAGATTGGGGCAAAGAAATTAGATTAAGATAGATGCTGAAATTTCCTGAGTAAATTTTAAATGTAATTTTTAGTCATTAATCAGAATAGTGAAATTTAATAACAATCCACAATTTTTTCAGAGCCACATTAACTGTTCAGCTACTTATTTCCCAGGCTACCATGAATAACAGGTTATTGAACAAGTTTTAACTGGGGTTTCTAAATGTGACTATTGCGTAGAAAAGTGGAAGCTGTCCTCACATCAACTGATTTCATGGCTTGCAGGCTCTGGGGTGGGGAGGGGTCGCACAGCATAGCCTGTGGTACAGCAGCAAATTATAAGCCAAAAAGACAAGATTATGCTTTAATCTACACTTGTGTCAACTTGTGAAATTGTCAGATTCAGAGAAGTAATGACTGTGGTGGTATTTTGCTGTTTTAAACAATACTCTGCTACTTCCAGACCATTGTTATGCACATTGTTTGTTGTGAAGAAGTAGCCCTTAGGTTTAAAGGGATCAGAAATCGTGGAGACAAAGAAGGAAGAATGTACTGAGTTGGATGATCAGCCATGATCATATTGAATAGCAGATCAGGTTTGAAGGGCTGAATGGCCTACTGCTGCTCATATATTCTACGTTCTATATTCTCTTGATAATGGGAAAAGAAAGAAATAGGTTTTTTTTTTAATATCATTCTGTTCAGATATGTTTTGACACACCTCCTGGAGCAAGTAGGTCTCAAACTATGGCCTCCTGACAAAGACATAGAGACATGACCACTGCACCACAAGAGCCTTGTATAGCACCCTGTATAAAATTGGCATGTCACATACTCCTTCATGATTGAAAAGTATTTTTGAGGGATTACTTATTTTTGTAATCTAAGACATCCCTACAGAGGGCATATTTCAGTGCTACAAAATGTGGCAGTGGAGTGGAGGGAGGGATCTATGCATTTCAGGAAGAGATGGAGTAGAGAGAAGGGTCTGTGCATTTCAGGAAGTGGGGAGAGGAACAATTTTTATTTGTAAACAGTGAATGAGTGGGTAGAGGGAGCTCAAAGGTGGGAGTTGTGTAGAGATTGGAGACCAATGTCAACTGGGCCAAGCCAACACAGAGACAGGGGTAACCCAAAGGTACTCCAGAACACAGTCTAGAAACCACAACAGGAAAATCCTTGGTAAGGACCCAGACAGAGGGAACTGTGCAATTTGGGAAGCCCAGTGACACAGTGGGGTTAGCACTGTGCCTCCCAGCACCAGGAACCCAGGTCCGATTCCAGCCTTGGGTGACTGTCTGTGAGGAGTTTGCACATTCTCTCAGCATCTGTGCGGGTTTCCTCCTACAAGCCAAAGATGTGCAGGTTAGGTGGACTGGCCGTGCTAAATTACCCATAGTGTCCAGGGGAGTGCATGGTTGGGTGGCTTTGCCATGGTAATTGCAGGGTTATGGGGATGGGTTGGATCTGGGTGAGATGCTGTTTGAAGGGTCGGTGCAGAATTGATGGGCCGATTGGCCACTATCTGTACTCTAGGGATCCATTGAAATAGGAGGAAAGGAAACATGAAGAAGAAAAAATTGAGCATTCTCAAAAAAGACACAAGCTTTGACAAAATGTGCCTTTTTTTCAGCATATTGAAGTTCTGTACTTCCAAATGACTAAAAGATAAATTTATTTAAAAGGCAGCACAAATTTCACTTCGTTCAAACATTTGTTTATGATTTATGTATATTTTGTAAACTTTTAAATACACTGCAGATCTTGGTCAAAATGACAAGATGATTTTTTGCATGAATCAAACCCCAACCAGCTGGGTAATTTCCATATAAAAGAACAAATTCTCATTTTGGAAATTCACAGGAGTAAATATTGCATAATGACATTTTGATGTTTTTACTTCACATATTTGTGTTTTGAATAGAAATAATATAAATAGTGAGTATGTTGCCAATTTGTGAGTGCATATATGAATCTTTTGTCATCTACTGCTCAATGACTGGACATTTCCACATGAAATGCGGGATCTTCTTGCAGAAATAACTGAGGCTAAAAATGCTTGTCATTTAATTCAAGTGGAAATTGGATCACAACTTCAGATATCCCATATGCAGTTATACCTGGAAACCAGAACCTGTTGTCCAACATGCTTTGCTCCTCCAAAAGCTGTGTGAGAATGATAAAAACCAAAAGAACTGCGGATGCTGTAAATCAGGATCAAAAACAAAGTTGCTGGAAAAGCTCGGCAGGCCTGGCAGCATCTATGGAGGAGAAAACAGAGTTAACGTTTCGGGTCCGGTGACCCTTCCTCAGAACTGTGTATGAGAATGATGTATTGTTGAGGGACTTGCCATTGGGACAAGTGGTACAGTAATAAGTTATAACACCAACAGTCTGGGTTAAATTCCTGCAGTGACTGAGGTTACTGTGAAGGACTGTCCTTCAAAACCTCTCCCATTGCCTGAGGCGTGGTTACACTCCGGTTAAATCACCACCAGTCATGTCTCTCTCTCTAAAGAGAGTGCAGCCCTGTGGTCTGGTAAGACAATAGTGACTTTACTGTGGTTACAGGCAATATACTCACTGGAAAAAATGTGGGCTTCTTCATTTCAAGGTAAGTATATTTTTAAAGGTGTGAACATCTCAGTAAGCACATGCAACATGTCTTAATGACTACTGTCCGGTGGCTCTGACTTCAATAATCATGAAGTGCTTTGAGAGGCTGGTCATGGCCCACATCAACCCCAGTCTCTCAAATTGCCTCAATCCTCTACAATTTGCCTGCTGACGTAACTGATCCGCAGCGACATCGTATCCCTAGCCCCATACTCATCCCTGGAACATCTGGACAACAAGGACACCTGTGTCAGACTCCTGCTTGCTGACTACATCTCTGCGTTCAACACTATTGTCCCCTCCAGACTGACCTCAAAACTCTGAGACCTTAGTCTCGGCTCAGCCCTCTGCAACTGGATCCTCAGCTTTCTGACTCAGGGACCACAATCAGTGAGGATCGGTAACTGCACCTCCTCCACGATAATACTCAACACTGGAGCCCCCCAAGGATGTGACCTCAGCCCCCTGTGTACTCCCCGTATGCACACAACTGTGTTGCTAAATTCCAAATGAATGCCATCTATAAGTTTACTGATGACACCTCCGTGGCAGGACGGATATCTAATGTCAACGAGTCAAAATACAGAAGGGAGATAGAGGGCTTGGTGATGTGGTGCAATGAGAACAACCTTTCATTCAACGTTGGTAAAACTTAAAAAAACTGATCGTTGACTTTAGGAAAAAAAAGAGAACGCGCCCCCATCGGTATCTGAGGTTGAGACGATGGAGAACAGCAAGTTCCTCGGAGTAACAATAACTGACAACATGTCGTAGACTTCCCACGTAGATGCGACGGTCAAGAAGGCATAACAACACATCTTCTTCATCAGGCGGCTCAGGAAATTTCATAAAGTCCATAAGGTCCCTCAGCAACTTGTACGGATGTATCATTGAAAGCATACTGTCTGGGTGCAAATTGGCCTGGTATGGCAACTGCTGTGTCCAGGACCATAAACTATAGAAGGTTGTGTGCACAGCCAGACCATCACGGAAGTCAACCCTCCATCCATGGATCCCATTTACACAGCTTGTTGCTGTAAAAAGGCCGCTAACATCATCGAAGACTCATCACACCCTGGTAATGATTTCCTACAACCTATTCTGTGAGGCAGAAGATACAGAAGCTTAAACACATGCACCAGCAGGTTCAGGAACAGCTTCTTCCTGGCCATCATTAGAGTGATGAATGGACTCTCCAGCCTGAAATAACACTGATCTTGCTAATGTTGATCTTGCCTAGCGCATGCCTGATGCACTGTAACTTGTATGTCTCTAAGTTTTTTTTACACCCTATGATCTGTATGTCCTTGCTCACTATGATTTGCCTGTACTGCTCATAAACAAAGCCTTTCACTGTACTTCGGCAAACGTGACAATAAATCTATCAATTGATGCCAAACAATGTCTCCCACATTGAATATCATTCCTTCAGATTATTGTCTATGTGGGAAAAGGGGAAAAAAAAGTCTTCCATTTCCCTCACTGAGTTCCAACTTTTCACACCTAGTTTGGCAAATATTGACTACTAACTGATGTTCTCATCTCATTTACAGCTTTCCCCAACGTTTTGACAAGCAGATATTTGATCATCTTTCAGCGTGGTTTTGAACAGGAGATCTTTCACCTGTTAGGCAAACATGACGACTATTACACCGTAGAAACAATGCACCACCTGGTTTGCATCTGGAACTGTATATCAAAGCTTCTTAAATCTTGTTGGTTAATGAGATACACAAATCCTCTAAATATCTCACAGTGCATGCTGCATCCTTTTGGCTTTTCAGTTAAGGTCAGTACTAGCGAAAACAGCTACAGAAGATAATTGTAGGGAAGTTTAAATGTAATGATCAACTGCAAGTGTATTCACTCACAGAAAGGATGCAGTTTTTATTGTCATTATCTTCTGTGGCATGTCATGGATAGAGCATTTGCATGCAATTCCTCATTAAAGACTTTGGAGCAAATGAACAAGAGAAAATTGAGATATATAATTTAATTGCATTCTGTTCTGCTTTCAGTATTGGACAAGTGATTAAGAGATGCATTAAACACATAGTACAGTGAGTGACTGTAAGACTTTGGCAGGCCAGGTTGGGGGTTCTGGGGTGAGTTGTGGAAAACAGATGACAGCAAACTAACAGCCTGTTTCACAGTTGACTGACTTCATTTTCCATTTACTCCGAGTCAGTACCTGAGTGATCTTTGAATGAGCATTCTGCACTCGATGAGCTAAATTGAATTGCATTGCCGAAAGCTTTATCAGGCACACTTCTTACATTAAGAATGAGTGATCAGACACTAATGTACTGTGCATATTGATCAGCATTACAACTGATGCCTGGATGCATGTTGGCCTATAACTATACAATTGATTGCTCAACTGCGTAGTATTTCTCCCATTATAGTCTTGATTTATACCTGAAAATCAATCTCCATAATCTGTGACTGTTGGTGGAGAAGTTGCTTTCATTGATAATGACTTTCTACTTATGGCAAGCAAATTTTCAGACAAACCTAACCCTTGTAAACCTTTGGAGTCAGCAGTACCAACAAGTAGAACCATACGTATCAAGCTTAAAACCTTATGAACAGGAGTGATCTGGAAAAGTTTTCACTCCTGTTCCTTGTGGGAATGAAATCTAAACTTCTTCTGTCTGATCACTTGTTTTGAAATGTTCACTGTTCCTTTGGTCAGAAGTCAGATGACACCAGGTTATAGTCCAACAGGTTTATTTGAAGTCACAAGCTTTTGGAGCGTAGCCCCTTCGTCACCTGTTGGACTATAACCTGGTGTTGTCTGACTTCTGACCTTGTCCATCCTAGTCCAATACTGGCGCCTCCACAATGTGCCTTTGACAATGTGACCAAAAGAACCAGTTATAGAGCTGCTGACCTGACTTGAGTGTAGCTCTTTGTACTCACTAGAATTTCCTTCTCGTCAATAGAAATCACAACCGCTGTTTGCAGCACTGAAAGCCTTTGTAAAGTCACCGTTAGTATGACTTAATGGACATTCATTAAGACTGTCACTCTCCTCTCTTGCCCAAAGCAATTTCAGAGGTGTACATTATTTTCTGCAGCTCCAATATCCCACACTCGGGAAACTATAAAGCTTAGGGAAGACACTTTTTGCAATTGATTTTTTCAAAACAGGGCTTGATCGTAGCATGTTCATTCCCTCACCACGTGTTGGTTGGGAGAGGTCAGACAGGGATTAATATGAGGTTGGTTGGCTCGCCGAGCTGGTTTGTTGTCTTGCAGACGTTTCGTTACCATGCTTAGTAACATCCTCTGCAGCCTCCAATGAAGTGTCGGTGTGTTTTCCCGCCTGGTTTTTAAACTCTGGGGTCCGTTGAGATGGATTGCCTCACTTCCGGTTTTCCTTCGTAGTGGAATGTACATGGAGTCGAGCTCAATGTGTTTATTGATAGCATGCTTCGTGGAGTGCCATGCTTCCAGGAATTCTCGTGCTTGTCTCAGCCTAGCCTGCCCCAGGATCTTGGTGTTGTCCCAGTCGAAGTCGTGGTTCTCCTTGTCCATGTGGATTGAGATTTGGATCTCATCAGCCTCTTACTCTCTCGCCTGTACCTCCTGATAGCCTTAGCTCCAGGCAGCAATCTTTGCTAGTAGCTTTTCTTGAGTGTATATCTACATCTGTACTTTAAGCTAGCTATACATGCCCTTGCATAAACTGCAATTGAATTACTCAAATCGAATCAGGAAAGTGTAATTTCAATCTGCATCACCCGTCTTCTGAAATCTATGCATAAAATTTCATTATGTCTAAGTATGGGTGTTCAAACTCTATTGCATATATATGAAGTCCCTATAAGTCCCTATCCATGTTTCATATACTGATTTCCCTTACGAGTTTTCAAATATCTAAGATAATTTAAGTTTACAATCTATGAATGTGATTCCTTGGCATTTCTAAAGAGCAGTGAATGTAAGTAATAAACATTTTCTCATTCTCTGGTTGATCCAGGGAAGCTTTAAAGATCCTTAATTTAATGACATTGAAACCATCTGCCATTACACAATGGACATATCTTCCTTAGCCCCACAAACTTAATTCTTCCAATTTCAAAAGCTAAAGTTTTCAAACAATTAACCTTTACTCGTTGAATGATAGAATGATAAAGTGCGAAAGTCAATTGTGTTGCTGCTGGATCTTTGAACCCTTTGAAAGTGGCGCCCAATTGGTGCAAATGCCCTGGTCTCTTTTATAGCGCCATAGTCATATGGCACAGAATCAGACCCTTCAGTCCAACCAGTCCACACCAACCATGTTCCCAAACCAAACTAGTCCCAATTGCCTGCACTTGGCCCATATCCCTCCAAACCTTTTCTATTCACGGCCTGACAATTTTTTCTCCTTAGGGGCATTGCGAAATATGCTTTTGAAAGATGTTATTGAATCTGCTTCCACCAATCTTTTTGAAGCAGCTTATTCCAGATCATCATAACTTGGCTGTTGCTGTTTAAAAAATAATAATATTTTTAACTTGCATCTTACAAGCTATTATCCAGTACTTGATAAATGTACAAGCAAACAAAAGGCTGAATTGACCACAGAATCCATAGAAACTCTAGAATGCCGAAAGAGACCATTTTGCCCACTAGATTTGCAGGAACCATCCAAAGAACAACCCACCCAGACCCAGCTCCCACCCTGTAAACCCCACATTTCCCTTGGCTAATCCACCTAGCTTGCACATCCCTAGTCATTACAAACAATTTAGCATGGCCAATTCATCTAACCTGCATATCTTTGGACTGTGAAATGAAACTGGAGCATTCAGAGGAAACAGATGCCAACATGGGGAGAACAGACAAATTCTACACAGGGCTGGAATCAAACCCAGGTCCCTGGCACTGTGAGGCAGCAGTGCTAACCACTGAGCCACCATGGAGTAGGGGTTGCCAGCAGAACCTGCATCCTACAGGGAGAATCTGCTGCCATTGGTGGCAGCTGGTTGTGGAGAGAAAACAGAAAAAAAATCAGTTAGAGAGCAGAAGCACTACAGAGACTTTTTGATTTATAACTGAAGACCTTTGATGGACCCAGATTTTCAAGTGGTGAATGTTTGAAGCTATTATGTAGGAATGAGACCGAGATTGAGAGAGAAGGATAGCCATTACTGGGCCTTCCTCATGAAGCAACAACATGAATCCTTTCATTTGCTGCATTAGACCTTACCATCAAACCTTCTCCTGGCTGACTGTGGGATGAGTGAAAACAGTGACAAATGAAAATGAGCCTTTTCTCCCCATCATACGTGGGCTCAGGCTGTGGCTGTGGTGGTTCAGATCAGAGGTTGAAAATCTCTGGGTTGTGGATAGGAGGAATGGGGTAGCTGTAGTTCCCCCCCACCCCCCCACCTCAATCATTGTGGTATCCTCTTATTTACAGGTACTGCGCTACTCAGTTCAGATGCTAAAAGTGAAGCTCACTGACAATAGGGCCCATTAATCAGTACAACACCATGCACTTAGCAAACAAATTCCTCACATGGTATCATAAGGGTTGCATTTGGCATGAACTTATGTCTGGTAGCAAAATTACTGCCCAATAGTAATTTACAGCGTAGCTGATTTTTGAGTGCTTTCTAATCATTTATAATGCGCAACTCCTCTTTTTAAAAAAAACTAACAGACAAATGAAATATGAAATATTGCAATCAGGCCTTTCCAAATTCAACTTCATAGAATCCCCACAGCGGGGAAGCAGGCTATTCGGCCCATTGAGCCCACACCGACCCTCCAAAGAGCACCCCACCCAGGTTTACTCCCTACCCTGTCCCTACATTTGCGACCCTAGACACTATGGGCAATCTAGCATGGCCAGTCCACCTAGCCTGCACATTTTTGGTCTGTGGGAGGAACCTGGAGGAATCCCACGCACAGACAGTTGCCCGAGGCTCGAATTGAACCTGGGTCCCTGGCTCTGTGAGGCAGTAGTGCTAACCATTGTGCCACCCTAATTTTGATTTGTTAAACAAAACTTGTTAAAGTGATTTAATATTACTGTGTTGGGGTTCTGTGGATCCGGTAACAGTTTGCAGAATTCCATACTCAGCATAGCGAGAGAGAGAAAGCCAACTAAATTAACAGAAAATAATTTACATGCTAAGTGCTTTAGTGATGACAAGGACTGGCAACTCTCGAGACTGCACCATAGTGTCACTAATTGATGTATGATGGCCTGATGTCATTCACTATTCCATCCATTTAAAATTAGAACTCCAAAATTTGCATACATCGGAATCATAGCAAGTATCCATCTCATTTGTTATAAGGTCACCAGGCAGCACTGTTGATAGACCATTCCATTTTCTGTAATAGATCTCCAGCTGTCTTGTAAAACTGCACTTTGTGCCAAATTACATCCTGAAACTGCCTTTAACTGCTACAATATGCTATCATCATTTTCTTATTTCAAATTCCAGTTGCTGGTCTACGGTAAAAATAGAAAAATATGTTTCTTTTTAAAGCTAGAATGCAGGAGTCCAGCTGTTTGTTTTTTAACAGACGTCTGCCTCTGACCATAATTGTCATGTTACGTTATAAAGGTTAATGGTTGCCAGGGGCACCCTTTGAAACAGCCCGATAGAAACGGTTGCCTTTCAGACTAAAAATACAAGCCAGTTTTAAAAGGTAATCCACTAAGGGGAAGGACGAGGCAACCATGGCTGACGAGGGAAGTCAGGGACAGCAGAAAAGCAAAAGACAAAAGCATACAATGTGGTGAAGGTTAGTGGGAAGTCAGAGGATTGGGAAGCCTTTAAAAACTAAAAACAAACTAGGATAACTAAAAAAGCAACAGACTTGTATAGCATAGATACAGACCTTTCAATCCACCTTGTCCGTGCTGACCAGACACCCCAATTTGACCCTAAACCCTTTTGCCAGCATTTGGCCTATATCCCCGTAAACCCTTCCTATTCATATTCAGATGCCTTTTAAATGTTGTAATTGTACCCACCTCCACCACTTTCTCTGGCAGCTTGTTCCATACATGCACCACCCTCTGACTGAAAAGTTACCCCTCAGGTCCTTTTTAAATCTTTCCCCTCTCACTTTAAACCTATGCCTTCTAGTTTTGGACTACCCCACCTGAGGAAAAAGACCTTGACTATTTACCCTACCCATACCCCTCATGATTTTACAAACGTCTATAAAATCGCTCCTCAGCCTCTGCTGCTCCAGGGAGAAAAGCCCCACCCTATTCAGCCTCTCGCTATAGCTCAACTCCTCCAGTCCCAGCAACATCCTTGTAAATCTTTTCTACACCCTACCAAGTTTAACAGCATCCTTCCTATAGAAAGGAGACTAGCATTGTACGCAGTATTCCAAAGTGGCCTCACCAACATTCTGTACAGCAGCAACATGATGTTCCAACTCCTATACTCAATGCTCTGATCAATGAAGGCAAGTGTGCCAAATGCCTTCTTCACCATCCTGTCTACCTGCAACTCCACTTTCAAGGAATAATGCACCTGTACCCGTCTGTCTCTTTGTTCGGCAACACTGCCGAGGGCTAATAAAGGTGAAGAAGATAAAATATACGGGTGAGCTAGCTAGTAGTATAAAAAGAAATGCAAGGGTTTTTTGTACATTCATAAAGGTAAGAGAGGGGCTGGAGGAGTAGGAATGGGGAACAAAGAAATGGCAGAGGAACTGAATAGATACTTGGCATCAGTTTTCATGGTGGAAGACACCAATAGTATGCCAGCACTTCAAGAGAGTCGGGAGCAAAGGTAAGTGTAGTGGCCATCACTAAGGAGAAGATGCTGGGGAAGCTGAAGGGTCTGAAGGTGCACAGATCACCCCGACTGGATGGACTATACCCCAGGGTTCTGATGAGATAGCTGCAGAGATAATGGAGGGATTGTTGGTAATCTTTCAGGAATTACTGGAGTCAGAGAGGGTCCTGGAGAACTGGAAAATAGCTAATGTAATATTCATGTTTAAAAAAAGGACAAATGCAGAAGATGGGAAATTATCAGCCTGTTAGCCTGACCTCATAAGTTGGACAGAAAATTGGCTGGATCATAGAAGACAGAGGAGGGTTCCGGAGCAGTGCTTTTTTCCACCTGCAGGTCTGTGACCAGTAGTGCTCCGCAGGGAATGGTGTTGGGACCTCAGTTGTTTGTGATTTATATAAATGATTTGGATGAATATGTAGGTGGCCGATGACATGGAAATAGGTGGAGTTATAAATAGTGAGGAAGATTATCAAAGGACACAGCAGGATATAAATCAGTTATAAAGTTGCGTGGAGAAATGGCAGACTGATTTTAATCCAGACAATTGTGAGATGCAGCATTTTGGGAGGTTGAATGCAAAAGGAAAGCATATAGTGAATGGCAGGACCCTTAGTAGCATTGATATACATAGGGATCTTGGGGTGCAAATTCATAAGCTTCGTGAAAGTGGCAACAAAAGTGGATAAGGTGGTAAAGAACGCATACGGCATGTTTGCCTTCATCGGTTAGGGCATAGAGTACAAAAGTTGGCAAGTCATGTTGCAGTGGTATAGAACTTCTGTTTGTCCACATTCGGAGTATTCTGTGCAGTTCTGATCACCGCATTATAGGAAAGATGTGGAAGCTTTGGAGAGAGTGCAGAAGTGCTTTACCAGGGTGTTGCCTGGACTGGAGCATATTAGCTATAAGGAAAAATTGGACAAACCCGAATCATTTTTGCTAGAGTGTCAAAGGCTGAGCAGTGAATTGAAAGGAATGTATTAAATTATGAGAGACATGGATAGAGTGGATAGTCAGTCTTTTTCCCAGGATAGAAATGCCAAATACTAGGGTGCATAGGTTTGAGATGAGAGGGAAAAAGTTTAAAGGAGATGGGTGAAACAAGTTTTTTACACAAGGGTGGTAAGTGCCTGGAATATACTGCTGTCGGAGGTGGTAGAAGCTGATACAATAGCAATGTTTAAGAGGCATTTGGAAAGACACATGAACAGGCAGGGAATAGAGGGATATGGACCATGTGCAGGCAGAAAAACTGAAGTTGCTGGAAAAGCTCAGCAAGTCTGGCAGCATCTGTGAAGAAAAATCACAGTTAACGTTTCAAGTCTGGTGACCCTTCCTCAGAACTGATGGTAGTTAGGAAAATGTCGATTTACGTGCAGAAGATAGGGAGGGGAAGGAGGTAAAGAGTAAATGCTTGGTGGGGATACAGCCCAAAGAGAGAGAAGAGCAGGTAGATAGACAAAGGAGGTGATAGCTATTCACCCTCCTAGCTAGATCGTTATTAATGGGGACTATTAGTGACTAACAATAGGTAGTGTGTAACGGCAGACAATATGATAACAAGGCCTGATGTGTGGAGTTGGGGGCTAGGACATGGGAGAGTTTAGACCCTAAAAGTGTTGAACTTGATATTGAGCCCAGCTGCAGGGTCCCCAAGTGGAAAATGAGGAGTTATTCTTCCAGCTTGCCCTGAGCTTCGCTGGAACACTGCAGCAAGTGTAAGATAGAGATATTGGCCAGGGAATAGGGTGGTGTGTTAAAGTGGCAGGAAACTGGAAGCTCAGGGTCTTTTTTGCGGGCAGAATGCAGGTGTCCTGTGAAGCGGTCATCGAGTCTACACTTCATTTCCCCAATGTAGAGGAGACCACATTGTGAGCAGCGAATGCAGTGGACTAGATTCTGGGAAGTGCAGATAAAGTGCTGCTTCACCTGGAAGGTATGTTTGGGGCCTTGGATAGTTGGTAGGGAGGAGGTTAATGGGCAGGTGTTGCGCCTTTGGTGGTTGCAGGGGAAAGTGCAGTGGGACTGTGGGGGAGAGTTGGGAGTGAAGGAAGAGTGGATCAGGGTGTCCTGGAGGGAACGGTCCTTAAGGAAGGCAGACAGGGGAGGGGAGGGGAATATGTGTCTGGTGGTGGCACCTTTCAGACAAATGGGATTGGTTTAGAATGGCATCATGGTCTGCATAGATGTGGTGGGCCAAAGGGCCTGTTCCTGTGCTTTGTTTTATGAAACTTCAAAACTTCAAATTAAATATTTTTGCAAGCTGAGATAATGCATCTCAGCACCTGTGGTCCTCATTGGTCATGTAAGGCCTGCATCATTCCAGCGAACACTGTATGCTCACTCTCCATGGATACCCCGATGCAAATACTACCATGGAAGGGGGTGAGCAGTTGAGTCAAATGAACCCAATTGCCTCTTTATATTGCACGCATAATTATCCAAAGACCACCCCCCAGTAGGGGCTCATGCATATAGACCTAAGTCTTAATCTATAAAATCAACATTATTGGCCTCATCACACTATTATCAGTCCTTCCTGCAAAACATGCTTTAAAGCTGAAGGGTGCAGGAACAAGACTGACCTAAAGGGGCTGCCTGGAGATGGCCTGTCTCAGCAAGCTCCAGGAAAGATCTTAAGTCCTTTGAGATTGCTTGATGTGTTGTTTTGACGGTCTATTAAACAGAAAATTCCATTTAGTACTTCATCACTGATTCATTCCGAGCATTGTCCTTCTGCCTCATTCAATTAACTGTTGTTTAACTTATATAGAGAGGTTGAACTGATGAATGCCAGTGAATTTCTCATTTCTGGAGAGTGCGTGAATGACTAATGTCAATTAGGATTGGTAATAAAACTTAAAACTCTATTTCAAGGTAGGTGGGTTTGTTTTGGTGCTTAGGCAAAGAATAAGATAGTTCACTTCCAACAGGAGGCTGCCCATCTCTTGTCTGAACAATGAAGAGTTGCTATAATTTTTTTAAAAAGAGGCGAGTGTGTGGAGGAAGGGGCAGTTTGAATGTTTCAGCTGCCTAAGAGGGTGCCCAAGGATGTAATTGCAGCTGGACTTGTGCATGATCGGCAGCATGCCCCTTGTGTCTGGTGAGAAATCGATCTTAAGACCCAGTCTGCAATTTTCATGGAGCAAATAGGGGCAGCTCCTGCTGAGCGTGGCCTACTCTGTGCAACCAGGCAATGAGTGGACTAACAAATGGTCCTTAACTGCTGGTGGTTGCCCAGCAAAAGAGCTTGCAAGTTGTTTGGTGTAGCTGATGTGCTGCCAGAAGAAAGAGGTCTTCCTGTCTTCTCAAGTGTGCCATTAGCCCAATGCTGCCCACCAGTAACAGGGATCATCATTGCTGGCTAGCTCAGTGATCAGTCTGCTACTATCTCCAAACTAGTTGGCCCTGTTTTCTTACCTGAATTTTCAATGAAGGTGATAACATTAGAGCTAGACCAGAAAATCACTTCTGGTGGCCTCTGAAATAGGTCACGGAGGCAATGTTCTCTGTAAGGACAAGAAGAAACACATATAATTCCTCATCCTGTACCATATGACGTCTGCTCTGATTTAAACATACTGTGTACAGGCTTCAGAAGGCTGTGTATGAAGAACAAAAATTAAAGGAAAGAGTCTGCCTGTTTTGGAAAGAAATCTAACATCATATTGCCTCCAAAAGGGGATATTACCCAAAATGGTGGTGCTATATTGTCCCATATAACGCAAGAACCTAGGTGTGGATTACATATGTTTATTACATTTGGCTATTACATACAATTATTAAATTCCCAGAGACAGACATTTCTGGGCTAGTTTTGAGCTGTTCAGTTACAACAGAGCAGTGTGCGTTCAATTGCATTGTCATACTTCAAATGATCCTATGTAAGGTGGCCTTTACATTCTCACATTACATGCTATGATACAGTGATAATATCGTGAGCATGTCTGCTAAAAGTATAGTCACCATTATGATTCCAGCTGTTGATGCTACTGTTCAATCTACAGTGACAAAAAAGCAGTAATGTTTGGAAATGAGTGTACTGGAACACTGTTCTGAAGTACACAAAAGAAGTTGAACCCGTATGCATCATTTGCTGTTATTTTTCTTCTGCAAAGTCAGATTTCAGAAAGAATGATAGATTGATCGTAGGTCTTTTTAAGTTTTAGTTAACATGGAAACGTAATCCCATGAGGCTAAAGAGTTTCTTTAACAACAGAAGTTTATTGCACAAAAGATGAAAACTAAAAACAAGAACAAACAAAGCAATCTAAATATAGAAGACAGCTTGAAAGATCTTAAGACAAACAGCAAAACAAGGTCTCCTTCTGTTTTTAACAAGATCCACTACAGAAATTCAAATCCAGAGAAATTACCTCTCTATACCAAATCTTTAAAGTTTGACTTAACTGAATATCCCCAGTTATTTACTCTGAAGTATGAAATCTTCTTATATGAAAACTCACAAAACTGAGAGCGCAGACATTCTCAGCTTTTGATAAACTCTAGATTTCTAACCAAATACTCTTGGTTTAGAAGTTTCATAAACTAACCTTTGATACTGCTTACTGGGGGAGAAACTGTATTTGCTTCTGACCACCATTAGGTCTTCTTTGAATGACCCTAAAAAATTTCAATTACTAGTCTTTCTGAACTAAAATCAATCCTTGATTGACCTGAACCAAAAACAAGCTCACACATGGCCTTCAATGTTTACTTGAATTGTGGTAAATCGCCACAGTAAAAACATTTTTCCATGATCACAGGAGGGATTGCTGCTCTCTGATACATGCTGGATTAAGTCACTGTTCTGGAAGGACTATCTGACCTGTTGTTCATCCAGCTCCACACCTTGTTATCTCAGACTCCAGCATCGGTAGTTCCTACTATCTCTGGCTGACCTGGTTTTGTTTATGAAATAACTCCTCATAAAAGTAACCTATGATTTAAAAATCCAAACTCTTAGAAAATGATATTCTATGTGTGTAGATATCACACGTCATGCTACATGACATACCATGTATCCTTAGCCTATGAGACAACACTACGATCTCAGTGCAGTATTCAGATCCTCCAATTTGGTGTTTAGCTCATTCCAAATGCTCATCAATTATGTCATCAACTCATATCTATTATACATATTTTCAAATCCAATACCAAACTACTGATGAATTTAAGATCTATTTAATATTCCAAACTTTTGTCCTTTGGGAATTACATCGAGCAACCAAATTCCCATCCTGTCTCAATCTTAACTGACCTCAGAGCAAAAGAATTCTCCAATATGTAACAACTCCAAATGGGCAAAAATAACTAAGTAAATCAAGAAAAAGCATTCTGCTTGAAAATGTCAAAGGTATAGTCCCCGCAGATTTATTTATTAAGAACATTTATCTAAAGCAGCTCCTTAATTTAGATTTCACATTGCTCAGGAGACCCTCATTACGGCAGCACAGACACAAACCATAATTCAATTAGTGAAAGCACACAAGCATTGGGCAGGATTATTTTGTGAGCTGTTTGGAGCAGTGCAGTGCCTAAAATTAGCCTGGTTTTGTCTGATTACAACAACCTATAACCTTTATGGGTGTGTAATTTGTGCAAGTAGATTTAAACTGAAAAGATGTTTGGAACATAACAGAAATCAGAATTGAATGGGGTGTAAGTCAGGCGTGGGGGGCAAATTGGCTGGGTTGTAAGTTAGGCAGTGTCTCAGTTGGGCAGCATGTAAATTGGCAGGAGATGGAAACTGGACAGAGGAGGCAGTAAGTCAGTCATGGTGTAAATCAAGTGGTGTGTAAATTGTGTGGGGTTTTTATTGGGTGGGGTGCATTTTGGGTAGATGAATATTGAACTGGTATATAACTGGGGAAAATCAGGCAGGTTGCAAACCCGGAGTTGTGGTAAATTGGGAGGATGTAAACTGGTTGAGGGAAATGTTAGGCATTGGAGTAAATCAGGAGGCACCTAATTCGGCAGGCTGAAATTGAGTGGGTGCAAATTGGGGCAGGGTACATCAGGAGGGATGTAACTCAATATGGTGCGAATGGAGAAGGGTGCTGAATGGGGTAAGTTTGAGTGGGGTGCAAATTGGCAGGGGATGGAAATTGGCTGGTTGGTATATCAGTCAGGGATAAATTAGATGGCCAATCTAATACTGCCGGCTTTGTGCCCAGTGGTTTTATTGTCTATATCTCCAAATTAATGCAATGTTCTTAACTTCAAAGTTGTACTAAGCTATGTTATTATATTAATGCTTAACAGTGTATTGTAGTATTTTGTCCTTTATTTGATGCAAGCCTTTGTTTAAATGGATTAATGCCTCTATTAAGATAGCAGAAATGGAACATTGAACAAACAGATTCTGTCTTTGCACAACAGAAGCATTCAAGATCACATGGGGAGAACATAGTTGAGAATTCTGATGTGCTGAAGAAAGATGATACTTGGATGAGCCCTTGGCTTTGAGAGCTGGTTTCAATGAAAGCCCATGCCTACAGTCTGTAGGGTCAATGTAAAATGAGATAACAAGGTGTAGAGCTGGATGAACACAGCAGGCCAAGCAGCATCAGAGGAGCAGGAAGGCTGACGTTTCGGGCCTAGACCCTTCTTCAGAAATAATAACGAATACCGGTCACTTTTGGACATAGAGCAGTTTTTCCGCTGCCTCTGCGCTTACTTCTTCAACCGTGAGCCTAACCCTCCCTCTACTGACCCCTTCTCCCGCCTCCAACACACCCCCTCCTCCTGGACACCACCCCAAGGCCTCCTACCCTCCCTCGACCTCTTCATCTCCAACTGCTTTCATGACATCAATCGCCTCAACCTCTCCACCCCTCTCACCCACTCCAACCTCTCCCCCACGGAGCATTTCTGAAGAAGGGTCTAGGCCCGAAACGTCAGCCTTCCTGCTCCTCTGATGCTGCTTGGCCTTCTGTGTTCATCTAGCTCTACACCTTGTTATCTCAGATTCTCCAGCATCTGCAGTTCCCACTATCTCAGGGTCAATGTAAAATGAGTTTAGACAATCTTAAACCAGATCCAAGAGTGGAACGTGGTGGTGTGGTGAAGTGATAGAGCAACTGTTAGCTCGGGGTCATTTTTGCAGAAACAGTGTCAGCATTCCTCAAAGTGAACACCCAATCTGCATTTCGTCTTCCCTATGTAGAGGAGACCACATTGTGAACAGTGAATACAGTGGACCAGATTGAATGAAGTACAGTCAAATCGCTGCTTCACCTGGAAGGTGTGTCTCTGAAATGTTCACCTTTTTCTTCAAACAAGGATTTCCCACTATCGTGGTTGACAAGGCCGTTGGCCATTTTTTGGCCTATCTCCCACACTTCTGCCCTCACCTCTTCCCTCACACAACAATGACAGCGTCTCTCTGATCCTCACTTACCATCCCACCAGCCTCCGCATCCAAAGGATTGTAGACTGCCATTTCTGTCACCTCCAAATGATGTCACAACTGGGCACACATTCTCCTCCCCTCCCTTGTCAGCATTCCACAGGGAGCATTCCCTCTGGGATACTCTGGTCCACACCCCCTCCATTCCCAACATCTATCACACCCCCCACTGCAGGTGGTGTAACACTTGCTCATTTAAATCCTTGGTCCTTACTGTTCAAGGCTCCAGACACACCTTCCAGGTGAAGCAGCGATTTACTTGCACTTATTCAATCTGGTCTACTGTATTTACTGCTCACGATATGGCCTCCTCTACATCAGGCATATGAAATGCAGGTTGGGGTGACCGCTTTGCAGAACTCTGATGCTGTTTCCGCAAAAATTATCCCGAGCTTCCAGTTGCCTGCCACATGAACACATGACTGTGTTCCCAAGTCAACTTTTCTGTTGCAGGCCTGCTGCAGTGTTTCAGTCAGTCTTGGCGTAAGCCCAAAGAACAACGTCTTATTCTCAGTTTAGGGAGCCTGCAGCCTCTAGGACTCAATATCGAGTTCAATACCTTTAGAACCTGATTCCAACCTTCCATGTTTTTCTACTCTACCCTCACACCCGGTCCCTTTTATGAGATGGGTTGCTTTAGCCAGTCCCCCTATCCCATGTACTGTTAGGCCCATTATCATGTTACATGGGCTGCATTCAGCATAACTAACCCATTTTCTCACTCTTAGCTATTCATTATCACTCACTCAGCTTTTCTCCTGTTCTGGCCTGCTAACCATTATCTCCTGTTTTCCTACCCCTTTCATATCTCTCTTTCTGGGCTTCAACTCCACCTGTCCGCTTGCCTTTCCCCTTCTCCCTCTCTCCCTCCCTCACTTCGACATCAGCATAAATATCACTTTTTTCCTAGCTGCTAACAGTTCCGATGAAGAATTACCAGACTCAAAACATTAACTCTCCCTCTTCCAACAGATGCTGCCAGACTTGCTGAGTTTCTCCAGCAATTTCAGTTTTTGTTTCAACCTAAGAACTTATTGGAAATATGCACCGGAACCAGTTTGAATGACTGCATCCAAGAAACCAACTAATCAACATCTGCCCTGGTCTGTGTGTGTGTGTGTGGGCTCAAATGAATGCATGAATGTTTTTGCCTGGTGTTGCATATTTTTATTATTTTTCTTTGCTTAACAGTTAATAAATTTACTCTTTTGACTCAACTCCTTTGATTTGCTAAACAAAAACCAAAAGAACTGCGGATGCTATAAATCAGAAACAAAAACAGAAATTACTGGAAAACCTCAGCACGTTCGGCAGCATCTGTGCAGAGAAATCAGAGTTAACGTTTCGGATCTGCTGATCCTTCCTCAGAACTGAGTTAACTCTGATTTCTCTGCACAGATGCTGCCAGACCTGCTGAGCTTTTCCAGCAATTTCTGATTTTGTTCCTTTGATTTGATCCTTATTGACACCAAAAATAGTTGACAATATTTTTAATTAGGGAAAGGTATAAGCTTGCATAGAAAGGACTTAAACCTTTGTTGTGATTAATCAAGAAGGTTGAACAGAGGGAACTGGTTCCTCCTTTCTCCCCTGGTTTTAGCATTGTCAATCCGAGTGAGAAAGGCCTTTCTATATCTAATTGTAGACTTGGAACAATATGATACTGGTTTGATAGGAAATGTTCTTTTCTTGGAAAGATGCAGAGTAGAAAGAATATTTGGTGCTGCTGACTGAAGCTTGCATAATGCTGATTCTGTGCATGTGTGATAGAATCTCAATGCTCACATCATGCAGCATAAATTATTTAAAAATATCATTTCCCTTTCTATCTCAGCTGTACTTGAGTTATTTTATTGACAGAAGTACTGAAGTCTGTCTCCTACTTTGACATCGATTCAGGCAGGAACTCTTTGCATTAATGTGACAAATTTTAGTGGTATTTTCCATTGCCAAGTGTAGTGGTACCATTGGGGCAAAAAAAAATTCAGTGTGAAAATAATTCATTCTCATGTGCCAGTTTCCCAGACTAGTACCATAATTCCAATAAGAAAATCAAAAGTAAACATACATTCCGGCTGCTACTTGCAACTAAATTCTGTGGGTGGAATCTTATTATTTAAGACCAAGTGTGGGTGTCGGTTGAAATGCAACATGTTCATCTGCTTGAGAATTGGCCAGATTTCTGGCAGAGTTACATTCTTCTCAGCTCATTAAGTATTCAATGTGAGGAAAAATGGTGAATATTATGGCCAGGAGTTCCTGCCATCTCCACATGAGAAATAAAATATCTTTTGCCAGAAGGTAAGGAATCTATATAAGTGGAGGTAAGAAATAACAATGGGAAAGGACAGTAGTGTATACGCCCCCTAGTAGTAGCTATACTGCAGGGCTGAGAACAAGTCAGGAGATACCGAAAGCATATAAAAAATGCAGCACATTAATGATTGATGACTTTAATCTTCAAGTAGATTGGGAAAACCAAATTAGCAGAAGTAGTCATGAGGAAGAAATCATAGAGTGTACTTGGGATGGTTTCATTGAACAATATATTATGTATCCAAACAGAGATCAGGATATTATCAGATCTGGTAATGTGTAATGAGGCAGGTTTAATAAATGATCTTGGAGGAAAAGATCCCCCCAGAAACAGTGACCATAACACAGTAGGGGTTAGCGCTCAATTTGAGAGGGAGAAACTTGGGTTGGAAACAACTTTGCTAAACTTAAATAAGGATAGTTACATAAAATAAGGGATAAGTTGGCTAGAGTGGGCTAGGAAAGTTTTGCAGCGATGACTGTTGATAAACAGGGGGAGGCTAGTGGTATTATCACTGTTAATCCAGAAACCCAGATAATATTCTGATGACCCGCATTCGAATCCTGCCCCGGCAGATGTTGAAATTTGAATTCAATAGATATCAGGAACTAAGAATCTATTGACCATGAAACACTGTCAGTTATCAGAAAAACCTATCTTGTTCCCTAATGCCCTTTAGGGAAGGAAGCTGTGATCCTTACCTGGTCTGGCCTACATGTGACTCTAGACCCACTGCAATGTGGTTGATTCTTGGGCAATTCGGGATTGGCACTAAATGCTAGGCTGGCCAGCGATTCCTTCATTTAATGAATAAAAAAAGGAAGACATTTACCCAAATAGTTCATGGACCCAGCAAAGGCATAGAATCATAGAATCCCTACAGTGTGGAAACAGGCCCTTTGGTCCATCAAGTCCATACTGACCCTCTGAAGAGCATTCCACCCAGACCCATTCCCCCACCCTTTCTCTGAACACTATGGGCAATTTAGTATGGTCAATCCACCTAGTCTGCACATCTTTGGACTGTGGGAGGAAACCGGAGCATCCAGCAGAAACCCATGCAGGCACAGGAAGAATGTGCAAACTCCACACAAACAGTGGCTTGAGAATGGAATCAAACCCAGGTGCCTGGCGCTGTGAGGCAGCAGTGCTAAGCCATGTCCCAGTGAGGAAGAAAGATTCTGGGAAGGGATAAACCAACCATGGTTAACCAGAGAAGTTAAAAAGAGTATCATATTGAAATCAAGATGTCAAAAATAATAGAACGAGAGAAAATAATAATTTTGGGTAAACTAACCAGTAATATAACAACGGATGTGAAGAGCATCTTTTAAGAAATAAAATAGAAGAGACAAGCCAAAGTGAACTTAGGCCACTTAGAGAATGAGGCTAGCGAAATAACAATAGGGAACTAGGAAGTGCAGAAGAGTTGGTTAAGTACTTTGCATCAATCTTCACAGTAGACAACTTTAATAAGAATAATCAAAGGGTAAAAATAGGGTGAGGAAATAACTACAATGACTATCACCAAAGGAAAAAAAAAGTATTAGGGAAACTAAAGGAGCTAAAGGCTAATAAGTCTCCAAGAATGGATGTGTTGCATCTGAGAATATGAAAGGAAGTAGCTACAGAGATAATGGATGTGCTAGTTACTGAATACCTGATAGGTGAGCTGGGCCATGAGCACTGACAGGGTGACTGAGGCACCCAGCACTTTGAGTTCAAAATATTTTTACAGGTATGAAATAGGCCAGTTGTCAGTTGAAAAAACTACCTTGATATCTTATGATTACTGAGGCATGAAAAAACAATTGTAAGCCATTGACAAATCACATGGCCAGCATCCATTGGCTTTTCTGGATTAAATGAATGGATCCAGTATGTGTGCAATTCTTGGGCTTTTACCACTTCACATTAGTTTTCAGCAGTGAAGAGCAAACAGCACATTTGCTGATCTTGCCAAACTGATTGTAATTACTGCTGCCAATTCTTCAGTTCAACTTGAATGACTAGCCTGCAGTGTTTGGTAAAGACTCAGAATAAGCTTGGAACTCTTGATTGCTTTGTGCAATCAGTTGCTGCTGAAATAAATACATGCTATATGTGCAACAAAGACCACTTGCCCTCAGATAGTATAATAAGTGATGGTGTCAATTGTTTAGATCTCCCACTGTCTAACAGGTGTCTTGTTTAACATTACATTTGCTACAGTAACCTTAATAAACTACATTGACCCCTTGAGCTTGATGCCACCTGTTAGTTGAGTGTCAGTGATATCTACACACTCATGATGTTGGAAGAATTGTACACCATGTGAGAAAGAATTTTCCGAAAAGGGAATTTTGATGATCAATTATTCTAAATCCCTCTTCTCTCCTTCCGTTTGCAACATCAGCCCAAACATACTGAACGAATGATGCAGCTTTGCCTTCCCCTGTGTTCTCCATCATCACAGATGCTGACTTGATTCACTCCATGTGATATCATGGCTGAACACCCCATTTACAGCAAAGGCTATGGGTCTTGATAACATCCCAGCTTTAGTGCTGAAGATATGCTTCAGAAATTGCTGCCGTACCCACCTTTCTTTCACCCCTCATTCCCAAGCCAAGCTGTTCCCAATGCTGCTACAATACTGGTATCTACCAGGTAAAGTGGAAAATTGCTCAAGGTATGCTCGGGCATGAAGGACTGGACAAATCCAAATTGACCAATTCCTGTTCCGTCAGTCCATTTCCAATCACCAGTAAAGTGATAGAAGGTATCATTGACAGTGTTACCAAATGTCATTTACACACTGACGACCTGCTCACCAGTGCCTCATTCAGGTTCTGCCAGAGTCACTCAGTTTCAAATCTCATTACAGCCTTGGTCCAAAAATAAATGAATGTGCTGAATTCCACTGATGAGGCAAGAATGACTTCACTTAACATAAAGGCAGCGCTTGTCCGTACATGACAACAAGAAGCCCTGGCTGCATTGAAGTCTGTAGGAGAACTCACTACTTGTACCTATTATACCTCGCACAAAAGCTGTAGTTGTTAGACAGCAGTCACCCCAGGATATCACTGTCGTTCCTTAGCGCAGGGGCCTAGGCCTAAACATCTCCAACCGTTGTATCTATGATCTTTCCTCCAATATAAGGTTTGAAGTAGGGATGTTTTTTTTGATTTGATTTATTTATTGTCACATGTATATTATTACAAAATACATTGAGAAGTGTTGTATAGTGTCACCACTCTCTGGCGCCCCCATGCAAGGTATTCAGTTCCATTTGCAAATTCCCTGATAAAAGTGGTCGGTGCCTGAATGTAGGATGACCTGAATGATATTGACACTGATAAGTATCGAGTAACATAAATATCATGCAGATGCATTGGGAGCAGTGGGGTGCAGCAGTGCTGTCACTGGACTAGTAATCTAGAGAACCAGGCTAACGTTTTGGCAACATGGCTCAAATCCCACCGTTGTTGCTGGTGGGTCTTGAATTCAATTCATAAGTCTTGAAAGAAAAACATCTGCATTTCCTACTATCTCTGAAAGAAAAACTAGTTGTTTTATGAAACCAATGTTGATTGTTGAAAATCCCATTTGGTTCGCTAATGTCCTTTCAGGAATAAAATCTGCTTTCTTTGCCCAGTCTGGTTTACATATGTGTCCAGAGCCACTGCAATGTGATTGACCCTTAACTGCCCCTCTAATTTAGCTTCACATGCCAATCAGTTCAGGAGCCAATAGTGTTGGGTGACAACTATTGGGCTTGCTAGCAAAAGCCACAAAAGAAATTTCATGAAATGATAAAAAAGACACTGACCATCTCCAATAAAAGAAATGTTAACTACCTTCCTTTGAGTTTAAGGGTATAACTTTCACCAAATTTACTACTGTCAACATCTTCAGAGCCATCATTTTGTTGAAATCTAACTGGCCAAACCACAAAAATAATATGGCAACAAAAGCAGGTCAGTGGCTGATTATTCTACAATGGTGAGCTCAAATCTTGAGTCTTCAAAGCCTGCCCACCATTACCAAGTCACAAGTCAGGATTGTGCTGCAGCACTCTCCACTCACCAGGATGGACGTAGCTTTAACAACACGACAGAAACTCACCATCATCCAGGATAAAGCCAACACTTGATCGTTGCCCCATACACCCACCTTAAACATTTTCTCCCACCTCCAGTAGCCATGAAGTATGTAACAACAGTATGTATAAATTGCAAGATACATTGTAACAACTCATTAAGTCTTCTTGAACAGCACCTTTCAAGTGTGAGACTTCTAACCCCTTGAAGAGCAAGTCAGTGGATGTTTAAAAACACTACCTCCTGTACGTTCCCCTCCAAATCTCACACCATCCTGATTCAGAACTCTATTGCTATTACACTTTTTTTACTTGTGGTCCAAGCCCTGGATATCTTTCCCTTAGAGCGCGCTGGACCCCAGCAGGTCAAGAAGGCCCCTCACCACCACCTTCTCAAGTACAGGTAGGGTTGTGGCAATAAATGCTGGCCTTGCTAACGATGTCCACATCCAATGCATGAACAACCTGCCTAAGAATGAATTGCCTTAATTTTATGCCCTTGACCAATGCTGACTCAATGTTGTGTATTGTTTACTTAAAGCTTAGCAACAGTCAAACTCAGCCTGGATCATCTGAAATAATGAACACTGATACATTCCCTGTGTTTATTCAGTGTAAGTTTGAACAAAGTGTCATGTCATCCCTCAAAATTACTTTGAAGTAACCAAACCAGTGATAAAGTTACTTGCTCACATAATGATGGAATTTAAACCGTATTTACTGTTTGCATGTCGAAGGGTCTGTTTCCGTGCTGTATGACTCTGTGATTGTATACCACCTAAGAAATATACTTATCAAGTGTAACATAGTAATCACTATATTAATATCAGTATATCCGGGGAAGCGATGGCCTAATGGTATTATCGCTGGACTATAGATCCAGAGACCCAGATAACGTTTGGGGACCCCGGTTTGAATCCTGCCATGGCAGATGGTGGAATTTGAATTCAATAAATATCTGGAATTAAGAATCTAATAATGACCATGAATCCATTGTTGATTGTCGGGAAAAACCCATCTGGTTCACTAATGTCCCTTATGGAAGGAAACTGTCCTCCTTACCTGGTCTGGCCTACATGTGACTCCATATCCACAGCAATGTGGTTGACTCTTAACTGCCCTCTGGGCAATTAGGGATGGGCAATAAATGCTGCCTGGCCAGCGACACCCTCATCCTATGAATGAATAAAGAAAATAAAAGCATTTAACAGATTATCTTGCTTCAAAGGTCATACATGGCTAAGTTTTAAATCAAAGTATTCACATCCATAATATCTTTCTTGTAGGTATACACTGATAATACACAGTTTGACAGCCTCAATCCAGTTTGACATCTGTATCTGCTTTAGCATGTTGCAGCACAGCAGCTGGATATATAGGGTCTCTGGGGAGGGTGCAGGGATAATGGCAACATTTTAATTCTGATGATTCTGCTAAAATTAATAGTAGAACTTATTTATTAGTCTTTTCTTTGATCAGACTGACAGAGTGTGGGCAAACCAGTTTCAAGAAGCTGCAGGTGGTGACCCTAGGGAATGGTATCTGACAATTGGGAGCGAAAGAGCTGCAACTGATGGCTTATGGGAGGGAGAGAGTGGTTGTGATCGGCAGAGAATTCTGAGGAAGGGTCACCAGACCCGAAATGCCAACTCTGATTTTTTTCTTCACAGATGCTGCCAGACCTGCTGAGCTTTTCCAGCAACTTTGTTTTTTGTTGCAGAGAGGAGGTGTAAGGCTTCCTTGAGAGCACAAGGAAAGCATTCCCAATCCTTCTGGTCCACAGGATGTGCTGTAAAATTTACTTCACTTCTGAAGCTGTAACTTCTACCTCGATTTCACTGCTGGATTCCTGAGCCCAGGATTAACCCAGACAGATTAACTCTGTGATCCTGATTTAAACATATTAAAAGGTGCCCCACCTCTCATGGCTAGCTCATTTGCAACAAGGATGCTATTGGCGCCATAAAAATGGTGATAGCTCTGTCCATGGGTTTGGAACAGATTCCCTGATGTAATATTTTTAATCCCCTCCCCTAATTAAAGTTGGGCCAAAACAAATGTTTACTGTAATGAATTAAAATGGAAATAAAATGATTGAACCTTTAACTGGACAACGTGATGCCAAATAATGATCATGGATCAGATAGCATCAGATCAGGTCATTAAGCTCTAAATCAGCATACTATAATCATTTTGCCATGGTAACAGATCTTTGAAATCAACGAGGAAGACAATAAATTTGGACACTTAAGATAAAATAAATGAAAGCGGAATCAAACTGAACTGAAACAGGCCAGCATGAAGCCAGGAGACTGAGAGAATGAAGTGATTATCAGGAGCACACGCAAGTTCAGAAACAAAGTGCAATTATTCACATTTTAGGTTTGTTTCTTTAATTAATTTGCTTTCCACCATATGGCAACCTCCACCCAAACAAATTAAATGCTGATAAAAATAAGACCAAACAACCCTGCTGTTTGAGAGAATAGCTTGTCTTCCGTCTTGGGGTGATATTAATAAAGAGGTGTAATCGGGCGACACTGTGTCAGTCACCCTGAATTAAATATCTCAGCAAGCTCTGCGGGATATCAGAGGTGTCAACCTGCTGCACATCTCTGCAAAATACACTTCTGACTCTTTCAGCATTAAATGAACACTTAAAAAAGGATGTGGAGTGAACGTAACAGATAATGTGGCTCAGTTGGATCCCATGTATTTGAATATTTGCTGAGAGATCTGTGTCTGGGAGAGATGAGCAGAATATAACAGCTCAGTAGGAGCATAGTGACGTAAATGCCAAGAATGGGCAGCCAACAAGATGCTAGCCGTAGTTGTGCTGTGCATACAGATTGAAAGTGTAGCCTTCCTTTGCCTTTCACTGAAAATCTCACCCCCCCCACCCCCAGAAAGGTAAAATATAGCTTTTGAAATATATTTATCTCCAGACATGGTGAGGGTCCTTTTGTAAATTTATGCCCTAGCTTTGTTAACTTTGTTGAAGAGATTCTGAATATATACGTTTGTAAAATTATAAAAACCTAAGTTGATCAATTAAGATCTTCCAACCTATTGCAGTCGGATTTTTGAATTATATCACACTGCAAAAATGTATGTGTGGTTCGAATCTCATAAATATATCACCAGTTATAGATTTTCAAGAGAATGTGTTGTGCATTGGTGAACACGAAACGTTAAAAGGCAGAATGCATAATGCCAAAATTCCTGCTCTTGTTTTGACCTTAAGCTTTTGAACCCTATCTCGCTTGAATGATATAAACTGTGGAGATGTTCATGCTGCTGAATACTAAACTCACAAGTGTGGATTATCACAAATGGCCTGGGCTCGTTCAATGTTTTAAGTATTCAGCCGTCTGCTGCAGCCTTTTCTATTTATACTTTGTTCTGGAAGTGTAATGAATACAGATTTCAGCCATTTTAGTGACTTGTGTTTTTTTCTCAGATTCTTAGTACCTGTAGGACATTTGAATAGAATTGGGGAACTGTCGTGATAATACTGTGAATTACATCCATTAGCACCAGGTACCAGAGGGCACAAACTGTTGCATGTTTGGTATATTTTTGCAATGTGATATCCTAAAACAGTACAATGTCTAACTGTGGCTGCATCTTATTATTTACTTAAAGGGGCTGGGCAATATGACAATTTATATTCAGCAAAATAATTAATTATGATTCAATTTATATTGTGCTGTGTTCACTCAGCATACAAAATGTGGATTACAGTGGAATATTTAAGATAAAACTATAATTCAAGAAATGTTTAGCCCTTTTTTTGCACATTGCAGTAGGTGATTTTTTTTTGTTTTGAAGTTGTTGTGGATTTAGAACAAATGGTATGTTGGTGCAGTACATTGGTTAATTCTGAAATTCTGAAATGTGATATTAGCCAAGAATTTCCTGCAACGTATGAATAGTAACATATGCAATGATATACAACCTCTTGTGTACCACTGATCTTCTCATTGCAAACTTCCTTCAAAATGCCCTGATCAAGTAATTTGAATATAATGGCATCAAGAATCTCCAAAGTGGCTAGTTGTTTCACCATATGTGTATTAATGAGTTATATCACCAGGATCGATACTGAAATGATTAGAGTCATAAATTCAAAGTTGCAAATATAATTTGCCTTAGTATTTTAAAACTAAGAATGAACTTTAGATATTGTCAGCTCCTCTGTCCAGTTTTCAGAAACCATGGAAGTTACAATTTCTTTTTAGCCATGTATTTAGGATACAATTAAGATACCTACATAGTGCTAGGGTTATCAGTGCACTGCTACTCCAGGGAACATCTCTTTGGGCCAGTGCATCTATTGAACTGTAAATGTATAAACCTTTGGGTGAGCAACATTGACCTCCAATGGGAATGAATATAACGCCATTTATAAAATGGGCAGGAATTCTGTATCATTTCAGTCCACAATGTGCACTTCAGTGTAAAAAAGCCAGTTGGGCGAGGCAGCCTTGGCAGGTGCTGAGTAAATGCAGTCCATTGCTGGCTCCTAGGGGCTAGAGATGATGAGCACTTCAACAGATCTTGGATGAGCTGCAGCAGTTTCCTCGCTGTCATGTTACTGCAACTGGGAAAGCACCTTGGTGATGGACAATTAAACAACTCATTGGAGAAGGAGGCTGAGGATGATGGAGAAGCCCAGTGCATCAGTGCAAAGATAAGGCTGAAGTATTTGTGCATCTATGACAGGTTGATTGGTGAGGACAAGGTCAAGTATGTTTTCCCTCATGTTGGTTCCCTTACCACTGCAGATTTACATCCTTTAGGACTGAGCCAGCTCAGTCAGTAATGGTGCTGTCGAGCCACACTTGGTGATGCATATTGAAATCCTTCACAGAGAATATGACCTATGGCCTTACTTTCATTGGCCCTTCTTCCAATTGGTGTTCAACATGGAGGAGTATAGATTCATCAGCTGAAGCTCAGGGAGGGCAGTGTACAATAAGTTGTAATCAGTAAGAGAAATCCTTGTTCATATTTGACTGATGTCATGAGACACCACGAGGTCCTGAGTCAATGTTGATAGTTCATTGGACAGCTCCTATCTGTACCTCTGCGTTGCCATCTCTAGTGTATCTGTCCTGCCTTGGGATAAGACATAGCTGGGAATGATGATGATTATATCTAGGACATTGTCCCTAAGGTATAATTCTATGAGTATGACTATGTCAAGCTGTCAATCTGTGAGACAGTTCTTCCAAGTTTGACAAAAGCCCCCAAATGTTAGTAAGGAGGAGTTAGCAGGGTTGACAGAACTGTGTTTGCCATTGTCATTTCCATTACCATTGACAGTGGTCCTTCTGGTCTCATTCCTTTTAAAACATTCTCTAGCCAATTGGAACAACTGAGTGGCTTTCTAGGCAATTTCAGTGGAGAGTTAAGAGTCAACCACTCTGCTGTGGGTTTAGTGTCACATGTAATTTAGATCAGGTAAGAATGGGCCATTTCCGTCCCTAAAGAACAATAGTGAACAAAACGGGTCTTTTACGGCAAGTGTTTCTTGGTCATCATTCCTGAGATTTACTTTCAATTCCAGATTTTAATAGTTAAATTTATGTACCTCCATCTGTCAGGGTGGCATTTGAACCCATGACCCTGCAGCATTGGCCTGGGCCCTGGGGTTGCTAGTCCAGTGTGTCACCACCTTCCCCCTGGTCCTGGGGGAAATCATGCAATATGCAACAAACTCAGCTTGCTGCTTCTGATATTCATGAATATAATTTGCTTTAGTGAACAAGGCTACCTGTTTAATGTAAGCCTTGAGAGTAGAGTGCTTGATGCTACTCATATCTATCGTGGCAGCTTGCAAGAAGCCAGTGGCAAATAAATTCAGATCTTTAGTTAGTTATCTTGGTCATGCCATGCTAGTTTCAGGGTGCAATACAGCCTAATCACTGCCGTTTTACAAAATCCAAACCATCTTATCCAGTTCTAGTTAGACAGCCTCAGTAATTTTTTTTAACTTTATGAACTCTTTTGGGGGAGTAGAGGATCACGTGAACAATTTCCTTCTAGTTAGAGTTGAGGCTGTGTTTTTCTTCTGCTTTCCAGAGCAGGATTATCAGATGGACCCATAGGATGAAATAATTATTGAGCTACGTAGCATTAACAGTTCAGGACCCATCGGAGTAACAACAATTGCTTCCATATCAAAAAAAACCTGCAAGCTACCATACAACAAATGTCTCCAAAATCTTTACCTCATTTACGTAGCATTTTAAATGATTACCTCAAAAAATGGAAGAATGACAGAGTGCCATTTAAACAGCGTCTTTCACAACCCTGGGGCATCCAAAAAAACTTTACAGCCAATGATATATTTCTAAGATGTCGTCACTGTTGTAATACAGGAAACACAGCAGCCAATTTGCACACAGCAAATTCCCACAAAGAGCAACATCTCAATGAGCAGACAATCTGTGTCTTTTTCTCATGGTGTGGAGGTGCTGGTGTTGGACTGGGGTGGACAAGGTGAGAAGTCAGACAACACCAGGTTATAGTCCAACAAGTTTATTTGAAATCACAAGCTTTTGGAGCATTGCCTCTTCATCAGGTGAAGTGACTTCTGGTGTAATCTGACTTGTGACTTTTTTCTCATGGTGTTAATCGAAGGAGAAATTTTTACCAGGTTACCAGGAACAAGGCGCCTTTCTCAGTATTTCTACTGTCCATAGTTGATTGGGCAGGAACATAAAGTGATGTTAGATTGTGAGGTCTGTAAATGTGTTGGCATTGTGGTGATTTCTTTTCTTTGTGAGGTTCCTGGTTGTTTACAGATCACTAATACTAAATCACTAGGGAATCAATATTAATTTTTCTGGAAACATTTGATTAGCTCTTAAAAGCACTGATAAAATGGATGAGAAGGATAGACATTTTGTTTCTCACACAGCATTAAAATGCAAACATGCAACTAAAGAGGTGAAAGTCACCCTGTCAAACTTTTGATATTTTTGAAAGATAAAACGTGCTATATAAATGTGAGTTTTTTTAAATTTTTGTTGGTGTTACAGCAATGGAAGTTGTAGTATATTCACAGATAATCACTCCTGGTACCTTGTGGTATTTGGCACTTCTACCAGTATGAACTGGGTAAAGGCTGTTGTGACAGTTCACTGTCACCAATTCCCCCTCGTTTTTGCTTTGTCGTGGCCCTATCTAGTGATTGTCGGTAGAGGATACACCACTGTCAAGTGTTTACAGAAGAGGTTCTGTTCGTAGCTAACAAAATGGCTTATTGCATGGTAGCAATAAGTATAATGATAATTAGTCAGGCATAATTGCTAGGACCTTAGGGAGTTGGTACAGATATATCTGCTCCCTCCTGAAGCTGAAGTAGAATGTCTTGCCTCCACGCACAGACTGTGTGTGACATCAGTAGAGTGGGAGCACAACACCATCAGAAGCAGGATTTTATACAACAAAGGATTTTCAATTGTCTTTGCAATATTAATTTCCCTATTCCAATTCTGCCCGTGATTTTTATTTAAGTGTAATTTAGAGGCAGGAATAAATTGGAGGAAGTAAAGAAAATAAGACCATTGCGGAAATCAATGTTGAAGGAAGTTTTGCAAGATCGCAGTGTTTGCTTCAGTTTATGAAAGTGAACCCTAATCAAAATATAGCCTAAACGAGAACACAATGAGTCTGCATGGGAAAATTTAATAGAGTCGGAACAATGGGATGGAAAAACATTTAAAATCTGTCACTCTAAGTTATTCATGGATAGAACAGAGAGGCAGTTAGATCTTGCATGAGACGAATACAAGAATGGATGATAGTCATCAGATCAGCATGATTTCACTGACTTAGAGGGAAATATTGGATCTAGCCTCTAGCAGAAGTGAAACGGAGAGAAAGGAAGCAGCATTCATAACAAGTAGCTTGAATTAGATATTGTGGTAACAGCAGGGAGCTAGGTCATAATTGGAAAAATCTACTCCTGGTTTATCATGATTACACTATGGTAGGAATAAAACAAAAAGGCACAGGAATAAAACAGACATTTTAAAAATGTGTAACTTTATGTCAGAAATGCTGGAAAGGAAAAGGATTATGTTAACATACAGAAAAATCACCTTGTGAAATATTCTGAATGAAGGCCCATTGATTTTTAGTTTTGGTAAAGTACCTAAATTAGAAAGGAGAGAATCTATTTCTTAACTTTTGAATGCCTCAACTCGATACAAAAAATATAGCTTTGAACAGTCAAGACAAACAGCCATTCAGAAAATGGTAACACAATTTGACTGAGTTATATCATAAAATGTGAGAGTGATTTGGAAGAGGCAATTAAAGTTGCACTCTCAAAAGGCAGACCTGGTTTGATCCCAGTTTTTACTGGCCTTCTGAATTTGAAGCACTTGGACATTTCCAATTTAAGTTGAGCTGGTTGGATTTCCAATTAATAAAATCTCCATTTTCTCATGTATCATGTGTCTGTTTTCCATGAAGAATAGGAGGGAATAGGTGCTAATTTCACTGGACTGTGCCCTGCATTACAGAGATGTCTGAAATGTGCCTTGGATCAGGCTGGTTGACAGGCATGACTGGCAGCCATCTAAAGCAGGTTGCCTATGTTAGTGAAGGTAGTATTTTATTGCCTGTTTTACAACCACAAAAATGTTTCATATGAAAACTGGCTAAGTTTAGTTGTAACCTGTTCTTCCTCCCACCTATCCCCTCCTCCCACCTCAAGCCGCACCTCCATCTCCTACCGACCAACTTCATCCCGCCCCCTTGACCTGTCCGTCCTCCCTGGACTGACCTATCCCCTCCCTAACTCTCTACCTACACTCACCTTTACTGGCTCCATCCCCGCCTCTTCGACCTGTTTGTTTCCTCTCCACCTATCCTCTCCTCTATCCCTCTTCTATCCGCCTCCCACTCTCTCCCTATTTATTTCAGAACCCCCTTCCCCTCCCCCTTTTCTGATGAAGGGTCTAGGCCCGAAACGTCAGCCTCTCTGCTCCTATGACGCTGCTTGGCCTGCTGTGTTCATCCAGCCCTGCACCAAGTTGTAACTGGTGCTGTAGATGTTCTTCACATGTGGAGGTTAAAGCAAATTTGAAATCTCTTTGCATACGATCAGCTGATTTGGAGGAGTCCATGTGTAACATTCAGTGGCATCTCCGTCTCTGAGCCAGAAGCACCAGGTTCAAGACCGACTCCAGGAACTGATGGCTAAGGAAGGTGCATTGATAATACAGTGAAATAGGTTGAGCTGCAAATCCTTTCAACATGTTACAACAGCAGGCAATAAGTGTAGGAGAGATACTAAACAAAAGAACTACGGAAGCTGGAAATCAGAAACAAAAATAGAAATTGCAGGAGAAGCTCAGCAGGTCTGGAGAGAAAGCAGATTGCATGTTCCAGGTCCTGTGACCCTTCTTCAGAACAAACTACAAACAAATTAGTAGAAGGAAACAAACTAGACGGCGCCGCCTCGTGCTCCCATGAGGAGCTCAAACAGTTCATCCATTTCACTAACACCTTCCACCCCAACCTTAAGTTCACTTGGACCATCTCCAATACCTCTCTGTCCTTCCTGGACCTCTCTGTTTCCAGCTCTGGCAACCACCTGGAAACCGATATCCATTTCAAGCCTACCGACTCCCACAGCTACCTAGATTACACCTCCTCTCACCCACCTTCCTGCAAAATACCATCTCCTATTCCCAATTCCTTTGCCTCTGCCGCATCTGCTCCCAAGATGAGGCATTCCATTCCCGTACATCCCAGATGTCCTCGTTTTTCAAGGACGGCAACTTCCCCTCCACAGTGGTCGAAAACGCCCTCGACCGTGTCTCTCACATTTCCCACAACTCATCCCTCACACCCCCTCCCCGCAATAATAACCAAAACAGAATCCCCCTCGTCCTCACGTACCACCCCACCAACCTCCGGATCCAACGCATCATCCTCCGGCACTTCCGCCATCTGCAATCCGACCCCACCACCAAAGACATTTTTCCCTCCCCACCCTTAACTGCCTTCCGGAGGGACCACTCTGTCCATGACTCCCTTTTTCGCTCCACATTCCCCTCCAACCCCACCACGCCCGGCACTTTTCCCTGCAACCGCAGGAAGTGCTACACCTGCCCCTACACCTTCCCCCTCATCCCCATTCCAGGCCCCAAGACGACCTTCCACATCAAACAGATGTTCACCTGCACATCTGCTAACATGGTATAGTGTATCCGCTGTTCCCGATGTGGCCTCCTCTACATCGGGGAAACCCAGCGGAGGCTTGGGGACCGCTTTGCGGAGCACCTACGCTCAGTTCGCAACAAACGACTGCACCTTTCAGTCATGAACCACTCCTTGGACGACACGTCCATCCTGGGCCTTCTGCAGTGCCACAACGATGCCACTCAAAGGTTGCAGGAACAGCATTTAGCTTGGGAACCCTGCAGCCTAATGGTATCAATGTGGACTTCACAAGCTTCCAAATCTCCCCTCCCCCGACTGCATCCCAAAACCAGCCCAGCTTGTCCCCGCCTCCCTAATCTGTCCTTCCTCCCACCTATCCCCTCCTCCCACCTCAAGCCCCACCACCATCTCCTACCTACTAACCTCATCCCGCCCCTTTGACCTGTCCGTCCTCCCTGGACTGACCTATCTCCTCCCTAACTCCCCATCTACACTCACCTTTACTGGCTCCATCCCCACCTCTTTGACCGGTCTGTCTCCTCTCCACCTATCTTCTCCTTTATCCATCTTCTACCCGCCTCCCCCTCTCTCCCCATTTATTTCAGAATCCCCTTCCCCCTCCCCCATTTCTGAAGAAGGGTCTGGACCCGAAACGTCAGCTTTCCTGCTTGGCCTGCTGTGTTCATCCAGCTCTACACCTTGTTATCTTAGACAGGATGTAAGATTGCAAGTATTTTGGAAGCATATTATCTGCAGATGGAAGACGGAATAAAGAAATAAGAACAAGGATGGTAATGGGAAAAAGTATTTTGGCAAGAGATAATTGCTAAACAGCTGAACAAATAACCAAAATAATGTTTGGTAAAGAAATCGATTTGGGTTTTTTTAGTGGATCTGAGACTTGGATCTTATGAAAGGAGGAGGCTGACATGCTAAATAGTTCTAAAATGTGATTTGGAGGAGAATGGAAAGTGTTCACTGGACAGAAAGAGTAACAAGTGCTCTGGGGCGTGCATGAAAATTTGTTGTAGGTAATTAGAAAAAGGGAGGGTGTATCTTAAGAAGAAACAGACTTTTAAAGACGAGGGAGGATGGATTCAAGAAAGAAGAGGAAGGGACGGAATTTCAATTCTGGATGGCTTGAAAATTGATGAAAGTTATTGGCAAATGAAAAGACTGGCACAGGATAGACATGGAATTATAGAAGTTTATAAATCATGAGGGGCATATGTAGAGTGAATAGTAAAGGTCTTTTCCCTAAGTTAGGGGAGTTCAAAACTAGAGGGCATATTTGTAAGGTGAGAGGAGAAAGATTTAAAAGCAACCTGGGTGGCCTGTATATGGAATGAACTGCCAGAGGAAGGGTATAGTTACAACATTGAAAAGACATTGGACGGGTACATGAATACGACGGGTTTAGAGGGATATGGGCCCAATGCAGGCAAGTGGAACTAGTTTAGTTTAGGAATCTGGGACAGCATGGACAAATTGGACCCAAAGGGTCTGTTTCCATGCTGTATAACTCTATGACTTCACAAGCCAACGACCTGCCATGGACAAAGCATACGTGATAACACTAATGATGATGAAGTAGTTGGCGGCAACTAAATGAAGGTGGTAACAAAATAATGGCAGAATGCTAGTTCAGTGGTTAGCGCAACTCCAAGTACTTGGGTTCGATTCCAGTCTTGGGTGACTGTGTGGAATTTGCACATTCTCCCTGTGTCTGCGTGGGTTTCTGCTGGGAGCTCCAGTTTCCTTCTACAGTTTAAAGATGTGCAGGTTAGGTGGATTGGCCACGGTAAATATAGGACTACAGAGGTGGGAGGTGCAGGGTCCGGTTGGGATGCTCTTCGGAGGGTCGGTGATGAGTTAATGTGCTGAATCACCTCTTTCCACACTGTAGGGATCATAGGATTCTAGTTGCAATGAAATGCTGAGTAGGGCTGTCATGATGGGACCAGGCATTTAGGGCAGTCCTACTCAGGTTTTCTTTTAAGGGATACAGTTGACAAGAAGCTGCAATCATGACAATAATGAAAAAAAAACATGTATCTTGATGTATATGGGTCAGGAGGACCAGGGATGCCCCTGAGAGCAGTGATAGGCTGGTGTCAATTGCAACCCTATCTTGCTGTCACTTACCTGAGGGTGTCTGCTGGTGAGGCAGTGGCCCAAAATTGATGCTTTGGAAATTGACACTCTGCATCTGGATATGTAACAGATCTCCTTGTAAGACTCATGGAAGGTCCAATTTAGTTTGAGCCTAAATCCACTTTGCTTGGGTATGTTCTACTAGTTGTGTGCATGAAAACAGGCCAGGGCCTCATGACATGCAAAACCAGTTGAATAAATGAACTAAATATCTCTGGACTGCTGTTCAGCTGTACCTCCTTACTTCTCTAGAAGTAGAGAGATAGTAGGAACTGCAGATGCTGCAGAATCTGAGATAACAAGGTGTAGAGCTGGATGAACACAGCAGGCCAAGCAG
>NC_063357.1:21620852-21737802 GCF_021869965.1 Rhincodon typus | reverse complement strand
CTGATACTGCTTGGCCTGCTGTGTTCATCCAGCTCTACACCGTATTCCCTAGAAGTAGCCCTAGTTTCCTTTAAGGAGTCCTGATTCTTCCTTCACAGATTGGTCAATATGATTTTCTTTGTATTAGTTGTATGGATGGAGATGTGGGTGGAAGTCCATTGCTTCCTGGAGAAACGTTTACTCGCTGAAGATCATGTGGAGCAGTTTTTTGCCAAGAGCTGACTTTAACCTTGTGCCAGATTTAATTAATTTGTGCAAAATATTACACCTTCAAGTAATTGTTTAAATGAGAACAAGCAGAGGACTTGCATTATGCTGACTTCAAACAAACATTGGGACTGATGTGCATCATATCCAGTGAGACAGGGAGCTGCTGTTTTAACGCTCAGTTCATTTGTCAGAATGACAGTGCTGAGCTCTTCCAGGAACTACTACATCAGCCAAGAAAGCAGATTTGTCACTAGGTCACATGAGCAAAGTATTATAGCCCTTTTTGATGTAGCTGTGACTACCGTTCATGCAATTTACTGTCTGTTTAAAAATAGAATATAAATCACAAAGTGAAATGGCTGTCTTTATGTCTGACCCTATTTGGCCTGGCATGTTTAATAGGCTGTCTTTAGTTTACCCTTGGACTGCTTTGCACAGTAAATCAAGCAGAACATTGCATCACCTCCTTCAAATATTCCATACAATAGGAAAAAAGGACTTGCTCACAGGTCAAATGGAAATATAAAAACAGAATTGCTGAAGGGGTCAGTAAAATTGACACTTGTCCAAGTTTGTGTCAAATCATGTAAATTTCAAACTCATGGCTAAATGTAGTGTGAGAGGTGGAAGTGCGTTCTTCCTGGTGTGCATTGGAAATTCAATGGATTGGAGTGGCCTAACCAAGTATTTTACACTGACGGTGAGTTAGTTAACCTTTTGCCTCAGGCCTTCCATTCGCCTATGTCAAAATAATTGCTACAGAATGGAATTCTTCAAGTCAATCATCTATTAAAATGGGATCACAAGTGGGCGGACTTCTTTCTTTTCAAAGCTGATAGAAAAATCAACAGAAATGTGAAATTCCTATTGTAACTGTAGTTATGCTTTATTTATTCTAAATATGTTGCTACTTTACTGTGCATTGGCAATCAGTGGACCGAAAGTCATAAGCATTGGTGAAACATAGCCTCATGCAATTTTACCCCATTTCTCACCAGCTTCTCCAACCAGTCCCCCTAGTCTGCTTTTTGTTACATTGTGGTTGTCAAAGATGTCCTGAGGCAATGCCATTATGTGCCTTCTCATATCCTCCTCGACTCTGCTGTGGAATTTGACACAGCCAACCATTCCATTTCCTTCAGTACTGCATCTCGAGAGCTGCACTGTTTTCGATTCCTAATATCCTGACATAGTCAGTTTGCCTCCTTCAGCAGCTTCTTTTCTCCCTTTCTGTACGGCCACTTCACACTATTCAAAACTTTATTCTTGGCCTTATATACTTACACTTTGCTGCAATTTGGCAATATTATCGACCAATACATGAGTGGGTTTCACTGTACTTCTCTGCATCTGCCTGTGATTCCATGACTGTTGCTATGATATCTGATGAGGTGTTTAGTCTGGAGGAGGGGGGTTTGTGCTGTACCTTCAGCAGCCCCAACAAAGTTGCAATGATCCAGATCCCACTCTTGGGGACAGTCTAGTAAATGTGCAGAATGTAAATGTTAAATGTTGTTACATATCTGCACTGCTGTTCTGTTTCTGAGTGTTATAATGAGATCCATACTCAGCTATTTTAGGGGAATTACTTCTTCCTCTGCCCCCTCAACATCTGGAATATAAGAAGGATTGTATCATATCCAATGCACACTTTCTAAGAACACAGCGGGTACTCTTGTGCAGTAGTAGTATCCCTTCCTCTGGGCCAGGATGTTTGAGTTCAAATCTCCCTTGGAGATCTGAAATAACATTTAATTTGAAATGGTGCAGGTCTAGAACATGTTAAGATCAGTAAGGAGGAGCTGTTAGAATTTTTACCAGCTATACACGTACAAAAATCCCCAGGGCTTGATGAGATGTATCCCAGGCTGCTCTGGGAGGCAAGGGAGAAAATTGCTGGGAACCTGGTGGAGATATTTAATATTTCACTGGCCACAGGTAAAGTGCTAAATGACTGGAGGATAGCAAATGTGGTTCCTTTTTTCAAGAAGGACAGCAGGGATAGACCTGGTAATTATAGACCAGTAGTCTGACGTCAATGGTAGGGAAATTATTGGGAAAAGGTTTGATGGAAAGGATTACTCAACCCTTGGAAAGGCAGGAATTGTTCAGGGCTAGTCAGCATGGACATGTTAGACGGAGATCCTGTCTGACTAATTTGAGTTTTTTGAAAAGTTGACACTAAATAAATTGATGAGGGTAATGCAACTTATGTTGGTTAAATAGACTTCAGTAAGGCCTTTGACAAGATCCCACATTGAATGCTGATACAGAAGGTAAGAGCTCATGGGATCCAAGGCAAGTTGGCAAGCTGGATCCAAAATTGGCTTGCAAATAGGAGTCAAAGGGTGATGGTGGAGTGTTGTTTTTGTATTTGAAGCCTGAGACCAGAGGTGTACTGCAGGGATCGGTGCTAGGACCCTTACTGTTTGTTATGTACATAGTGTTAATGTCAAAGGTATAATTAGTAAGCTTGCAGATGACACAAATAATGGTGATAGTGAGGAGGATGGTACAGTCTAATAATAATCAGCTGGTAAATTGGGCAGAGTAAAGGCAGATAAAATTTAATCTTGATAAGTGCGAGATGATAAATTTTGGAAGGTCTAATAATGGAAGGATATACAAAATGAATGGTATGTCCCTAGGGTGCTGAGGTACTGAGGAACAATGTGACCTTGGTGTACAAGTCCATAGATCCCTGAAGGCATAGGCAGACAGGGTGGTGAAGATGGCATACAAGATGCTAGCATTCATTAGCCAGGACATAGAGTATGTGAGCAATAAAGTCTTGTTACAACTTTTTAAAAAATTGGTTAGACCACATATGGAATACTGTGTGCAGTTCTGGATGTCTCACTATCAGAAGGATGTGATTGCATTCGAGAGGGTGCAGAGGAGATTCATGTGGATGTTGCCTGGGATGAAAAGTATTAGTTACATGGAGAGAAATGGATAGGCTGGGTTTGTTTTCCATGGACCAGTGGAGTCTGAGGGGGCCATCTGATTGAAGATTATAAAATGATGAGAGGTATAGACAGAGTAAATCACAAGAATGTGTCTAAGACCATAGGGCACAGGTTTAAGGTGAGGAAATCTGAGAATTTGATTTTCACTCAGAAGGTGGTGGAAATATAGAATGTGCTGCTTGAGAAAATAGTAGAGGCAGGTACACTTGCAACATTTAACAAGCATCTCAATGATTACTTAAAACACCCAAGGCATGGTAGACTTTGGACCAAGTGCAGGTAAATGGGATTAGTGTAGTTTGGTGCTTGTTAGTCAGTGTAGACATGGTGGGTTGAAGGGTATGTTTCTACGCTGTATAACTCTATGAACATGCCCAAACAAATTGATTCAAAATACATACAAGAATGCGGGTTTTTAAACAACACTGCCTGATCAAATTAAATTTAATGTAAAATAACAGTGAAAAGTGACTCTGGGAGTGACCAGTATCACTTCATGTGAGAGTAACATGTAAGAAACTAAAGATCATCATATTTGGAATCAGTTCCAGTGGCATTTTACGTGACCTGTAAGAGCAGGAATTATCCTGAGAGTTAGAATGAGAGCCACACTTCAGATCCCTGTAGAGGGTTGGAAATCCAGATTGTGAGCTAGTAGCATGGCAGTGGTAGGCTTCCCAAGGCGGTTTCTTATTCGCCATGAAGGCTGATTATATTAAAACTTTTGGGAAGTATGTCCTACATTCAAAATTAAGTCAGAAGTGCACATAGTTCTCCTATGTTTAAGGGTGATGTGCAACAGTCAGCTTTGTGCAGTTATTACTGATGGTCAGCAGTTTCCTTTGTTACTTCATGAAGTAGAAGGGCATAAGGAGCAGGAGAGTGACAGCTTGCATAGAAGCTGGGGACTAGCAAAGGTTAGTCAGAGCTGAGTGAGGGAAGTGGGGTTAGGGGAGGGGTGGAAGGGTGTGGAGAAGGGGTTGGGGCATGGAGCAGTGGATGATCGAAGAACGAACAGAGGGTACAGTTGGCGATCTGGAGAACAGGATGCATGAAGGAGGGCTCTGGTTGGTCAACAACTGTGGCTGCAATGCTAATACCTCAAGTGAAGCCTCGTCAGGATGCAACCATCCAGGGGAGGCATTGTAGCTGACAGGGACTGGCACAATGCAGCAACAAGAACTAATGCCCAGGAGATGTTGGCGAGGTGACACCAGAGGTGGATGAAGCTGTCCTGGAAGTAGTCATTGAAATACAGCCTCATGGATACAGTGAGAATGGGAATCTCACATCAGTAACCCACAAGGTGACTCATGTCTACTGTAATATTCCAGGGCTTCACAGGTGACATTGCTGTGAATATCACAGGCTGTCACACACCAGTTCAGTAAGGGGTGATTAACGCCTACTGGCATTGTGTGAATTAATTAATCAATGACTCCATAGATGAGGACAGCGAGATGGCAAGGGCATTGGACTTCTCAGCCATCCTTTGTTTCCCTACAGTGTAAATGGTAATTTATTGCACTCATGTGGCCATTGGAGCTCAATAGAAGAAGCCAGTGGCATTTGTGAATTGCAAGGACTTTCACTTGTTGGATGTGACAATGGTCAGTGACCATGAGCAAAGAATCCTGCATGACTATGATCTTGCTCTATGACTCATATATTTTGCATAATTTACAGCTCCCAGAGCTTTCTGAGGCCCTATTCCAGGCCTAGGGCATGATCCACCATTTACAAACCCTTGTGGAAGCTAGATTGTTGCTTACCATTGACAAACCCTGACTCCTTTCTCTCCCAAGCTCTACTGTATCCCTGTTTATATATAGAGCTGCCCCCCACGACACAATTATTATCCTCTGTGCATCCTGAGACTCTGCCACCAATCCCCACAATTAAGTTCCTCCACCTCCCGTCTGCAGCAGTAACTCCCTGATAAACGCTCAATGGTGTTTCGTGGATGAACACTCCAGACTGACGACAGACCAACGGCCTTGAGTGACTTAGCCAGATGGCCCTGAACAATGGGTGGCCAGACCAGCACGACACGTGTACAGCTCCCCGACTATGTCCCTGAGACTCCACAGTTGGGTTACCTTGGCTGATGTTGACCCACTCCCTGTGTTGCAGTGATAAAGATCACCCGACTGTCACCTCCACAACTGGATCACTGATTGTGCCTAAGCCCCTGGACACATATCTGAGGCTGCCTTTGACTTACTGTGCAGGGCCTGCCTTACTGAATCTCTGGGCTTGCCTGAGGACAGCTCCCCTTAGACTTTAGGATATGGCTGTTTGCTTGCCGCACATGCAGTGTGTTTGCCACATAAGCTGCTGATGTGAGATTGGCATTGCATGTTGCCATACAGCAACATGTCCATCCCCTTGACTGGTGACCGCTGACCAGCATGACAAGCTGCCTGGCTTTGTGCCTATGCTAAACTGCAAGGCAATGCAGTAGCACTGTGAATCTTTAAGCTCTGGATGAGCACTAAAATGCAAGGCATGCCAACGATGCAGTGAACATCCAGATAGGTGCTAAGTAAATGAGCACTAAGGGAGCACGTGAGTAGCCCTGAGATGCAGCCTGGTCCAATATGGGTGCCTGTCCCTGCCCGTGAGCTGTCCTTTTAGCAGCAATATAATGAGAGGTGCCAGTGCACACCAAAGTGCAGCAATGATTTGGATTGGACATGTCCCACCATGGTATAAAGAGGCTGGTATGTGTCAGATACCAGCATCTGTGACCATGGTCTGCATGTGGTCACTTCCCATGAAGCATACCTTGAGACATTGGTCCAAGATGGAGGTTCGGACAAGCGGGTGGCAAGCTGGGGTGGCCTGGTACCCGCTGTCGATTTCATGCCAGGAATTCTCAGTATCTAGTTTCCCACCAGTAGATAATACAATGGGGGAACCTGCAAATTAATGAGGCAAGATAAAGTCGTAACGACAGTGATAATGAGCAATAATCCCAGTTAACAGGCCTCTTAGAGCTCACTAGCAGGAATCTTAGCTTAACGTCTGTAACTGACTAGGATAATATGACTTGTGGGTCCTGATGTCGTAAAAGACCTTACTCAACTTCTCGTGATTTTCCCAAATCTTTTACCATTATCCACATAATTCATACCTTGGGAATATTCTGTCCTCTATGAGCAATTCATATATAGCGGCTGATGAGAAAACTGAACTATTATTGCATATGATTTGACGGCTAGGGTTGTTTTCCTTGGGGCCTAGGAGACTGAGGAGGGACGTGACTGAGATGTATAAAATTAAGAGGAGGACAGATAGGGTAGTCAGGAAGAAACTTTGCTCCTTGGTGGAGGGTTCAGTTACCAGAGGCATAGATTTAACAAAAGGGACAGGAGATTTATAGGGGATGTGAGGAAACGTTTTTCACCAGAGGGTGGTGGGAATCTGGAATTATTTCCTGCGATGGTGGAAGAGGCAGAAACCCTCATAACATTTAAGAAGTATTTAGATGTAAACTTGCCATGTCAAGGCTATTGGCCAAATCCTGGAAAATGGAATTAGGATAGATACATGGTTGTTTCTGACTATTGCAGACTCAATGGGCTGAAGGGCCTTCTTTTGTGCTGTAGACCTTCAGGACTGTATGACCTTATGAGAACAGTTGTGTGCATCATCTTTAACATGGGTAACTTGCAATGTAAAAGATAGTGCGTGCAAATTTGATTTGTTTATTTTTTTCTGTATGAAAAGAGGAAGATTTGGGGTAGAAATGCAGCAGTGCACTAATGTGCCTCCTTGCTTGATTTGTTCATATGATCTCCATGATGAGGCACACTCACAGCAGGCATCCATCTTTGAACCAGTCCAAAAAAGACACCGCAAAAGCCAACTGTTAAAGATCATCAAACTTTATCGATTTCAATGCTCTCTGTTTTGCAACAATAGTGTGATGAATGCAAAAATGTGAACACTTTAGACCTACCCTTTCACTAGGGAGTTGTAATTTCACAGAATCACCACATTACTACAATCTAGAAGGAGATCATTCAGCTTATCATGCCTCTACTGGCTATTTTATCTCATGTCAATCTCCTGACTTTTCCCTATAACCCTACACATTGTTCCTGTCCACTGACCAGCTTGGTGCCTCAATTGAACCTGCCTCCACCACATTTCCAGGGAGTGCAATCCCTACTCTAATTACTCAGTCTTAAAATGTTTTTCTCACATTACCTTTACTCCATTTGCTCATCACTTTAAATCTGTCCTGCTTATGCCACATGGATTGTTTTTGTGTTGAAAAATTGATGTGAATTCAAAAGCATAGTATGATTCAGAACTCGACAGTTTAGAAGTGAACCTTGGGGATCTCTGCTTTTAAAGTAGGAAAAATAAATGTCTTTAAAATGGCAATTTATTGCCTGTACCTCTGAAGAACCATGGAACTGTTAATAAAAGAAACGATCATTGCAAATCAGACCTAATTTGAACTGAAACAGAATTGTTATCAATCTAATATTCATTCCTTCAGTGGCCTACTTGTCACATTCCCACAAATTTTATATGTTTAACATCAAAATACGGCCGATATGTCTGTGCACAGGAAAGCAAATATACAGCAAGAAGATGATCTAAAAATAGAACTGTATCAAACCTGATCAATATTAACAGGATGTAAGAGATCCTCTTGTTAGAATTATGTGAAAATACTGTAAGTTTCACATATTTGCAACATTTCTTCAAATAGGTAGCAAAGCATGAACAATTTTTCAAGTGTTACATTAAATTACATTGAATCTACAGCAGAGAGAAATAAGTTTGTTTTCATTACATGTGCGTCAGTGCTAATATAATTGTAGATTGGTGCTAATTAATGGACATTGATTTCAAACTGTGCAGGACATTGTCCTTATGGTCTGAATCATTTCTGTTTTTATTGTGTGTGCTTCAGGAACTGACAGTCATCGCGCAATCACTAAAAGCAAAAAGATGACTTTTCTAACAGTAATTAAGCTCTGGTGACCAAAAAAAGCTGTCAGTGAACCAGACATTTAGTGCTGGATGACCAACGTACTTTATCACCTGGATCAGTGCACAGTCATTTCTCTGGATAATACATTTTAAGAGCTTCATCCTTTATATTGTCTAAAATAAGCAAATTTGAATTTAATAAATATGAAGAGACTTGTGAAAATTGAATGTGTAGTGACACTATCAAACAGAACAGCTCGGAAATTCGGCATTGGCCATCTTTAGACTTACAGAGGATGAAGGGTAAATGCTGCACTAGTATTGAGTTTCAGACTTCATTGTAATAGAGTTGATGAGGTCCCATAGGCCACTACCTTTAAGAAAAAGGAAGAAACCTAAGGTTTTGGAGCAGATTTGTAGCTCGGTTTGTTGGTGTTGTGGTTGGTTGGCACCGAGCTGGTTTGTTGTTCCACAGACGTTTCATTACCCTGCTGGGTACCACCTTCAGTGCAGCCTCCGATGAAGCATCGGTGTGTTTTCCCACCTGGTTTTTAAACTCTGGGGTCCGTTGAGCTGGATTGCCTCACTTCCGGTTTTCCTTCGTAGTGAAGTATATATGGGGTCAAGTTCTATATGTTTATTAATGGCTTTCTTCGTGGAGTGCCAGGAATTTCTAGGAATTCCCGTGCCTGTCTCTGCTTAGCTTGTCCCAGGATCTTGGTGTTGTCCCAGTCGAATTGGTGGTTCTCCTTATCCATGTGAATTGAGATGAGTGAGTATTGGTCATGTCTTTTTGTAGCCGGTTGGTGTTCGTGTACCCTTGTTGTTAGTTTCCTTCCTGTTGTCTGATGTAGTGTTTCTCACAGTATCTGCAGGGGATCTTATAGATGACATTGGTCCTGTCCATGGCGGGGAGTGGGTCTTTAGTTCGGGTGAGCAGTTGTTGTAGGGTTGATGTGGGCTTGTGTGCCACGCTGGGACACACCAAAGACACGACCAATACTCACTCATCTCAATCCACATGGATAAGGAGAACCACGACTTCAACTGGGACAACACCAAGATCCTGGGACAAGCTAAGCAGAGACAGGCACAGGAATTCCTAGAAGCCTAGAAAGCTATTAATAAACACGTAGAACTTGACCCCGTATACACTCCACTTCGAAGGAAAACCGGAAGTGAGGTAATCCAGCTCAATGGACTCCAAAGTTTAAAAACCAGGCGGGAAAACACACCGGCGCTTCATCGGAGGCTGCACTGATGATGTTACCCAGCAGGGTAACGAAACGTTTGCGGAACAACAAACCAGCTCGGTGAGCCAACAAACCTCAAAGGAAGAAATATTTGAAGAAAGTTCATCTACGTATAGCATAGAAAGATGCTACATTCATACAGCATCTTTCTTGACCATCATACATCTCACATCACTTTTGAAGTGTTATAATGTAGGAAACGTGGCAGTCAAGTTGTTTGCTGCAAATTCTCATAAACAGAATTATGATAAAAACCAGATAATCTTTTATTTTCTTGTGGTGTTGATTGAGGGATAAATATTGGCTAGGTGATGGGGATAAAACCCCCTCATGACAGCCGTGTAGCAGACTGGGCTCCTCGGAATAATGTCTGATCAGAAAGATGGCACCACTGACAGTAGAGAGCTCCCTACACTGGAGTGTCAGCCTTAATTTTTGTGCTGAAGTCCTTGGAGGAATCTGGCACAAAATCAGACCCATGATAGTGCTGCAATGGGGTACTTGGGTAAGTATTTTGAGCAGTATTCTCAAGGATGCAAGAGATAATAAATCAATCTTTGTTGAATAAAAATGACTGTTTGCACATGGCTTCCGTTGTGTTTTATTTGCTGACTTGCTGCATGCTGTTGTACAATTTCTTGAGGTTTTACAATAAACTGTACATGGCGTTCCATAACACCATTTCAACATTTCTATTGATTCAAAAGTCTGAACTCTCCTGTAAGTTGGAGGTTCATTTGATAGCACAACATTGGGAGGCTTTATGTTTATAAACTACATGAGCTCCAGGACCTACGCTGTTCCACTCTGCTGCAGCTGTATAGCATTATTGTGCAGTCCTCTTCTATCACCATCCAAATCTTAGGGCCAACTAGTGCACAAACGCTTGAATACTTTTCACAGCAGACTGGTGTTATTCAAGGATGAAAAAATGAATCTATTGGGAATGAATCTTTGCAAGCAACTGGTTCTAAGATTTCAGTGGAAAGCTGGTCACTTTTATTTTGTCTGCAGTATTACAGCTGTATTTTTGTAAAGATTTTTCATTCCTTTCTGTGATAGAAATTTGAAAATGTTAAGAGGCAACAGATTAAGAAGACAGTAACATTGATTGGTGTTTGGTTTCCTGGTGGTTCTATCCTGGACTAAAGAAGAAAATACTTAAGGTTTATTTGAAAGAGGCATTATTTCACTTTTAAATCTTAAAAAATGCAGACCTGGAAATGTCAGCAGAGATCTCATGATTGGCACAGATAAAGAAACACGTTGAGTTAGTTTTTTTTTTAAGTAGCACAATCCCAGATCAAATGTAAAGGACAGGCTTATTTTATTTTACCATTTAGCCTTTTGAATTTCGATTTCTCTTTCCTCTGCAGCTTAAATCCATACAGCTATGATGAAGGCTGTCTGAGTAGCAGTGAAGATCACATTCCACTGGCTGCACTGCCCTTGCTCGCAATCTCTTCCCCACAATATCAGGATGCAGTCACAACAGTGATTAGCAGAGCGAATCAGATTTACAGTGAATTCCTGAAGTCTGTGGATGGGATTGGATTCAATGGCCAGGTTAGTATTCGATTCTGAATGGGCAATTGTTCAAACTCCATTAGATCTGTTAAGGTGACATGAATTGATCACACTTAGTGTCCCGTTTTGTATATAGCTTCATAAACAACAATGTTAACCTTTTCTCAGGTCAAGATAAAGCAGAGGACCTGCCGTTTACAGGCTACATTAGTTTTGCAGATTTACCTACAAAAAGCCTTTGTACAATCATCCAATGTGTGTGAGTTTGCTATGTGACTAGGATCCTTTGGTAGCAGTGAGTCCTGGATTTCCTGAGAAAGGGGGCTTTTAGTCCACCAACACAAGAATGGGCAGGTTTTAGAATTAAATAGATATGGGTATGTGGAACCTGTTCATCCAGGAGTCAGCTGTATGCTTCTCAGCTGACAGGACGTATAACGTTCTCAGCGGTATTTCCTTATTGGTGTACTTAAAGAAATTCCAATATGACTTCACAAGGAGGGTACTGAATGTGTGGAATGACCTGTCTAGATACACACTGGAGGCATTAATGATAAAAGCAAAATTCTGTGGATGCTGGAAATCTGAAACACTCTCAGGGAAATCTGGAGAAACTCAGCAGATCTAGCAGCATCTGAACAGAAGAAACAGAGTTAACATTTTAAATTGAGACTTCTTCAGAACTGGACGCAGACGGTATATAGAAAGGAAGAATTTGATGAATAGTTGAAGGAGTGGTTGATTTGAGAGGTAATCATTTCATGTCCCCTGCTTGGATGACCAAGAGAGTGTTCTAATACCTCGTAAAGTACCTTCACAACGAAAAATGATGGGTGATGTCAGGAACAATGTGATACAGTGGCTCAGCACACTGACTTTCCACATGGACTTAAATCTCCTACAGACTTTTGTTTAATTGTAAGGATCCAACTGGAAACGGTTCGGTGTAATTTAACTAAGTTTTTGGTTGCTACAGGTCCACAGTTAAACTGCTCAGAAAGCTCAAGACAGACATAATATTTCAATGACTTCCCTGGCTATAACTCCAGAAGTAGAATGTTATGGTATTGCCTTTAATTGCAACAAATACTGTGCTTTGTACAGAATACCAAAATTAGGGGAGATAGACCTGAAGGATTAAGACAGCGTCTTTAAAGATAACTGTGCCATTTGTTTTCTTCAGGGTGGATAGAATTCTCTGCATTTTGCAAGTGAATTATTCTGTGAATCTTTGAATCAAAACTTATGGTGATCCATTCCAACTGGAGATAAGATGAATGCCTTATCCCGAATAGATAAAATCTTGCTTTGATTTTCTGGTTCCCACAGTGTGTGCAAACTAACCTAATTTATCTTCAAAGGCTGAGGCAGTTGGGAGCATATATATAATCTCAGAACCTTGGACTGTTGAATAATGCATAACTACTTCATGTGGATATAATTGAGATATATATGTAATGAATAGATATTCCTCTGCAAAATTCAACAGAATTTGTCCAAATATTATTGCTGTTCACATCACATGATACAATGTTGCTTCTGATCAAAGCATATTGATTAAGAATAGATAGATGCCAAGAGTCTTCTATCAAATAATCTGTTGGATTTTCTGTGCTAAGAAAACATTGGAAACTGAAAATGGTAGCTGATAGTAATCAGTGTTACGTTTATATGAATTATAGAATAAGTGTGGAGCATGAAAGCTGTTTTACTGCAGGCATGGAAATCCAAGCTTTTTGTGCTGCTCCTTTATTTTTTTAATCAAGAATGAAAAATTCAGGAGAAAATAGTTAACCTCTTAAAACCCAGGTATTTGAGAAAAATCATTATTTGGATCATCAATAAAACTTGATAAAACAGAATCAATTCCAAAATAATTTCTAGTGAGTGAAAGATAAAGGCAATAAAACAATACTGTGTTCACTGAGAAAATGCTGGAAGCCAGTCGGGTTTCTGAGGAGGGAGGCTTTAGGATTTATGTTTCAACCTTTCTGACTAGCTAATGAAGAACTGTACGGGTCTTGTGATTGAAGTGTGATCTCTGTACTTTTCTGTCTAAGGATGCTGCCTAACATTTTATTTCAGATTTGCGGCATCTGCAGGATTTTATTTCTTGCAAACAAACCACTGATTCTCTATTGATCACCTCTTTAGGGCAAAAAGTTTGTTTCTTCCAACATTTGATGCCCAGACAACCAAAGTTCAACTCCTCTGAAGGTTGATCTGTGAAATGATCCCAGCTTATGGTAATGCTGGTTAAGTCTGATTCCAGAGAAATCAGAGAGATCTGGATTGATAGATCATGAGCAGAATTTTCTGCTCCTTTGAGCAGCACTGACTTGGCAAGAAAATACAGTAAAAATCAACTTCTTGATGAAAAGAAAAATAGTGTCTGATTTTCCCCTTAGGGTTTAAACGACAGGTTCAGAATCTTGCTAATGAATAGCAACTACCTCAATGCCATGCATTTGCATCTTGTTATTAACCAAACTGGCTTCCTTTCTATGCAGCTTTTAATTCTCCTCTCCATCCCTGAGAAAGTAGACCTCGCCAACAATATCCACGTCCCATTAGTGGGAAAAGAAAACTGTCTTCACAACAACACTCTTTGTGTTAGACACTGACCTTTTCAACCCTTCAGCCAAGCAAGTTGACATTAGCAAACCACCAGCCCCAGCACATCACCATGCCTACTTTCAAACCAACTCACACACCATTTCAGCCCATCAGGACTTCACTTTGGACCTTGGGACACTTTGTAACTTGCCAGCTTCTGCAAAGTACCTCTGTGTGTAGGGATGCGTGCATCTTGTATATCGACACCTGCATTTTAAGGACTACTTCCTTAGCACTCACTCACTTCATTCTTACTTAGAAGATGTGAGCTTCTGTGGCTGGCATTGCTTTGTAGCACAAAGGATGAGTCATGAAACTTGTCATGATTCAGAGCAGTGAACAGTCGAGCAGGTAGATATATTTCTGTACTGCAGCATGTCACGTCAATATCACATCTACAGTGACACATGGAGAATACTCTGTATGGGCTTCAATTGAATGGCTTTTGTGAAAGGCAAAGGGGAAGCAGTCCTTAGTCCAGACAAAGGGGCCTGCAGTCAGCTGAGGTCTCAATGGACTCCAGTCTGGGGGAGCCGGCCAAGGTCAGTTCTGCAGGTCAGATACATCCTGTCCAGGGATGACAGGTCCAGCAGTCAGGCTGCTGTAGGGGGAGGGACATTTCCTACAATGAGACAACATGAGAGATCAATATAACGACAATGGATGGAAGAGCAGACAAAAGGTGACACATGATCAAGGGATGTCATAAGTTGTCCAAAGTGAGTAAGAAGGGCATGAATGGTTTGTAGTTTGGGAGGCTGAGGAGGGTGAGAGCTGTTGAGTGGATGCATGCAATAATGAGAGTTGCACTCCATGAGCCTTGGAGAGTGGTGTGTGCAGTAGCAGAGTTAGGATAACTGGTGATGGTGTGAATGGAATGGAGCAGAGAGACGACGGTGGCACTTATGCAGCAGATTCATGCTGAAGATAATTAACCTACTCCCTGCATGTCTGTGTGTCATGCTGACTGAACCTGACAGTATGGCCTCCTTTACTGATCAGCAGGAAAAAAGCATGGACTTCCTTTCTATCACTCCATCTACCAGCACTTTCAGGCCCCTGTTTGTGAATGGAGGCGTGAATGTGCCTTTCTGGGCCCTGTCCTCAGAGGTAATACTGGAGTCCTGAGGGGTCACACTGATACATCACAGTGTAAATACCGTATCCTGGCTTGTTGCACCTGTGGTGCTGCAGGGATGGGGTTTAACTATGGCATCAGTGACAAGAACATTGTACACTCCCAACTGTGGTGAGTATTTCAGACTTACCTGTTGCATGATTCCACAAAATGGCCATTTGCAGATTGAATGAGATGAAGGGTAGGAGATAATGTGATAGAAGTGACAGGAGACCTGATGGATCAGGCAACATAAATCTCACTCAGGGAAAAGTGGAAAAATGGGAAAATTCAGCTCATCAGTTTTAATTTTGAAATTTGATTACCATGCTGGTCAGTCACTGAACACATTTGCAAGAGACTTTCAATTTATTGGTAACAAAATAACTAAGTTTGTTACACAAAAATGAGAGGAGAAACAGCATATCACAATTTGGAAAGATGTTATCATAAACAGCAAAGAGAAAAATTTAACCCTTTCTCTCAGCAATATCCTTTACAGAGACTAAACCAAAGTGAAGTGTCACTCCTATCTTCACTCTTTCTTACTCAAATGACCAGGTCACAAACATTTTCTTCCAGTGACCTTGTGCACATTTACCAGATGTCATTTTCTCCATCTGTTTCTTTCCAATGTACACAGCCACGTGCTAACTCACCGACATTTTCTTGCTGCACTTGAAGACACAATGCTTTTTCCAGCCCTGTCTCCTTGGATTGTTAAAACAGCTTAAGACTTCTTTCCAACTAAGATGGCCCATAGACTGCCAAAGATAAATTGCCATTCTACTGGTATGGATTTTTATTTTTGTACAGAGCCTAACTTTAACGTAATAACACAGAGAGAAATGACTGTGGATGCTGGAGTTCCGCATTAAGAGCAGAAAAAAAGCTCCAAATACTCAGCAGGTCAGGTCACATTTGTTGAGAGAGACACATTAGCTATTGTTTCAGGTCTGTGACCTTTCATCAGAACACAATAAAAAGTCATGGCCGTCAAATGTTCTTTGGAAGTCTCTGGTCCTTTCGAGGGTGGGCAAGGTGTTAGGAATGTTGGCAAAATGGCAGGAAAAGGTAGTGAGAGGGGGGTGTGACGTCTTACTGCAGCCACTGATATGTTGCCAGTGGTGGGATGTTGACAGGTCAGCCATTCCCTGGAAGACCCATTGAGCTACTGACGTGGTTTGTTACTTGCATCAGGAGCACCTGCTGCCACATGGGAAGACTGCCAGGCGAAAAGTGCCTGCTTGCCTATGGTTACTGTTGAGTATGGCCCAGATTACGGGCACCCCATTGCCCATGGAATGGCTCCGGCAATGACTGGAAGCACCATCTCTGTGGTCAGCAGATTCCCTTCAATCCCCAATATTTGTTGGTTCCCCAAGCCCAACTCTTTTATGTTTGAGAATCACCTACAACTGGGGCAGCCGCTTCCTGGAGGAGCAACTTCAGCAATGCCACTGTTCGTGGGGGCACTGATAAGTTGCTGGCCTGTCTGGTTGAGCTGTCGGTTCCTAGGGTTAAGATGCTGTGCCTTTTCGACTGGTGGGCCCAGCAATGGCCTCTTCAGTTGGTTGCTGTCAGCAATATGTTTGCATAGATTCCGCCATCTGTTTTCACCTCCCACTTTTGCATCCAGTGGTTTCTCCAAAAAAAAATCCAATCCACTATTTTTTTTTAGCTTTTCCACAAATATGGGGAGACCTGTTGGATGTTGATAGTGAGTACTTAGGACAATGTGTCTGCTTTTTAATTCTATCCCTCTAGAAATATACTGAATGCTTTTGTTGTTTTCTTTAAGAGCTTGATTATCATGTGTTTCCATGACCTGTGTAGCTGTCCTCCTAGATCCTTCTATTCCTCTACTTCACTTCGATATTGATTTTCCAAGGGGTGCATAACTTCCTTAGAATTCTTGCCAGATGTGTTACTTTGCAGTTTCTATGGGTGATGATGTTGAATAACTTTTCAAACATTTCTGTTGTATATAAGAATTTCACCTTAGCCACAGGTGTAGTACAGCCCTGAAGTACAGTGCAGATTTTAAGTTGTGTATGTAACACCTACATTAATGCTTAGCCTGGCACCCTTAGATTAAGCTGTCGTGAACCTGAAGTGATAATTTCCAGATTTAATTATTTGGTGAGATGTTGTTATATATCAAACGCATGAAGCACCCTCGTCAATATTCATGATAACATCTGATTTTGATTTTAAGTCTAAATATAAATAACGTCCTTGGGACTTCAAAATAATATTGAGAAATGTAATGGACACTTGCAGAGCTTAACATGATCCTAGGTTTTCATGAAGATTCTGGTGGCAGTTTTAAACTATTCAGTATTTTCCTTGATGAAATATAATGGCATCTGAGCCTTCAGTGAAACTTTGACTGTGTATTTGCCGGTCCATTCACTAAATGTCTACTAATATGTGCAGTAATTAAAAATCCAAAGACTGTGTTATGCATAGATAACAACAGTTATATCTTGGAGTTATGCAGAGATGATGCAGAAATTCATAAGTGTGTCGGAACTTTATTTACAGTGCTTTAAAATGTCTACTCTGTCAGGCATTTAGCATCTTCCAACAGCTAATTTCCAGCTTTGATTACTTTAACTAATTAAGCCCAGTGAGCATCAATACTAAAGAAAATCACATAATCAAACAGAGAATGACGAAGACCGGAATAACATTACTTTTGATGTTAACAAAAGTGGGATGAGAATCAGGCAGATGGGACCAACGTAAGCTCCAAATTCTATTGATCTTGGCAGCACAGGGCCTGGTGATTTTAAGAGTTACAGTCAAGCCTTGCGATTGGAATCAGGGGCCGTCTCTGGGGGTCAAAACCATTGAGGAGCCTCTGGCTGAAATACAGTCAAATTTACTGATACCAGCAGACCCAGCCACACTTGTAGGGAAAGGCATTGTCATTACCACTCATTCAGAAGAGCAGGTTATAAATTGAAGACCACAGGCAGGGAGCCAGATGTAAACCAGTAAAGTCTCTCAAACATTGTTCACTAGCCACTAGCCAGATAAGCAGGCAACCAATTACACTTCAACAAAGTGGGCCCTGCCTCCATTCCAAGAAGCAGGGAGTCCACTGGATTATGCTGAAGACCCCACTACCATCACTCATCCGGAACAGCCCAGTATTCCTTTCCAATCTCAATTTTGAACTTCAGTTCACAAGAGGCCTGTTCGCGAGATAGGTGACATGACTAAATTGTGCCCTTTGGATAAGTTAGTAGTCACTCCTTGTGATCAAGAATAGTGGAGAACATGTTTGAAATTAGGAAATGTAACTGTAGAGTTAACTGGTTGAAGAAGTCCACCAGAGAACTGGGTGGGGGAGGGGAGTGTGTGGTGGTGTGGGTGTATGGGGGTAGGTGGATGGGAAGGTGGAAGTGCGAGGGAGCACACCTCCATGTTGCAGAGCTTTCCAAGGAAATGAAGGTATTCTTATGGACAAAAATTACATTTGCATTGCTGATATGGGACACAGATTCACATACGTGCAATTCAGTATAATGAAACGTATAGTGTTATATTACCTGATGTGGAATATAGCTATATGGAGATCATTCATATGAGGAGGAACCTGTTATTAAATTTGGTTCTTTCATTGTGGGTTTAAGTACATGGAATGTGATAATTCACACAGGAAGAAACCTGCTATTACATTTGGCTGTCCCAGTCTAAGTTACAAGGCTGTAGAGAATGGTAATTAAATAGACTGAAACCTGCTATTATGCTTGGCTCTCCTATTGTGTCTCTAAATATGTGGGGAATGGTAGCTGCATTGGATGAAACCTGTTATTTGGCTCTCCCATTGTGGAGTTTGAAGACATGGGGAGTGATAATTACTCTGGGGGGAATATCTGCAGTTCCATTTGGCTCACCTGATACATGCAACGTATAGATGGTACGATCTAATACAGTATGAAAACCGACATGGCCACCCTTCATCTCAAACACACTTAAACCATTAAATGGAGTAGTATTCCAAAGGAAATGATCATTTGTTTTTGTTTTATCCACAATAGGTTTGCTTGATTGGGGACTGTGTTGGAGGTATCCTGGGATTTGATGCCTTGTGTTACAGTGCACATACGACATGCGAAAGCCAGAACAGCAGCAGGAGGGGGAGTATTGGCAGTATACAGGTACCAGAAATTTTACAGGAATATTCAATTAAATACTGACTAGAGTAAAAATAAAATCAACTGACCTAGCACCAATATGTAAGTGATGTCAATGGGTTTGAACCTGTTAGGTACTTGTTTCTGATTTAATTGGCATTCCAGTCTGCTTTGTTCAGCATGAAGAAACGGTAATGTTCTCTTCTTTTTCTGCCTCCTTTGATAATGCTGACTTTAACCCTCTTGAACACAATAGTAACATCCTCACTCCTTATCAACATGAACTGAATTATGTTGTTCACACTGTGATAGAACGGTCGGTAATTTTGAAAAAGATTCTGTGTCTGCAACAGGTTCTTCGAAGAAATGGAAAAATGTTGAATTCTACCCTATGATTCTCACAAACCATTTGCTAATCACTGTTTCTTTTTACTTCTACAAAAGGATAACACACTTTTAACAGATGAAGCTGGATCCGACTTCAGCTCCAGCAAACGACTTAGCAAAAGCAACATAGACATCTCAGGGATTGATGCTGAAGAACAAAGGAAACCATTTCCAAGGAAACAAAGTGACTCTTCTACCTACGATTGTGATCCCATTGCACAGAATCATGCTTTTCTAACAAGGTAGCAGTCACAGAGGCCACAAATCAAGATTGAGTAGAAACATTGGGAAAGGAATGGTGGTACTTTATTCTGTAAACCATAAAAGGCAATTCAAATCTAGTAGTTTTAATTTTATCGGCCAAGACCTTCTGATTGGAAAGTAGTCATTGCAGCAGCGTTGCTGTAAATTGTGTATTGGGACCGTGCGGAAGTCCCAATGAAATTGAAAGTACAGGAATTGTCCTAGAAGTTGGATCTTCCAATAGGCCATTACCCAGCATCTGGAACCCTCTGAAAAAGGCCCCTGACTCTGAGATAGAGTTGGAGACTTTGGGTGGTTCTGACTTAATTTGCTTAATGGTCACTCAGAATAAGTTACAGAAATTAAAACCTACTCTAACTTCTGGATAGTGATTAAACTGACACCACTGTCCCCCTCCTTGACTAACCTCCTCCGATCTCAAATACCCTTGGACATTTGACCCGTTGATGGACGTGACGCTTGCTCCAATTTGACTTGGTCCTTTCTTAGGCTCCAAAGCCCGCTATTCGCCATAGATACCTAAACCCACCAACCCTCACTCCTCACCGAACCCCTTCAGACATTCCTACACCTAACTCCATCCCTGAATTTCAGCTGACACACTGTCCAGACCTGAACCCCACCACCAACCAATCTTTATGCCTGCACTGACCTGCCCTCTGCCCTCATCAATTCGCTAACTTACCATCTGCTGTCCTACTCACCTACCACTCTACCAAGCACTTTACTCACTTACCTCATCCACAGTGCCCACTCACCTACACTTATCCTCCAGAAGAGACAATAAATAACATTGAATAGTGAAATGATAAGAAAAATGAATTGTGCTTGGAATTAGTAGATAACAATGACATTAAATCTTGAGGAAATAAAAATCGTTACATTACAATTAATCAGTAAAAATAGCATTAAATGTTTAAAAAGAACAGGGAAAATTATAAAATGCTATGTAATGCCTGTAGAACTTTTGTCTTTAAGTGTCGATCTCTCTGGTTGTTTTGCTGCTGCTGCTTGTAAAGACATTACCAGGTCCTCTGGTGTCAGGGAAGGTTAGGCTTTGCCTTCAACTGCGCTGCATTCAGGCCGCAATAACAACTGTGATGGAGGCATTCAGGGTTCTCCAGACTCGGGTGCTTGACCGCAAAAAATCACAGGAAGACAATTTTTCACTTTTTTTGACAGGATTACCATTGGTAATTGGAAGGTCTGGGCCATAATTTCGGAGAAATATGTTTAGACTATTATGGAGTTTGATGAATTGGAGTATTCATTCATTCATTCAGTCCACACCAAGGGTTCCTGACTCATGTAGAGATATTGTGTGCTTGACATCCAGTATCTTCCCTGCTACATGTCCGTTAAGCCTGAATTTTGATGGTAAATGTTGACTGGCTGTTCATCAGAAGGTAGAACTATTTTTACGGACAATATGATTGGATGTCTAAAGCAGCACGTGTAATGTGCACACACATTTGAGGCAAACGTGCAAGACACTAAATTGATGAGGATATGAACACACAGGATAAATGGTTACCAGCTGAATGCACAGCAGGCACGTTAGATTTAATGGCAGTGGTCTAATTTTGGAGCTCAGAACTCCAGCAGCACCCTTACTTAGCCTTGCACAGCTGAATAGCTGTTCAGTAGTTAAACAGAGCCGTACCGTCAAAATGCCAGGTAATGGCCAAGTACAGCAGGGATAGAATCTAACCACCTTTCCTCAACATGCAATGGCATTACCAATGATGACTCCTCTGGCATCAAAATCCTTTGAAAGGGAAGTAACTGGACTGGCATATACGTACTGCAGCTACAATCTCGAGTTAGAATTGGAAATTCTTTAGCAAGTCATGCATATCCTGACTCCTGACACACAAAGCCTTCCCACTATCTACAAGACACAAGTCAGAAGTGATGCAGTACTTTACACTTGTCTGAATGAGTGCAACTACAACAATATTCAAGAAGCTCATTACAATGGAGTGCAAAGTAGTCTGCTTGATTGGCATTGCATTCATCAGCTTAACATTTCGCTCACTCCAACACCAGTGCGCAGGAGGAGCGTAGTGCACCATTTTTGAGAAGTATAGCAGCAAGTCAACAAGCACCTTCCAATCCACAACTGTTACACCCTAAAAGTCAAGAACAGCAGGTGCATGATCAAAAATTACCCTGAATTTGAACTATCATCTTTTTTTTTCCCCCACTAATTATGGGTCAAAATCCTGCAGCTCCTTTCCTAATAGCACAATGTGAATGCCTACTCCCCATTGACTGCAGCAATTCAGGAAGTTTGCTCATTATCCTTTCTCTGGATATTTTGGGATGGGCATTAAATACTGGGCTAGCCAATGATACCTACATCTTATGAATAAAGATAAAAAACAAGGAAATATCTGCTCCCATGCTACTTAATGGGACCATCAACTATGTTAAGGTCAGTTACTGATCCATTTCTCCTGGCTGTTGCTGCAATTGCACAAATGCTGAGTGCTTTCCCAGGTTCTTTAAAGTCCACAGTGAGTGGTGTGACAGGCACTAAGGGTGTTGGTCTTAATTCCAAGGTTTTGGCATAAACAGCTTGCTCCCAGACCTGGATAAGGTGCCAGGCAATGCCCTTGGAATACAACATGATTGAAGAGAGGCTGTGCAGAGCAGCTGAAGCTACTGGTGGTACAGGGTGCATGTGACCGTAAGCACATCAATCCTCATGTACTGCATGAAAACATTCCCCAATAACGGACTTGAAAGGGATTTCACTCCATCAACCTCCATCTGGGGTTTAACTAGGGGCACGAACTCTTGCAGATCACTATCCAGTATCCTGTCAGTAATCATGATGTGTTCATTCCCCCGAATGCCTACTGTATACACTGAATTTGAGCCACTTCAACATAGCCCTGGTTATGTATCTGCTTGTGACATGACTGACAATTTTATTATGAAACCTATTTAAATATTTGGAGCACAGGCGAATTGAAATCCGTGTTACCACAGAAAATGTGATAAGGCAGTACAATGGTGTGTTGAAGCATCTTGATTGCTTCTTGGACTGCTCTGAAAGATTCCTGCTGTGCTTGTGTGTGTGTGTGTGTGTGTATGTCAAGATTAGTTGCATTCTGCTACATCTGATTGGTACCCTATGTACTTCATTCGAAATTTACTCCTTCACCACCAATACACAGTAGCAGCAATGTGTACCACCTACAAGATGCACTGCAGTAGCTCAGCCAGGCTCCTTCAGCTACATGGGAGCATCACCATTTCCAAGCCACACACCATCCCAACTTGGAACTATATTGTTATTTCCTTCTGTGTCGCTGGGTCAAAATCCCTTCTCAACAGCACTGTGGATGCACCTAAAACCCATGGACTACAGCCACTCAAGAAGGCAGCCCTTCAAGAGAAATTAGGGATAAGCAATAGATGTTGGTCTAGCCAATGGTGAGCACATTTCATGAATAAATGCTACACAGCATTGCCATCAAGAGGGTACGGAACTTGCTACCAACTAGTTCGTGATGAGGGAGTGCAGCAGCATGGGAAGCTGGAGAATGGAAGGAGGTGACTCAGACAGCTCAGATTTAACCCGGTCATCATTGAAGAGCTAATCTGAATGCAGTACCAACAATGGCAAACCCAACTAACCACTCACCAATAGCCCACACCTTACACTCCCTTTCTTACTGACCAGCACAGCTTTCTTTTTCCCACAATACACCAGAAAATTCACTGCAAAATACTGATTGCCACCCACTTGTTTCAGTTGAAGCACAGGGTTCTTGTGGCATGTGGTGGTGTCCTGACATATGAGCTAGTAGGTCCAAGTTCAAGTCCCACCTGCTGCAGAGGTGTATCATACCATGTCTGGGACGTTTGATTAAAAATATCTATAAATGAAGCCAGTGCCAAGTAGCATACAAAGGTCAATTAATCACCCCATGCATTCCGGATCCTGACCCAAACATCAAATTTCCTGTTCCTCTAATGCTGCCTGGCCTGCTGTGTTCCTCCAGCTCCACACTATGTTATCTCTGACTCCAGCATCGGCAGTTCTTACTATCTCATGCACTCCCTTAATGTGTCTTTCCTTTGCTTTTGCCTGTCTTGTGCTGCTTTGCAATGCTACTCCAGTAGTTTTAGACTTTACTCGATGAAAAAATAGGTTAAAAACTGAGCTTGATGTTAGCACTTACTCTCTTGCCTTGCTGAGTTGACAAATTGATCCAGTAATCAGGCAACTGGAACAGAAACTTCACAGTGCATCATTGTCATCATAAAAAACAGCTCTCTTCGTCCGATTTATCTTTACTGCTAGCGCAGTAAAGTTGTCCTTTATTGAGTATATTTGTGACCCTTCAAATAACTGCAGGAAGGATTGCAGTTAGAAGGAGATGAGTTTGCATTGGCCTACTCTGCATTCTCTTTTTATCGGCAGTGTAGCAGGATAGGAATTGGTATATATTACACCATTTATACCTGAGGTGTTAATTGAATTGTTTGACATTAATGTAAATGATTTGGATAAGAATATAGAAGGCATGGTTCGTAAGTTTGCAGGTGACACCAGAATTGGCATAGTAGACAATGAAGAAGGTTTTCTAAGATTTCAAGGGGATCTTGATCAAATGGGTCAATGGGCTGAAAAATGGCAGATGGAGTTCAATTTGGAGTTTATTGCATTAAACAAGGGTGAGGTTTGTATAATTAATAGTAGGGCTTTGGGTAGTCTTGTAGAACAGAGGGATTTAGGGGTGCAGGTATGTAATTCTTTGAAGTTTGCATCACATATAGACAGGGTGGTTAAAAATGCATTTAACACGTTTGCCTTCATTGCTCAGACCTTTGAGTATAGGAGTTGGGAAGTCATGTTGACGTTGTAGAGGACACTGGTGAGGCCTCTTCTGGAGTACTGTGTGCAGCTCTGGTTACCCTGTTATGGGAAGGATATTGTTAAGCTAGAGAAGGTTCAGAAAAGATTTACCAGTATGTTGCTGGGTACGGAAAGTTTGAGTTATGAAGAAAGACTGGATAGGTTGGGACTTTTTTCAATGGAGCATAGGAGATTGACGGGTGACCTTATAAAATCATGAGGGGTATAGATAGGATTAATGGTAGGTGTCTTTTCCCTAGGATGGGGATTTCAAGACTAGGGGGCATTTTTTAAGGTGAGAGGAGCAAAATTTTAAAAAGGCAAGAGGGGAAAGTTTTTTACCCAGAGGGTGTGCAGTGAACTTCCTGAGGAGGTGGTGGGTGCAGGCACAATTACCACATTCAAAAGACATTTAGATAAGTAAATGAATTGGAAAGGTTTGGATGGATATGGGCCAGCAGCAGCTAGGTAGAGCTAGTTTGGGATTATGTTCAGCATAGACTGATTGGATCGAAGGGTCTGTTTCTGTGCTGTATGACTCTACGAATACTTTGCATCTGTCTTTACCTGTGAGGCAGATGCTGACCAGGCCATGATGACTGAGGAGAAAACTCAGTCAATAGAAGAGTTTAAAAATAATAAAGAGTAAATACGGGATAAATTATTGGTATTTAAGTCGCTCAGACACCGTGGCCAGATAAACGTATGCAGGGATATTGAAGGAAGTAAGAGTGAAAATTTCAGAAGCACTGGCAATTATCTTTCAATGTTACCCAGATTTATATGGGATGCTGGTGGATTGGAGAAATGTAAACATTACACTCTTATTCAAAAAGGTAAAGACTGGCACAGTAATTGCAGACCAGTTATTTTAACTTCAGTGGTGGGGAAACTTCTAGAAGCAATTATTTGAGATAGGACTAGTAGTAACATGGAAAAAATAATGGGTTAATTCAGAAGAGTCAGCATGGATTTCCTAAAGGAAAATCAAGTCTAATTAACCTGCTGGAGTTCTTTGAAAAGGTAACGGAGAGGATCGATGAATGCAATATTGTTATGTGTAGTTGTAAAGGATACATTGCCGCACAATACACTTGTGAGGAAAATGATAAGTCGTGGAATAAAAGGGACAATAGCAACAGGGGTACAAAACTGGCTGACAGATAGGACATAGGGAGTAATAATCAATTGGTATTTTTTGGGCTGGAGCATGGTATCTGGTGGAAGGTTTGTCAGTATTAAGACCCTTAGTTTCCTGATATATGTAAATAATCTAGATTTTGGTATGCAGACGATAATTTCAAAGTTTGTGGATGATGTGAAACTTAGAAGAAATTTTAAAATTGTGAGGAGCAGGGAAGGTGATGCTCTAGGGTATATTGCATATTGCATCTAGTCTTCATTATTGCTATTCTAAAGGGTTTGCAGAAGCAGAGAGACCCAGGTGTGTATGTGCATTAGTCATTTAAGGTGGCAAGACAGGTCAAGAGAACTGTTAGTAAAGCATATTGCATCTAGTCTTCATTATTGCTCTGTTATTGCTAGGCTATTAATCCAGAGGGCCAGGTCATGTTGTTGGGACTAGAGTTCAATGGCAGATGGTGGAATTTGAATTCAATAAAAAATCTGGAATTAGACCATGAAACCATTGTCAATTGTCAGGAAAAACACATCTGGTTCATGAATATCTTTAGGAAAGCAAATCTACCATCCTTACCTGGTCTGTCCTATACTACAACACAGTTGACTCTTGACTGCCCTCTGGGCAATTAGGGATGGGTAATAAATACTGGCTATGCCAACAACACCCACATCCCGTGAATTATATTTTTAAAATGCGGGATTTCAAAAAGACATTGATAAGTTGGTGGTATGGGTGATTGGTAGCAGATAAAGTCCAAAGTGGAGAAATGTGAGCTGATGCACTTTTGATACAAAGAACATAGAGAAACATTATGAAATAAAGAGTATTATTCTAAAGGCTTTGCAGAAGCACAGACACCCAGGTGTGTATGTGCATTAGTCATTAAAAGTGGCAAGACAGGTCAAGAGAGCTGTTAATAAAGCATATTGCATCTAATCTTCATTAATATTAGTATAGGATACAAAAGCAGGGAGATTATGCTGAAACTAAAAAGACACTGGTTAAACTTCTGCTAGCAAATTGTGTTCCGTTCTGGGCACCACACTTTAGGAAAGATGTGAATGCACTGGAAACATTTACTAGAATGTTTCCAGGATGAGTAACTTCAGTTGTGAGGAAAGATTTAAGAATTGGCACTGCCTTTCTTGGAGACGTGAAGGCTGAGTGTGGAATTCATAGAAATTTTTGAAAACAGTAGGGTTTTGGACAGAGTAAGTAGGGAGAAACCGTGTGGTGGATTTAACAAAAGATAGGTGAAACAAGGGAGAAAGGAATTAGGAGTTATGCCTATAAAGATCAATGAGGAGGATAGGAGAAGGTTTGAGTGTAGCATAAATGTTAGCGTGGATGGGTCGGGTCAACATGGTTTTCTTTGCTACACACTGTATGTAAGTCTTTATTTCTCATCCTAGTGCTCTGTTGCGATAATCAAAGCTGCTTATGTTGCACGGATATTACCAGTATTAATAGCCCAATTAACATCACTAAAGGATCATGAACCGAGGGCACATATTTGAAGTATTTTGCGCAAGAAGCAAATGCAAAGAAAACATTTTCCACACAGTGAGTGGTCAGGACTTGGAATGCACTGCCTGGAAGTACAATGAAGATAGGATCAATTGAGGCATTCAAGAAAGCATTTAGTAATTATTTAAATAGAGGCAATGCAAAGAGTTATGGGGAAAAGACAGGAGTTTGGCCCTAAGACAAAATAATCAGATAGCCAGTGTCAACATAATGAGCTGAATGGCCTAATTCTGCACTGTAACAATTCCATGTTTCTGCATGTCTGTCCTCTCCAGCCCATCTTCCCAATTAGAACTAATCCCACCTTCTGGGAGTTGACCAAGTGAGACTTTCAGCCAAGCAAATGGCTGGAAGGTGAAGCCTTCTCTAGGATAAGTTGCCTGTAGAAACACACAAAGGCCGTTAGTTCAACCTGATTACATTCGCGAGACCTAAGAACCAACTTCTTGTGGTCTTTTGGTTCTGCTCCATTGTTTGCAAAGCAGATCTGCAATGAAAGCTGGAAAATGATTCAGAACTATATTCGCCTGATTATTTTTATTCAGTACCTTTTCCAGCCAGCTTAGGAGAGATCAGGAACTCAATACATGCAGGAACATTGATAAGAATCCTACTTCCCCTCTGGTGTATTATGCTATATTACTCAGTATCATCCATTAATTTTAATCAATTAACTGGTGCATACATTTGATTTACTACAAAACTGAACTAATGATTATTGGAGAATACAGGCATTAAAAAGGTGGAGGTACAAATCCAGAGAGCAACAGTGTGTGTATTAGGATGTTTAGATGTCAATCCAATAATTATTGTAGCTAAGATAGAAAATTATACTTTGACAATAAAATGAACATGCTGGAGTTGAGAATGTATAGCTTTGGTGAACTGGCTCAAACTCTCTTGATGCTTTTTTAGATTTTGTGTTATGACATATCAAGCATAAAGAGGGTTGGTTAACTTGCTTAACTGGACAGCTGGTTTGCAACGTAGAGTGACGCCAACAGCACGGTTTCAATTCCAGCACCAGCTAAAGGTACCGTGAAGGATTCTCCTTCTCAAACTCTCTCATTGTCAGAGGTAAGGTGACCCTCAGGTTAAACCACCTCCAGTCACCTCTCTCTGATGTTAGAGCCATTCTGTGATCTAGTAGGATTATAGAAACTCTACCTTTTTTATATAAAGACTGAACAGAATCTTTGGACTGCTCAATGTGTGCGTTACCATTCAGAAAGTTCCCAGTACTTTTTTTCTGACCAGGCAATTTAAAAAGACCAATAGAACTTTAAGGAATCACGCCAGTCACACAGTTGACTTTTGGCTATGAAAATGGGTTGCTCCTGTTCCTGAACAATGGGGTGAAATGAGCCCCAGATTGCGAAGTTTTCATTTCAGGCACCTGCTGAACCCTGGAAGTACATCTTAGTATGATAGTTCAGGATGTATTGTCTGGGCTACGCAGGAACTTAGAGTGGAAAGGGAAAGATCCAGTTGTCATGTTACGTGTAGGTGCCAACGATATAGATAGAAAGAGGAAAGATGTATTGCCCGGGGAATGTGAGCAGCTAGGAGCTAAACTAAAAATCAGGACCAAAAAGGTAATAATCTCTGAATTACTACCTGAGCCATGAGCAAATTCGCAAAGGATCAACATGTATAAAGAGGTAAACGTATGGCTCAACGATTGTTGTGGAGAAATGGGTTCGAATTCATGGGATGTTGACATCAGCACTGGGGAAGGAGGGTGCTGTTCTGATGGAATGGGTGCCACCTGAATCATGCTGGGTCCAGATTCCTAGCAAATCATATAACTAGGGCTGTGGATAGGGCTTTAAACTAAATAGTGGGGGTGTGGATTCAGTTGCATGGAAAGTTGTGAAAAAAGTTAAAAATGGGGAGGACTCACCCGAGATTATTAAAGTTTCCAGACCAAGTAATAGGACAGAGAGAATGGAAAGGGTCAGAAATCAAACGTCAGGCACAGCAGATAAAGGGACAGCTATGCGAAGGAGGACAGTCAATACAGGACTGAGGATGTTGTGCCTAAATGCATAAATTTACAAAACGAGGTGAATGAGCTTGTAGCAGAGATGTGGCTGCGAGGGATCAGGACTGTGAATTAAATATCCGGAGATACATATCCAATTGAAGGGACAGGCAGATGGGCAGAGGAAGTGGGGTTGCTTTGTTAGTAAGAAATGCAATGAAATCTGTAGCAAGAAGTGACAAAGAGTCGGATGGCATAAAATCTGTGTGGGTGGTATTGAGGAACCGCAAAGGAGAAAGGACACTGGTGGGAGTTGTGTACAGGCCTCCCAGCAGTGGTCAGGATATGGGGAAGCAAAATAAATTAGGAGATAGAAAAGGCAGGTAAGAAAGGCACTATCACAACAATCATGGGGGACTTCAATATGCAGGTGGACTGGGAAAGTCAGGTTGGTAGCAAATCTCAGGAAAAGGAATTTGTGGAATGTCTATGAAATTTTTTTTTGGAGAAGACTGTGATAGATCCCATTGGGGCTATTCTAGATTCTAGGCAATTCTGGATTTCGTGATGTGTAATGAGGCAGACTTGATTAGGGGACTTAAGGTGAAGTAACCCCTAGGAGGCATTGACCATAATAAGATAGAATTCACTCTGCAGTTTTAGAGGGAGAAGCTGGAACCAGATGTAACAGTATAACAATTGATAGAGATAACTACAAAAGCAAGAGGGAGGAGCTGGTTAGAATTGATTAGAGGTGGAGCTTAGCAGGAAAGGCGGTGGAGTAGCAATATCAAGGGTTTCCAGGGGTAATTTGGGAAGCACAGCAGAAATTCATCCCAAGGAAGAAGAAACATACTAAGTGGAGGATGAGGCAACTATGGCTGACAAGGGAAATCAGGGATAGAATAAAAGCAAAAGTTAAAACACACAATGTGGTAAAGATTAGTGGAAAGTCAGAAGATTGGCAAGCCTTTAAAAACCAGCAGAGGATAATTAAAAAAGCAATAACAAGAGAGAAGATAAAATATGAGAGTAAGCTCACTAGTAATATAAAAGAAAATTATGAGTCTTTTTCAGATATCTAAAAGGTAAGAGAGAGGCAAGAGTGGATATTGAACTGCTGGAAAATTAGTAATGGGGAACAAAGATATGGTGGAGGAACTGAATAGTTATTTTGCATTAGTTTTCATAGTGGAAGACACCAACAGCATACCAGAACTTCAAGAGAATCAGGAGGTAAAGGTGAGTGTAGTGGCCATAACTAAGAAAAAGGTGCTGGGGAAACTGAAAAGGTCTGAAGGAGGATAAATGCAGACCAGATGCACTACACCCCGGAGTTCTGAAGGAAATAGCTGAGGAGATGGCGGAGGTATTTCTAGTGATTATTCAGGAATCATTGGAGTCAGGAAAGTTCCCAGAGAACTGAAAAATGGCTAATGTATACCCTCCCCCTGTTTAAGAAGGGAAGGAAGCAGAAGTCAGGAAACTTTTGGCGGTTTAGCCTGATCTTAGTCACTGGTAAGATTTTAGAGTCCGTGATTAAGGATGAGATTGTGGAGTACTGAGAAGTGCATGGTAAGACGAGGCTGAGTAAACACAGCTTCGTCAAGGGGAGGTCATGCTTGCCAAAGCTGTTACAATCCTTTGAGGATGTAACAAGCAAGCTAGGCAAAAGAAAACCAGTGGATGTGATCTATTTAGATTTCCGGGAGGCCCTTGTAAATGTGCCGCACAGGAGGCTGGTAAATCAGATAAGAGCTCATGGTGTTAGCAGCAAGGTATTGGGATGGATAGAGGAGTAGCTGACTGGCAGAAGGCAGAATGTAGGGATAAGGGGTCTTTTTCAGGATGGCAGCTGGTGACCAGTGGAGTTCCGCAGCAGTCCATGTTGGGACCACAGCTATTCATGTTGTGTATTAATGAGCTGAATGAAGAAACTGAGGGCATTATTGCCAAGTTTGCAGATGATACAAAGATAGGTAGAGGGACAGGTAGTGTTGAGGAAGTGGGAAAGCTGCAGAAAGACTTGGACAGGCTAGGAGAGTGTTCAAAGAAATGGCAGATGGAATACCATATGGGAAAGTGTGAGATTATGCGCTTCAGTAGGAAGAATAGAGGCATAGATATTTTCTAAATGGAGAAAGGGTTCAGAAATCTAAAACACAAAGGAACTTGGGAGTCTTAGTTCAGGATTCTCTTAAGGTTAACATGCAGGTTCTGTTGGGGCAGTTAGGAAGACAAATGTGATGTTAGCATTCATTTCAAGATGGCTAGCATACAAGAACAGAAATGGTCTGCTGAGGTTATATAAGGCTCTGTTCAGACCACATTTGGATTATTGTTGAGCGGTTTTAGGCGCTGTATCTAAGGAAGGATGTGTTAGCATTGGAGGGGGTCCAGAGGAGGTTTACAAGAATGATCCTGGGAATGAAGGACTTTTCATATGAGGAGTGGTTGAGGACCTTGAGTCTGTGCTCAATGGAATTTAGAAGGATGACAGGGAATTTCATTGAAGCTTTTAGAATTCTGAGAGGCCTGGATAGAGTGGACTTGGAGAAGATGTTTCCGCTAGTAGGAGAGACTCGGACCTGAGGGCACGACCCTTTAGAAAGGAGATGAGGAGGATTTTTTCAGGAAGAGTGTCGTTAATCTGCAGAACTCATTGCTACAGAGTGTTGTGGAGGCCAAGTCATTAAGTATACTTATGAAAGAGATAGACAGGTTATTGATTAGTAAGGGGATTAAGTGTTACAGGGAGAAGGCAGGAAAATGGGGTGGAGAAACATAGCCATGATAGAATGGCAGAGCAGATGCGATGGGCCGAATGGCCTAATTCTGCTCCTATATCTTATGGTCTTATGAAGGTTGGGCCAGTGTTGTGGTGGGCTAGTTAGAAGATTTTATGTCCTCTAGCCCTCACACCCTAACCCAGCACCAACACATTTCTGGCCTCTCAAAACTCACCATTCCAGCTCAATACCAACTCAACCAATATGCAACACAGACAGACCTCAGGAGCTATGTGGAGATGAACAAAATCCTCCTTTGTAGATCACTTCCCACCCACTTTCCCCTACCAGCGACAATCAGTTGGAACTGGGGGTGGGATTTCCACATTTGAGTCCCATGCACCATTTTTAAAGGCTCAAGGTGTCTTCTTGGTCTGTTGAAAATCCAGTCCATAATTTCTGCATTGTCGTATTAATATTATTATTAACTCTAATGTGATTTTTTTCTAACCAGAGAAAGTTGATGTCCTTGTCTAACATTGCGATTATGTGAATGAGATTTAACAGCAAGAAGAGTGATAGATCAATTATTAGAACTATGATATATTATGGAATTTTAAATATTAACTTCAAACTCCATTTATATAAAATAATTTTCTGATATTCTTTTCCACAAACCTTTATTAAAATCCATTCAACATTAAAGTTTCACTAGCTCTTGCGTTTTCACCATCTTTCAATATTAAAATGACAGTTCAGAAGTATAATGCTACAGGCAGATAATTGATCAAATACTTACGCTAAATATCACAGAAGTAAATTTCAAGTTTTTACTAATGAATCCACTGAAACAATTACAAGTCATTTTAACAGTTAAAAGAGAAATAAAGGCACAATTTATTATGCTCGGAATGGAATGGGAAATCCAAAATGTACAACTTGTATGAGGGGTTATCGTTTCTTCCTAATCATGCTTCTTTAGACTCCAATTTCTTTAAATATGTGCAGTTTGCTTAATAGAATTGACCAATTTATTATATTCAGTTCTCTGTTTATTATGAACTCTGACTGCAGCCAAACCTTTAATTAAATTTTGGAGAACTGCGAATCCATAGATACGACTGTAAGGTAAAACTGTGCAGAATGTCAGATGCTGATTCTGTCAAAATTTATAGAACCAGGAAGAGGCCACTTGAAGACCACTGGCAGATAGCCCTGCCATAGAGAAACATCCATGGATACACAGGCTGAAGAAGCCACAAATTGTCTCTCAACATGTGTTAACCAGGCAGAGAGCATCAAATCCAGGATCAAAAGTAAATTAGAGATTTTCGTATAACAGCATCCTCAAGGGGCCTTATTTAATTCATGATGAACTACTTGGCTATTCTTCCTGTTGCAGACCACAGTTGCAACTTAGTATCCTGGAAGGGACTCACACAGTCTTCGTTGTCCTCACGTACCTGATTTTGCCAGATACATTACCGTAAACGATGCACTGAGCTCCACTGATGGGAACTGCCAGAATGGGCAATCCCCACTCCCAGCCCAAACCCCATCCATGCTGACAGTGCTGTATGGGATGGGCAGAGGGTCTACCTCTGACAAGTCTCCATCGTAATCCAGAATTTAAGATGGAGTTTGGTATCACTCAATCCTTGCCTATTTCCTGTCTTTTCCTATGCACTGTTTCTAGAATTATGGCATACATTTGCAGAAGGCCTTTGGGTTTTCAGCACTTGAATTATGACTTATTACATGTATCATGTGTACCTTACAATGTCCTGTTGTTTTACCTCAAAAGGTTTTAAATCTTCACTGTATAAAATAATATCCGACAATGGTTTGCAGAAAGTAGCAAACTTCTTTGGTGTGACAATGTTAAAAGATGCTGAACAACAAAGGCATTTTGAATAAGATAAGCCTGTAAAAGTTTTACTTTTGGGGGAGATTAGGTTTTACATTTGGAGGAGGTTTCAATCTCTCCCACATGTGGGTAATTTCTGGCTTCCCATTTATTTTACTAAACAAGTCTAAAGGCCTCCAATCAGGCTTCTTATCCATTTATATTTTTTCATTAAACCACACCATTAGTCTTCACAGTCGCACATAATATACCATTGAGCTTCATCTGGGTCCCCTGTTTATCATTCACAGTCATCCCTCAGTAAAACAATTTGTCTGCTTCTGTTATGTGCACTGATAACAGTTAGCTCTGCTGTACTCCTTCATTGCCCATCTGTCTGACACATGACTCAATTTTAACATTTCATATTGAAAAAAACAATGAAGCCAACTTCGCAAACAGCTGTTCCCTTAAACAGCAGAGTATGGAAGTTTGGTGTTCTGATCAATAAAGAAAATTACCTGCTTCAGTCATTATGTCTTGCCTTCTGTTGTTGAGACTCTTTTAATGGAATTTTGCAGCACATAAAAAGGCCATCATGTCCATTGTTTCTATGCCAGTGCTTATGCTTCACAACCTTAACACTGAATTTCAATTGTGATATTTTTGCTGGATCCACATTGGCCCTAAATAAAACATCAGCTTCAGCTTCAGGAGTATCCCTATGATCCAATACTTTCTGGATTCTGCTAACAACACAGCTTCAGAGAATCAGCTGGAAGACCCTTGTCCTCACCTACAAGTTATTTCCTGGACTTTCTGTCCAAGTCTATTTGTCAACCATCATCTTCAACTCTTCGATCTGGCATCCTTTTTTCCACTCTACTTTGAGGAATAGATCTATTTTAATGCTATACGCTTTTTCAGTGTCTCTGCCTTGTTACTCTCTTACCACTTCTAAGAAGCTTCCTAAAATTGATTTCTTAAACCAATGTGAAACCACTTTCCACTGAACTAGTTCATATTTCCAGAATTTTGTGGCTTGGGGATTTATTCTGTGCATTGGAGAAATAGCTATCCTTGTCTGTTCTGGTGCTTTGTAGCCTGTAATGGTTTCCAATGAGTCACTGCTGACTAGATCTAGTGAGTTTCTGCGAGCTCTTTTATTTACACTATTGTAGATAATACTGTTCTCTGGAAGTGGTGTTGATGGTAATCGTGATGTAGAGATGCTGGGGATGGACTGGGGTGGACAAAATCAGAAGTCACACAACACCAGGTTATAGTCCAACAGGCTTATTTGAAATCATAAGCTTTCAGAGCGCAGCCCCTTTGTCAGGTGCAGTGAGAGAGAAGAGCACACAGACCCCAAGTTCATAGGCAGAGAGGTCAAGGACTAAGAGATGAAAAGATCATACAACTGGTGTGAGTGGAGTGTCAGATAATAAGCCCCTGCAGGTGACCAAGAGTGTTAGATGGTGAGTAAACAATTTATCAAGGTGATGGTGTCAAAACAAGACAATAAGGAAGATATTACAGACACAGAACAGTGTGATGGGGTCATGAACCCAAGATCACGGTTGAGGCTGTCTTTGTGGGTACAGAGCTTGGCTATCAGTCTCTGCTTGGTGAGTCTAGCTTCCACCCTGAACATGTTAAAAAAGCTACCCATACAGACAAGCCCTGCACATACACAAGCTCAGCTCAGATGAAGAGGAACGCAATGGACACCTAAAGGTTTTGAAGGATGCCCTCGTAAGAATGGGATACGAAGCTCAATTCATCGATTGCCAGTTCTGACATGCCACAGCGATAAACCTCAACGACCTCCTCAGAAGACAGATACAGGATATGACCAATAGAGTACCCTTCTTCATCCAGTACTTTCCCAGAATGGAGAGACTACGTCATGTTCTTTGCAGCCTTCAACATGTCATCGATGACGACAAACATCTTGCCAAGATCTTCCCTACACCTCCACTTCTCACCTTCAAACAACTGCTAAACCTTAAACAGACCATTGTTTGCAGCAAACTACCCAGCCTTCAGGACAACATCGACCACAACACCACACAACCCTGTCATGGTAACCTCTGCAAGACATGTCAGATCTTTGATATGGATACTACCATCACGTGGGAACACCACCCACCATGTGCACGGCAGATACTGATGTGACTCTGCCAATGTTGTCTATCTTATAAGCTGCAAGTGACGATGCCCCGAGGCATGGTATATTGGCAAAACCATGCAGACGCTTCGACAATGGATGAATGGACACTGCGCAACATTCGCCAGACAGGGATGTTCTCACCCAGTCAGGGAACACTTCAGCGGTCAAGGGCATTCAGCCTCCAGTCTTCAGGTAAGCTTCCTCCAAGGCGGACTTTGAGATACACAACAACACAGAATCGTAAAACTTGGAGTGATTACCTGGTGTCAGCAATTATGTGTTTGCTTCTCTGACCCTTCATTCAACCCTGCATTAGCTTAATGTTATTGGAAAAAAGTATGTAATAGCAGAGAGCATTTAGAGATACATAATATGGTTAAATAGAGTTGGCATGGCTTCAAGGAAAGGAAATAATGCCTGACACATTTACTAGAATTCTTTGAGGTACCGAGCATATAGATAAAGGGGAAGCAGTGATGTAATGTATTTGGATTTTCAGATGGCAATTGGTAAGGTACCACACATTAGGCTATTTAAGAAGATAAGACCCCATGGATGAGAGTTGTTGAATGGACATGTTGCATGCAACAGTGAGAGTTGAAGGCAATATGCTTTGATGAGAGTGTGTGCAGTGGCAGAGTTAGCCTGAGTAGTGGTCCAGCAAGTGTGAGGTATCAGAGAGAAGAGCATAGCACTTAGCCTTGCAGAACACAGATCATTAACCTTCTTCCTGCACTGCTGGGCCAATGCACTTCACCCAGGACATGTCTGTCACCTGGGCTCTTTTCTCAGTCAAGACTGAATGGGTCTGGTGGCCTGTACTCCTTCGCTAGTCAACAGGATACAGCACTGCCTTTGCACTGCACCAGCATTTTCACGTCTTTGTCTATGAACAAATTTCCTTTTCTGATTTGGGTCGTCAGTGGGAATGGCTGAGGACCATGGAGTATAAAAACCAGTTCCTGGTGTGCAGCATCTGAAGAGGTGTGCAGCTATGCTTTAAATATGGCTTAAGTGGTGTGAATGCTGGAAGGTCCCAGGAACAGCAAACACTTCCACCTCACTTGATGTGTGGGTGGGTACCCTGGAGCCCAGATGCATAAATAAGGAGGCGAAGAGTGGAAGATTGCATGAGAAGCTGTTGTGAGCCATGGCAGATTGGTTAGTATGAGTACCATTTGAATAAAGAAGTACTTTGTCTAAAAATGTGAAACTTCAGTCCATTGTATTATATGGCTACCAATAATTCAATTAAAATTCAAAAAGACTGAGAGGTTTCAGTGAAATTCAGAATTTGGAAAAATATAGATCTGAAATTTCGGGCAGGCAATGGCATAACGTCATTTGGCTGGCAGTTCAGAACATCTGGCTAATGTTTCTGAGGACATGGGTTCACATCCCACCTCGGCTGATGATGATATTTGAATATAATACAAAAAAATCTGGAATGAAACAAATAGCTAATGTCAACCATGTAACCACCATCAACTTATTGTAAAATCCCATTAGGTTCAGTAATGTTCTTTAGGGAAGGAAATCTGCCATCCTTACCTGGGCTGGTATGTGATTGACTCCAAACCCATAACAATGTGGTTGACCCGAGTTTTGGGCTGTTAGAGATGGGCTATAAATGCTGGCTTAGCTAGTGACAGCCACATTCTATGAATGAATAAAACACATTTAAATTAAAGCATGTTAAACTTAAATTATTTCCTATAAGATTAATGCATTGGTTTTAATAATGTTATTTTTATTTAAACAGAAGTCACTCCAGTGCATTAAATGATGACCCTGATTTACAAAGGACAAGTAGCACTAACTTATTAGATGGAAATCCAGGACGATTTGATTTTGATGTCTCTGACTTCTTCCTCTTTGGCTCCCCACTGGCTTTGGTTCTGGCAATGAGGTGGACAGTACTTCCTTCAGTAGATGGTAAGTCCTTGAAAATTTTCTAGTCAGTATCAAGACAGCTTTCAAAATATGGCCCAAAGAGAGAAACATGCAAAACTGCAAATTGCAGCACGGAATCAGTGATTGCTCAGCATGCATGCTGTGTAGATCGGAGCACAGTCATTGTTTTTATTCAAATAATTTCTAAATTAATTATTTGGAGTTGTACAGGATCTGTCTTGATAGTTTGCAATGCTTCTTTTTAGTGTAATGATTAATTTTGCATAATTGTATCCATTTATCTGATAATTATGCAAAAGTAAATTATGTTGCTGGAAACAGCGTTTAAATAAACATTCATTTTCTTTTAGGGGTTGGAGCATGTAAATATTTGCCTCCAGAATGTCAGTGTGTGAATTAAAACTATCCCCAATCCTAAAGCTGAAGACACAGTTGTTTTAGAATGTCACAAAATGTCTTTTTAGCAGGCATTCAATTCTCCTCCAGAAGCGAATGATTCTAAATCTCAGCTTGGAAGATTTGAGTTATCTGATTGGATTTGTTTGCTAGCTTCTAGCTGGTTATTTCAATGTAGGAATACAAGGTGATAACCCGTCATGGGAAGATTGAGGAATGTAAATAGGAACTGGGACTGCTGTGCTTCCACATCCCCACCCTCAGAACTGGCCCATTCTATTTGCAGGATTCTTATTACTCCTACTCTGGGAGCGACAGACTGCAGACAGAAAAAAATAGTTCAAGAAACTTTTTCTTGTAAAAAAGCAATAACTCAACACTCCTCTTTGATCAGAATAAAAGAAATGCCATTACTAATGTATATCCTGCTGTTATTTGCACTGTTCAGCAACTGGTGATTTGTAAGATTGTGAAGGTTATTATATTTTCTGGGTTCACTGAGGCTCAGGCACTTCACCTGGCAACAGCACGTTTTGGGAAATTGCAAGCTGACATTTTCCAAAATGGAAGTTACAGACTATCATTTTCACTGATGGTGGGCAAACTACCTCATGGGGGGTGTATGGAAATTCTCCTCCACCCGAACAATAGTTTACAGGATGTCGGCATTTTGGTGAATTCTCCAATGAGTCAGCTGTAAAAGAATGATACAGACCAGAAAAAGTTGGCAATTGTTTTGATCGGAGTGCATGGGATGGGAATAGATAAAAAGCTTCATGTGTTGTAGCTGCATGGAGCTGCAATGTTGTGCAACCATTACAGAAGATTGGGTGACTAGTCCTTTTACTCTTCCTCATTTTAGTTTTCCGTTAAAATTAACTATTAACATTAAAATGAACGCTGTTGTTTTTATGCTCGAATGAAAAATTGCCATAACCAATAACTGTTCCAAGACGTTGTTTGACTGAGGAGAATAACCATTTGTGCTTGGTCTGTTTTTTTTCATGCCTGTCTTTTCCCTCTGTCAGTGTCTCACCTGCGGCCTGCTTGCAGCCAGGTGTACAGCCTCTTCCATTCAGCTGATCCCTCTGCCTCTCGGTTAGAACCGCTGCTAGAGAAAAAGTTTCACCTCGTGGCTCCATTCCCAGTTCCAAGGTACCAACGATATCCTTTGGGAGATGGGAATTCTGCTCTTCTAGGTATGTTGTTCTTATTATAATCATGGAACAGAATATGGAAAATCATTTGGAGTCTGATTCCCTGCATGTCCACTAGCAATTGAAAACAATTCAATGAACATTCTTAATTTAAGAGAAAGATGATGCTGAGTACTTAGGCTGTTTAGAATGTTTCTCAATAAACAATGTATTGTTGTAGTTTTATAACAAGATGATACTCAATGTGTTTTTATTCATCTGAGTCTTTCAGGATGTTCCGAATACGTGAAAGTTTTGGATAAACTTGTCAGATTTTAGATTTAACAAGGGTTCATAGACTAGTGCACTCAGGAAGTCGTTGTAAGCTTGACTCGGTTTTTAAGTATTTTGATCTCTGAGTCAGGTGGGTTTGAACTCCTCTCCAGGCTCAGGAGGATCACTGTGACATCAAGACAGCACTGAGGGAGTGCTACATTATCGGAGGTGCTGTCTTGCAGTTGAAATGTCAAACTGCTGCTTTTTTTGGTTAGATGGGCATGGAAACCCAATTGTTTCTAGGAAAAAAAAAATCTTGATGTTGTCCAAAAGTCTTCCCTCCAGCAATCATAACAGTTACTCATCTTATTGCTGTTTATGCAGGATGGCTGTAGTGTTTGACAACAGCAGCTAAATTTCAAAAGGAGGATTGTCATAAAAGAGACGAACTAGGAGATTTTGTTGGAGTGAGGTTGCAGAGTGTGGCACGATGAAGGAGTCAATGTTGGCAGCAAACTCAAAAAGAGAGTTTCACTGATTATTGAAGAGGTTCAACTCCAGGGAATTCACATTATTTTTCTTTCAGAAGAATACTGTGGAAGCTAGAAATCTGAATTGAAAACAGAAAGTATTGGAACTACTCACAGGTCAGACAGCATCTGTGGACCTGTCCCTTATTTCCAGCTTTCTTCTGTTGTAGAGGTCAGATGATATGGGAAGGCATTGGTGGTAGCAGGCTAGTGAAGACTGGCATGTTGCTGGATGTTTAACAGACGAGAGATCCCTATGTTAGTCAAGGCAGCAAAAGGTTTTCAGAGATTTACAAGGGATTTGTTGAAAATTCACAGTTTAGCACAAACAACGGTTTCCTCCCTTCCCCTCTGGACCCTTACCTTGTCCAGAACCTGACTCAGCATTGGGCAAGAACCTAGTTCAGCTTTGTATATAAATAAACCACCATCACATTTACAAACAACAAATGACAAATATATTCCACCAGGGCCAGTATAAAAACCCATTTTTTTTTAATTTTAGAAATCCACTATCAAGCCAGTACTCAGCCCTTTTGTTTAAAAATCCACCACCAAATTACACAATCACCCGTTTAATCAAATTACAAGTTTTACCTAAGAGGCAGTGCAACAATAACAGTACAAATTTTGTAGAATGTACTTCATCTCATATGATTATCTCTATACACAATGGGTATGCTACCTTTCTAGGCTCATTGTAGAAAATATAATTTTTTTGGCAAACAGAATCCCATATCCACTGCCATCACTACAATTAGTCTTTCTGCAGCTAAAGTACATTTTGCAACCCATTTTATTGACTAGCTTTCCAAGCTAAAGAGTGACATTTCCCATTTTCACTCAAAAGAGAGATTATGAAACCACCTGCACTACTTATCAGGAAGATTGACACATGAAACATATTAAAAATGACAGGTTTCATGTGGTCACCAAAGGTAGAAACTTTAGAACTATTTTTCCAGATTTTATTCCTAAAGATTGTTTTCAGTACAAAACATTCTTGACTTTAGGATGTTTCATTGTAGTATTAAACTTCAACACATCCAATATAGCATTTGGCCCAGTTTAAGCTTTGCAGTTGCTCAATCTCTTCTTTTGATATAACATCTCTTTCTGTGAGAATCAAGTATGATTAACTGGGATGAGAATAGCAATCTGTAAATAGAATTGTTGATTAAAGTTTTCCAGACCTATTCTGCTTAATATCTAAATCAATATATTCATAAAGTCCCACAAGCCTAACTTTTATGCTCTGAATATTACATTTCTCAAATTCTGTAGTTTCACCCATAAGAAGTCATTAATAATTATCATGGAGACGGCTCAAACATTTCCTTTTAAATTGCCAATAAAATATCAGGGGGGCTGCTTTTAGTTGAACATAACATATTTTCAATAAAACAAACTTATTGAAAAATACATCCTTGAATACTTATTCAGACCTTGGGTGTGTTTGTTTATTTTTCGTTGTCCTCCTTCTGTGCCTGTTTCTTCTTTGAGTGCTTTTAGAACATGTATTTCTAAAAAGTCTCACCCTTGTTTAATTCTATTAACCATTCTGAGTCTGAAATTTTTAAATTAATTCTGATTAATTATGAGGAATAAACCTTAACAGTTTGATTGTAATGTTTGATAAATATTGTCTTATCATCATGATCTATTTTACTGCCTGACAATCCTTTCTTTATTAATACTTCAAACCTCTTGAATTGAACTCTACCTCAGATTGTCTTATACAATGTTTCAGTGATTTCTGAATTTCCTCCAGGACCTCAACCTTGATTTTAAAAAAAAAACTATCTCCCTGCAAGTAAAGCATTCAATGTGCAGGAAAAAGAAAGAAAACTAATGGTAAGACCTTCTGGTGCTGGAAGACTTTGCACAATTTGGCATTTTGAGATTCTTCCTATTTTGATAGCAACTAAATGCTTCATACACTTTTTGGTAATGCTTTGCATGAAATGCCTGGGACAGGGTTATTGTCAACTTGCAGATCGGTTAATCAAGCTAAATTTTTCTGCAGCATTTCATCAGTCACCTTATGATTCTTTTCTCAAAGTCCATTGCTGAGCAGAGGTATTCATGAGCGTGAGTTGCATGCTTTCACAAATGTCAATAAATCCATTGTTGGCGAGTTTCCCTCCATTGTCAGTCAAGAAACTTTGCTGGTGCCCCAGTTGTGATCCCCGTACCATTTCTCCATAATTTACTCTATAATTACCCTGTTGTTCTTACTAAGTATTATCATAGGTTAATTATGGTCACCAGGTCTACAAAATGCAGAATGAAAACATTAAGTCTTTTTTGTACACTGTTAGATCCATGGCAACTGAATCATTGAAGTCTCATGCCAATAGGCCATGATGCTATCTTATGATAGTTTTTACAGAGCTCACATTACTCACTATTCTTTTCTATTAGCCTTTTATATTCTTCATCTATCACACCGGTTTTTACAGAACTTTTAACCTTTGATGCATAGGACGAGTAAATCTCTTCTGTAACTTTAAGGCAATTTCTTCATTTTCTCTCTGATTCTTGACTTAATGTCATTAATACTTGTCTAACACTCTAATGAGAGACATCAGGTTTTCTTCAGTGGATAGAATAAAGTTTTAACTGGATAAACTGTAGATCCACAGACTTTCCATAAATAATTGCTTTATCGTGCTCCTTTCAAGTTTCATTTGTGCCTTTTCAGGTTAATGTGGCACCATGGGTATTGAGGTTGTTGAGGTTGGTTGGCTCGCCGAGCTGGTTTCTTGTTTCGCAGATGTTTTGTTACCATGCTTGGTAACATCCTCAGTGCAGCCTCCGATGAAGCGTTGGTGTGTTTTCCCACCTAGTTTTTAAACTCTGGGGTCTGTTGAGATGGATTGCCTCACTTCCGGTTTTCCTTCGTAGTGGAATGTATACGGGGTTGAGTTCTATGTGTTTATTAATAGCATGCTTCGTGGAGTGCCATGCTTCTAGGAATTCTCATGCTTGTCTCTGCCTAGCTTGTCCCAGGATCTTGGTGTTGTCCCAGTCGAAGTCGTGGTTCTCCTTGTCCACGTGGATTGAGATGAGTGAGTATTGGTCGTGTCTTTTTGTAGCCAGTTGGTGTTCATGTACTCTTGTTGTTAGTTTCCTTCCTGTTTGTCCGATGTAGTGTTTCTCGCAGTCTCTGCAGGGAATCTTGTAGATGACATTGGTCCTGTCCATGGCAGGGAGTGGGTCCTTAGTTCTCACTCGAGACTATATCAACGTTGACAAACCGGCTTACTCCAGTTACCTTACATGGAATTGCAAACATTTTTAGTGGCGTCAATGAGTAGTAATCACCTAAACCACAAGTAATATTTTGATACTCATTAATTTTATGTCAACTCTTACTTAGTGAATGAAGATCATATTTTAAACAATCAGTTCTATGTACAGGGTATAGTTGAAATGCAACCACTCTCACACATCTAAAGCTGTCCAAGACTAATACATGCACCACAGAACTTAAATTCATTACAATGTGGATTATTTATTTGATCTGTCAGTATCTTCTCCCTCTTCCTCAGAAATAATTGTGTGGTGTGGAGAATCCTATCTCTCTGCTTTGACTAATTTATCTTAGAATGAAATTTCAAGTTATACTTGAAGCACCTCTTAACTGTTCCTTTGGCATTCCTGAGATTCATTCCCAATTATTGCTGTGCCAATTCTGTTTTCTCCTGAAACAACCATATCTGCTAAAAATGCATTCACCCTCATTCTGTCCACAACTTATCATTCCAATGTATTAATATGCGAGTCCATTACCTGATCTATTTAGATATCTGGCAATCATTGAATATTCTATTCTTTGAGTCACTGAGGATGTCCCATATTTTTTCATGAGCATTGAAGAAAGTGATTGCTACTTCAGTAAATCTTTCAAGGTACACCTGATCCAATAATTTCTACTTGAATACCAGTCATGGTCCTCAAACCTTTCTAACTGATGGAAATTCATCTCATCAAAATTGCTCATTTTGCTTCTTGTAGGACAAAATAACTTCAGGGTTACAGCTCATTTCCTCTCTGGTAAGATGTATCCCATAATGACACATCCACTTCTCTATTTGAATGCAACTTTGGCATTTATTTTGAGAGGACTTGAATATAAAAGCAGAGATGTACTTCTGAGGCTCTATAAGGCTCTGGTCAGGCCAGATTTGGAGTGTTGTGCACAGTTTTGGGCCCCATTATCACAGGAAAGATGCACTGGCTCTGGAGCAGGTTCAGAGGAGGTTCATGAGAATGGTCCCAGGAATGAAAAGCTTAAAATATGAAGAACGTTTGAGGATTCTGGGTCTGTACTCGATGGAGTTTAGAAGGATGAGGGGTGCTCTAACTGAAACTTACGGAATACTAAATGGCCTGGACAGAGTGGATGTTGGGAAGATGTTTCCATTGGTAGGACAGGCTAGGACCCCAGGGCATAGCCTTAGAGTAAAGGGAAGACCTGTTAGAACGGAGATAAGGAGAAACTTCTTTAGCCAGAGAGTGGTGAATCTATGGAATTCATTGCCACAGCAGGCTGTGGAGGCCAGGTCATTGAGTATATGTAAGATGGAGATAGATTGGTTCTTGATTGTCAAGGGGATCAAGGGTTACAGGGAGAAAGCAGGAGAATGGGATTGAGAAACTTATCAGCTATGACTGAATGGCGGAGTAGACTCGATGGGCTGAATGGCTTAACTTCTGCTACTGTGTCTTATGGTCTTTCACTATTCATGTGATACAGACTCTTGGGACATTAGGTGAAAAATAATAGTCCAAAAATTTACATTCTTTTCCTCCATTTTCTTGAATGACCAATGAGAATGCAGTTTTCTACTTAAAAAAAAACATTCTTAGTTTCCGACCTCTAAAGTAAACATTCTCTGTCACCATGATTTATTCCAAACAGCCAGTTTGCAAAAGATAGACGTGGACCCAATCTTTCAATATGTTTATAAACATTTATTCAGAAATACATGTTACATGCATGCACCTCCTACCTAACAACTTGTTTAATTTTGCGCATATTCAAATTAACATGTAGGGTAAATATTCACCACTGTATATACTTAAGCAATACATTTACAACTAATAGATTCCATTAATCTTTCACTAACCTTTCAGACAATTTGTTCAACATCATAACCAACCATCTGTGTAGATGTGTCTCTTTTCTCCTGTCTGGTTCTTTTGTCAATTGTCTTCAATCTTGTTCTCTTTAAGGACCCTAACATTGGTGCTGTCAAACTCAGGACAGCAGGAGATAAAATAGTGGTGGGAAGAAGAATTTAAACAGATTATCATCTTGCTGTGAAGTCGCTGATGTTATTCAGGGTCACTGCCTTCTTGTTACTTCTAAGATCAGGTCTGGGAATGTGAACAGTCCATTGCTGAAGTTTGGCTCTCAGATTATCCAGCCGTTCAACACTCACTGTGGAATACTTTCTTGCTGACAGTCAAAGCATCTTTGCATCCCATCATTAAATGTACTGAAATGGTAAGAGCTACCTTCAGGTGGATCATAACACAGAGGCAACATGAACTTAAATTGGAATATTTCCTTATGGGTCAGTGTCACCTATTCATACCCAGTTAATCTGGCTAGTTAAGGATGAATGATTCCACTTTGAAATGTACAAGGTTAAAACAATCCATGGATCTCACAACAAGCCTCCAGTGCATGCTGGCACATCTGATAGCATTTAATCAAGATTTGTCTCCATTAACTTAAATCGGTAACTTCATCTCCAGTGGTTTAAGGATAGAGATAAAAAATAAGGTTTGTGTAATGGAGAATAATATAAACATAGCAGTACTGATATATTGTCAGAACGGCCTGAGATTTAATGTCGGGAAAAGTCCAAACAAAACTTTAGCTGAGGAAGGTCAGGTGGGGGTTGAGGTTGGGGGTAGTGGTGCAGCAGGCAGAAAGGCACACATCCCAGTGAACTGCCCCGAGACAATTTCATAGAATCAGGGTCATTTCAACATTGGTTGGTGGCTTTCAAACTGGATAAAAGGCAAAGTATTCCTCAATTTCATACCAAGCCACACTTCATTTGTGCCTGCCATTCTACTGTGTGATGAAGCCATTATCACTGTTAATGCATTTTTAATTTCAACTCCATACCAAGATGAGGAAAAATTGCAGTAATTTTCTTGCTTCACCTGGCCCTTTTTTTAAAATCATAATAGGTGCTGCACTGCAAAAAAACATAAGCCATTGTATGAAGCACCTGGGAATGCTTTGATGTGAAGGAGGATGTTTAATTGTCAATGTCACTGTGCATCATGAAAGATTTTATGGATCTCCTGTCTGCTATTTTCAGCTGTTGTCTCAGAGTTTGCTCTGTCAGCATTGCATGAAATATTTCTATTAGAAAAAGTAATTCCATTTCTTAGCAATATTTTCAAATTTTCACCATTACAATGGACACAAGAGTATGTAGACTGTACTTTCCCATCATTTCTTCGGATCATTTGTAAATATTTTTCACTGCACAGGTGGATTAATGTTTTTATTTTAGACTCATTTGACTAGTTAGATGTTTTCAGAAGTGAGTCTTATTTGCAATGCATTGATATTGTAGCTATATCCAATATTTCCATTTTCAAATTCTGGATAATGGAAAATCTGGGGAGGCAATGGCACAGTGGTGTTATCACTGAACTGTTAATCGAGAGACCCAGGTAATGTTCTGGGGACACGGGTTCGAATCCCACCACGACCGATGGTGGAATTTGAATTCAATAAAAATCAGAAATTAAGAGTCTAATGATGACCATGAAGCCATTGTTGATTGTCAGAAAAACCCATCTGGTTCACTAGTACCCTTTAGGGAAGGAACTGCCATCCTTACCTGGACTACATGTGACTCCAGACCCACAGCAATGTGATTGGTCTAGCTGGCAATGCTCTCATCTGTGAATGAATAATTAAAAAAAAAGCTTAGTAAGATTGTGAACATCAGTCTTCGGGAAAAGAATCTGCTGAACAGATTGAACATCTGTATGTTTAAAAATGGAAAAGACACAACAATTCTTTAAAATAAACCATGGGCTTCAATAATGTGGGAAAAAGGAGTGAAAATGGACTAAAAATAGCAGCAGCTATGGAGAGAGAAAACGAGTTAACATTTCAGGTCGATGACATTATATTTGAGGAAACAGAGACATTGTTCACACTTCAGTACAAAAAGCAGGTTATTGCTGTTCACCAGTTTCAATGGTCATTGCTATGTTACAGGGTGTCTTTGTGGTTAGTTAACTGATGCACATACATATGTTTATGAAACATAGGGATGCTTGATGATAATTAGTTGTAAAACATTTCGGTTTCATGCAGTGTTTTGTTACTGTTAATTGTCATCCTATTACTGCACCATAATAACTCATTAATAGGAAGGGATTGTTATCAACACAGTTACTGTTGTCAGGTATCATAGATGAAAAATAATGGAGCTATTATTTTCATTAGCAGGTGCTGCTGTTTACTGTAGGTTATCATAATCAAGGCTGATTTACTGTCAAAGAACATTATTTTCATAATACTTTGGATGGGATCAACCTTAATCTCACTTCTACCAAAATTATCTTAGTATTTAAGTAGGCATCTACTATAGCAGTTTACTGTTGATGAAAATCTCTCCAGCATGTTCCAATACAAAACCTTATCTGTCTTAAAACAAAAACAGAAATTGCTGGAAAATCTCAGCAGATCTGGCAGCATCTGTGGAACGAAATCAGTTCACATTTTGGGTCCAGCGGCCCCTCTCCAGAACCTTATCTGTCTTTTCTGAATCTCCCTTAATGTCACTGATCCTGTAAAAAATATTTGAAGCCATCATTTATTTACATTCAATATAAGTTTAAGAAAGGTGATTGTGCAGGTTTTGTTATTTTTAATGAAACACATTCAACTGCCATGAGAAAGCATTGAAAGTAATGATGAGTAGATTTTTTTTAATATATAAGATTCATAAAAACAGATTCCTGTACAATATCAGAAATAATGTTTTTGGATCAATTAACTCAGAACGACCATTCCCAGTCTTTAGCATTGGGGCACAGCTCTTATGAGCTAAATGAGGTTTCAGTGGATATCATTGAGCTTGGTGCAAATGATCTAGGTAATAAAATGCCATCTTGAAGTAGATCAGTCAGATGTAAATTGTGAAAATGATATAATCCTTGCTTGTGTGCTGTAGTTATGTGAGAACTCTCTTGGCTTTCATGTCTGGTAGGTAGGTTGCTGCAAAAACTGAATTCAATCTCAACTGAAAACCAAAATAAATCACATTTAAAAAGTGGGAAGGGTGAAAGCTTGTAAATGTATAATGCATCCTGGCGTATCAGAACCTCCAGCAGCACATGGCAACAGTGAAGGGAGGGCACCAAGCAGTGTACCTAGAGCAGTTGTATGATCCGTTTTTGGAATAAAGGGTTTCTTTTTTGTAAGCAGGCCTAATGTGAAGAAGAATCAGACAGACAAGGATTTCCTCAACTAGATGTGAACCACAGGCCTATGCCATGTAAATACCATGTCCTGTTTATTTAACCTTTATTTCTCTTTATTTTGTGACTGATCTGATGCCAGTGGAATAAAAAAAATTCCTGCTTCATGATCTTTGGGCTGTGTATCCAAATCTCATATTACACCAGAAACAATCTGACATTCTTATGTCTCCATTTGCTTGGCTCCACCCGACTTGGAATTAGGTTAGTAACGCTTCTAGAAGAGGAGGCTCTTGTTGGTAATTTCCCAAATGACAACTCTTGGTTTTGCAGAGTGAATATAGGAAGTTAGGCAGGAAGTTAAAAAGCAGCAACTCAAATGTAGTAATCTCTGGATTACTTCCGTTGCCATCTGCTAGTGTGAGTAGGAATAGGAAGATAGGGCAGATGAAACAGTGGCTGAGGAGATGGTGCAGTGGGCAGGGATTCAGATTTTTGGATCATTGGGATCTCTTCAGGGACAGAAGAGACCTGTTCAAAAGGGACTGGGTTAACCTGAATAGAGGGGGACTAGTGTTCTGGTGGTGAGATTTGTTAGTGTTATTCAGGAGCCCTTAAACTAGTAGGGGGAGGGGGGCTGGATCCTAATCAATTGTAGACTTCTCCCAACGAAGGGGAAACATTCCAAAAGCTTGGGATTTCAACTAAACCTGTTGGACCATTACCTGGCATCATCTGACTACTGACAATAGTAGAATAGAAACACAGATGAGGATGTTTTGGAAATTAAAGAGAGGCAAGGCAGGCAAAAGTGCATCAGAGAATGAGGTAACTCTGAAGAATTTAATTGTGTTTATTTCATTGCAAGAAGACTGACAGATAAGGTGGATGATTTCAGAGCATGTATGGGTAAATGGGACTGGGATATCATAGCTATTACAAAAGCATGCCTGAGGGAGGGACAGGACTGGCAGCTCAATATTCCGTGGTTTAGATGCCTAGGAAGGAAAGAAAGGGAGGCAAGAGAGGAATGGGAGTGGTGTTTTTTGAATAGGGAAAACACTACTGCTGTACTTAGAGAGGATATTCCCAGGGAATTGTCTAGTGAAGCTGAATGGGTAGAACTCAGAAATAAGAAGGGGATAATCACCTTGTTGGGATTGTACTAAAGGGCCCCTTGTAGTCAGAGGGAAATTGAGGAGCAAATATGTAGAGATCTCAAATATGTGTAAGAATAATAGGATTATGATAGGAGGGAATTTTAACTTCCGAAACACAGGTGGTTTATAAAGAAATGCGGTTGATGGAGCGTAATTGCGGACACCAAGATGGTTTGAGATGTGTATACTTCAATGCTAGAAGTATCAGAAATAAAGCGGATGAACTTAGAGCATGGGTCAGTACTTGGAACTACGATATTGTGGCCACTACAGAAACTTGGGTAACTCAGGGAGAGGAATGGTTGTTTTAAGTTCCAGGATTTAGATGCTTTAAAAGAAATAGGGAGGGTGGAAAAAGAGGTGGGGGAGTGGCATTGCTAGTCAGGGCGAGTATAGCAGCTACTGAAAGGCAGTTGGAGAATGATATGTCGACAGAGTCAGTTTGGGTTGAGGTCAGGAACAAGAAAGGAGCAGTCACTTTGTTGGGGGATTTTTTACAGACCCCCTAATAGTTGCAGAGAAGTAGAGGAGCGGATTGGGAGACAGATACTGGAAAGGGGCAGAAGTCACAGGGTTGTAGTCATGGGTGACTTCAACTTTCCAAATATTGATTGGAAACATTTTAGTTGTAATAGTTTAGATGGAGCAGATTTTGTCCAGTGCGTTCAGGAAGGATTCCTGACACAGTATGTAGATAGATCAACACGAGGAGAGGCCACTTTGGATTTGGTGCTTGGCAACGAACCGGGCCAAGTGTTAGATCTGTTGGTAGGAGAGCATTTTGGCGGTAACGATCATAACTCTGTTTCTTTCACAATAGTCATGGATAAGGATAGGTACATACGGCAGGGTAAAGTTTACAATTGGGGGAAGGGTAATTACAATTCAGTTAGGCAAGAACTGGGTAACATAAATTGGGAACAGATGCTGTCAGGGAAGAGCACCACAGAAATGTGGAGATTGTTTAAGGAATGCATACTGCATGTGCTTGATATGTTTGTCCCTAGCAGGCAGAGAAGATGCGGTCGAGTGAGGGAGCCGTGGTTCTCAAGAGAGGTCGAACGACTGGTTAAGAGGAGGAAGGAGGCTTATGTAAGGTTTAGGAAAAGAGGAACGGAAAAGGCTCTAGAGGGATACAAGTTAGCCAGGAAGGAGCTGAAGAAAGGGCTTAGGAGAGCTATAAGGGGGCATGAGAAAACCTTGCCGGATAGGATCAAGGAAAACTCCAAGGCTTTTTACATGTATGTGCAGAACAAGAGAATGACAAGAGAAAGGGTAGGGCCGATCAAGGATTGTAAAGGGAATTTGTGCACAGAGCCTAAAGAGATAGGAGAGGTCCTTAATGAATACTTTTCTTCAGTATTCACAACTGAGAAGGACCTAGTTGTAGAGGAGGACGTTGTGAAACAGGCAGGTAGGCTAGAGGAGGTTGATGTTAGTAAAGAAGATGTGCTAGGAATTCTGAGGAAGTTGAAGAAAGATAAGTCCCCCGGGCCTGATGGGATTTATCCAAGGATTCTATGGGAAGTGAGGGACGAGATCAAAGGGCCTTTGGCGATGATCTTTTTGTCCTCACTGTCCATGGGTATAGTGCCGGAAGATTGGAAAGAGGCAAACGCCATTCCCTTGTTCAAAAAAGGGAACAGGGATAACCCCGGAAATTACGGGCCAGTTAGTCTTACGTCAGTGGTGGGCAAATTATTGGAAAGAGCTCTGAGAGACAGGATTTATGATCACTTGGAAAGGCACAGTTTGATTTGTGATAGTCAGCATGGATTTGTGAGGGGTAGATCATGCCTCACAAACCTTATTGAATTCTTTGAAGAGGTGGATGAAGGTGGAGCAGTGGATGTGGTATACATGGATTTAAGTAAGGCGTTTGATAAGATTCCCCATGGTAGGCCCATGCAGAAGATAAGGAGGCATGGGATTGGGGGAAATGTGGCAGATTGGATTCAGAATTGGCTGACCCTTAGAAGACAAAGGGTGGTAGTGGACGGAAAATATTCAACATGGTGCTCAGTTATGAGTGGTGTACCACAAGGATCGGTTCTGGGTCCTCTTCTATTTGTGATTTTTGTAAATGACTTGGATAAAGGAGTGGAAGGGTGGATTAGCAAGTTCGCGGACGATACGAAGGTGCGTCACGTTGTGGACAGTGCGGAGGGCTGTTCTAGGTTACAAAGGGACATTGATAGGATGCAGAGCTGGGCTGAGAAGTGGCAGATGGAGTTTAACCCTGAAAAGTTGAGGTGATTCATTTTGGAAGGACAAACTTGAAAGCAGAATACAGGATTAACGGAAAGATTCTTGGCAGTGTGGAGGAGCAGACGGATCTTGGGGTTCATGTTCACAGTTCCCTGAGAGCTGCCACCCAGGTGGATAGAGTTGTTAAGAAGGCGTATGGTGTGTTAGCTTTCATTAATAGAGGGATTGAGTTCAAGAGCCGTGAAGTTATGCTCCAGCTATACAAAAGCCTGGTTCGGCCACATCTGGAGTATTGTGTCCAGTTCTGGTCACCTCATTACAGGAAAGATGTGGAAGCATTAGAAAAGGTGCAGAGGAGATTTACCAGGATGTTACCTGGAATGGAGGGAAGGTCTTACGAGGAAAGGTTGAGAGAGCTAGGGCTTTTCTCTTTAGAACGAAGAAGGATGAGAGGTGACTTGATAGAGGTGTACAAAATGATCAGAGGTATAGATAGAGTAGACAACCAGAGATTTTTTCCTAGGGTGGAGGTAGCTTTTACGAGGGGACATAGTTTTAAAGTGAAAGGAGGTAGATATCGGGGAGACGTCAGAGGTAGGTTCTTTACTCAGAGAATGGTAGGGGCGTGGAATGCATTGCCGGAGAGGGTAGCGGAGTCGGCCTCATTAGGGGCATTTAAGCAGCTATTAGATAGGCGTATGGATGATAGTATAAGGTAGCGGTGGAGGTTAGATAGACGTTAGGTTTAGGGTAAAAGTTCGGCACAACATTGTGGGCTGAAGGGCCTGTACTGTGCTGTATTGTTCTAAGTTCTATGTTCTACAGACTGGGATTGCCATGATGTTATGGGCTAAGATGGGGAGGAATTTGTTAAATATGTTCAAGAAAATTTTCTTTATCAGTATGTAGATGTGCCTACTAGTGAAGGAGCAAAACTTTACTTTCTCTTTGGAAATAAAGCAAGACAAGTGACTGAGGTATTATTGGAGGAACATTTTGGGACCAGTGATCATAATTCTGTTAGTTTTTAAAAAGTTATGGAAAAAGATGGGGCCTTATATAAAAGTTCAAGTTCTAAACTGGAGTAAAGCCAATTTTGACAGTATGAGAAAGGTACTTTCAAAAGTTGATTGGGGTAGTTGTTTTCAGGTAAAGGGACATCTGGCAATTGGGATACTTTCAAAAGTGAGATAATAAAAGTTCAGAGGCAGTGTTAGAGTGAAGGGTAAGGCTGGTATGGAATAAGGAACAATGAATGGATAGACAAATTGATGCTGTAATCAAGAAGAAGGTTTATGTCAGATATAGACAACTGGGAACAAGTGAATCTCTTGAGGAGTTTAAGGGGAGTAGGGGCATTCTTAAGAGGGAAATCAGGGGTTCAAAAAGGGGATAATCCAAAGAGATTCTACATGTACATTAAGTGCAAAAGAGCAGCTAGGGAGAGAAAAGGTCTCCTTAAAGATCAACAAGGTCATCTATGTGTGGAACCATATGAAATGGGAGATACACTAAACAAATATTTCATGTTAGTATTTACTGTGGAGAAAGACATGGAAGCTAGGGAACTCAGGGAAATGTATATTGATGTCTTGAAAACAGTCCACATTACAGAAGAGGAGGTGCTGGCAGTCTTAAAAACACCTTAAAAAGATGCATAAAGTCCAGGACTTTATCAAGTGTATCCCAGGACATTGTGGGAAGCTAGGGAAGAAATTGCTGGGCTCCTAGCAGCGATGTTTGTATCATCTATAGCCATGGATGAGTTGCCGAAAGACTTGAGGGTGCTAATGTTATGCCTTTATTTAAGAAAAATTGCAAGGAGAAGCCTAGGAACTATAGACCAGTGAGTGTGATGTCAGTGGTGGATAAGTTGTTGGAGGGGTTTCTGAAAGATAGGATTTACATGCACCTGGAGAGGCAAGGATTGATTAAGGATAGTCAGCAATGGTAATGGGAAATTGTATCTCACAAAGTTGATTGAGTTTTTTGAGGCTGTGACCAAGCAGATAGATGAGGGCAGAGCAGTCAATGTTGAGTGAATCTTTAGAAAAGCCTTTGATAAGGTTCCACATGATAGACTAATTAGTAAAGTTAGATCACATGGGATTCAGGGAGAGCTTGCCAACTAGATACAAAATTGGCTTGATGATAGGAGACAGAGGGTGGTGGTGGAGGGCTGTTTTTCGGACTAGAAGCCTGTGACCAGCGGTGTTCCGTAAGGATTGGTGCTGGGTCCATTTTTATTTGTTCTTTTTTTCTAAATGATTTGGATGAGAAATTAGGAAGCATTGTTAATAAGTTTGCAGATGATACCAGAGTTAGTGGTATAGTGGAAGTGAAGAAGGTTATCTAAGATTACAAAGGGATCTTGATCAATTGGGCCAGTGGATTGAGGAATGGCAAATGGAATTTGATTTGGATAAATGTAAGGTGTTGCATTTTGGCAAGGTGATCAAGGGCAGGACTTACATATTTAATGAGGGGGCCTGGGAAATGTTTTCAAAAAGAGAGACCTAGGGGTTTAGGTACATAGTTTTTTGGAAGTTGCATCACAAGTAGACAGGGTGGATAAGAAGGCATTTAGCATGCTTACCTTCATTGCCCAGACCTTTAAGTAAAGGAGTTGGGATGTCATGTTGCAATTGTACAGAAGGTTGGTGTGGCCACTTTTCGAGAACTGTGTACAGTTCTGGTTGCCCTATTAAAGAAAGAATATTATTAAATTGGAGAGGGTGCAGAAAAGATTTACAAGAATGTTACTGAGACTGGAGGGTTTCAGTTATAATGAGAGGCTGGATAGGCTAGGACTTACACAGGTGACCAGAATTGTATGCAGTACTCCAAATGTGGCCTTACCAATATCTTGTACAGCTGTAACATAACGTCCCAAATCCTGTACTCAATGTTCCTTGGAAAAAGACCTTGGCTATTCACCTTACCTATATCCGTCATGATTTTATAAACCTCCATAAGGTCACCCCTCAGCCTTCTAGCCTCTCCTTATAACTCAAACCTTCCAGTCTCAGTAACATCCTTGTGAATCTACCGATGAGGGCAAGTGCGCCAAACACCTTGTTCACCCTGTCTACCTGTGATGCCACTTTCAAGGAACTATTTACTAGCACCCTAGATCTCTCCATTTGACAACACACCCCAGGGCTCTACCATTAATACTGTGTAAGTCCTGCCCTGGTTTGTCTTACCAAAACGCAACACCTTGCATTTATTTGAATTAAACTTCATCCGCCACTCCTCAGCCCACTGGCCCAGTTGATCAAGATCCCGTTGTACTCTTAGATAACCTTCTTCACTGTCCACTGTGCCACCAATTTTGGTGTCATCCACAAACTTATTAGCTGTGCTTCCTATATTCTCATCCAAATCATTTATATAAAAGTACAGCTATATTTGGTCAGGTATAATTATGATACAAGAGAGATGGTACAGATATATCTACTCCCTCCAAAAACGACGGTAGAACTTCTTGTCTCCATCCACAGACTGTGTGTGATGCTAGTCAAATGGGTGGAGCCAGTGTAATATGAAATTAACCCCTTTAGAACCATCGTATTGCCCAATGGAGGGAACATCCATAAATGGGATGAGGTGTATTCGCTAAAGACTGATCAGTGGTAGCTTCTAATATTGTCAGTAAGCGATGTACTGTCAAATGGAATACTGTATAAGAAGTGTAATTTTTTTATGTTATCTTATGAATATATTCATGCCAGATTTCATATGCTATGCACAATACCAGTGAGTTTCAATAAAATGTTACTGGGCAGTGATATCAGGAAAAAAAATAGACAATGATGATAACACTTGGTAGATTAAGCAGTATTCATTCTGGGAGATCATCTGAACGCCAAACATCAATTTGTTTGTTCTTTTCAAAGATGCAGCCTGACCTATTGTGTGTTCGTGTCACTCAGTATTTATTTCAGATTTCTAGCATCTTTAAAATTTTACTTTTCATTGATGCAGTGAAATCCAGGCCATGTGTTAATTGAAACAGAAATGATTCTTACCTTTTTAGAGAGTACTGTGCCTATATAGTGTTCTATAGTATGGAGAGGTTATGTACAGCTCCAATTAGAAGACAAACTAATTTTGTCTGGGGACTGAGTCAAAAACATAGTCTATCTATAACTGCTTGACTTGGAATAAGCTTGGGACTGTCTCAGCCCAGTCTCTGAGAAAAGAGAAAGCAGGACTTCAAAAAATCTGATATAAAAGTAACTGTGATGCACATTAATCAGCATGCTGGCTGTGTTTCAGGTAGACACACTTCAGATACCTGAAACATTGTATCTATCGTTTTTCTCTTTAACATGCCGACTGACCTGCTGTGTTTTTCTCTGAACTCCACTTTTTATTTCAACTCACATTTCCAGAGGATGTGAATCTATTGCATGGACATGCGCTCATCCTATAATCATTTCTGTTTAAGTTACATCAGAAGCAGCTGGTGTGGGAAATGGGTCATTTATTTCTTGTGAATTTAGAGATCCTGCTCTAAAGTCGGGCAAAGATCTATTGTTGACACAGAATAAAAGGAGCATTTATCTTCTCATATTATATATGAGAGTGATTAATTTTGGAGAACTATGAATAAAAAATGTGCATTGAAAAGTAACAGTGCTGTCTAGCTCCAGCAATCAATTTTCTTCCATCTGGATTTGTTATCTTCAATAGCTGACTCAGTTAAGGATGGTGTACATAGGTCAGGGCCATTGGTTTTCCTGAATAGGCCAATTCTTAACCTACAAATTTTCAGGCACATGGGACAGGATATCCTGTGACATAATAGGATCTAGAATGGTGGAATTGATTTCTTTGCTTTCCTTCGTGGCTGCTGGCTTGCATCGTAAAGATATTGAGACTCAAAGTGTGATCCAGCTCAATGTACAGGTCGTTGCCATTTTGAATTATTGGTAGGGAGCTCCTTGTAGTTGATGCAGTTGCACTTCAAGGACCTTCAGAGTGTCTTTGAAGTATTTTCTTTGTCCTCCCCTAGAATGCTGGCTATTGTATTATAGTGTAAGATTCTCTACAAATTAATGCTGAAGAAGGCATTAGGCACCACCCAATACGTTGATGTGGCCTTGAGTGAGGGGAACAGCTTTAGATCTCAAAAGATGGAAAACCGAACATAGAGGTCTCCCTCACAGTCTGAATACCAATGTCTATCACACCACAATGTAACTTGTACCTAATTGCATTCATGCAACAAACTACATCTTGTTTAAGACAGGAGCTTCTTTTCATTAGACAACGAGGTGATTTTCTTCTGCCACACTAGTCCATGCAGGTCCTGTAGCTCTGTCCCAAGAGCTAGGAAGTTAGCAACAAATCTACCAGATAGATAGGATACCAAGGTAAGCTAAAGCAAGAATTCATTTTACAATACTGGCCATTTGTTTTCTTCATTTATGGGATGGGCGCATCACTAGCTGGGCAAGCATTTATTGCCCTTGAGAGGGTGTTGGGTGAGTTGCACAGTGATTCAATGGTTAGCACTGCTGCCTCACAGTGCCAGGGACCTTGGTTCCGTTCCACCCTCAGGCAACTATCTGTGTGGAGTTTGCACATTCCCCCGATGTGTCTGCATCGGTTTCCTCCGGGTGCTCCGGTTTCCTCCCACAGTCCAAGGATTTGCAGGCTAGGTGGATTGGCCATGCTAAATTGCTCATAGTGTCCAGAGATGTGTAGGAAAGGTTGATTATCCATGGCAAATGCAGGGTTATGGGGATAGGGTGAGGGGAGTGAGTTTAGGTGAGATCCCCTTCAGTGAGTCAGTATGGACTTGTTGGGCCGAATGACCCGTTTCCACACTGTAAGGATTCTATTCTAAATGCCACAGTTCCTTGGGTGAAGGTGTATCCCCAGTGTTATTAGAAAGGGAGTTTCAGGGTTATGACCCAGTGACAGTGAAGTCATGACAGTGTGTGGTTTGGAAGGGAATTTGAAAATGGTGGAGCCATGCCCCTGCTGGCTGTGTCCTTCTAGGTTTGAAAGGTGCTATTGAGAAGTCGGAGTAAGCTGAGAGATGAGCAAGCAGGATCTGCTGGGGTAGGTACTTCTCAGCCATCCAGCAATGTTCTGTTCTTGGAACTTGACTTCCTAGGAGCTTTCTCTTAATACTTGTTTAGCTGGCTTCAAGGAGGACCCTTACATTTGTCCTCCCATTGAATCTGGAGGTGATGGTGAAGGCAACACTGATAGAATTTCTCTAGTAGTCTTATGTGTCAGGAGCATGGTGACAACAACTGCCCTGTATACCAGGACTGTTGTCAACTTATGTGGCTGTCTTTCTTGTCCAGCACTCACCATCATTGTTTGTGGAAGGTTGATCCACTGTTGGATCTCCTGGTCAGTGGTGATCTTTTGAGAGGGATGTCTGGTGAGGTATGAGAAGACAAATTCTGGAGCCTCTTCAATACAACTGGTTGACCAGATGTTGGTTGATGCATGAGTTTTGTTTTAGCAAAATTCAGTGATAGACCAAGTTACTTGCAGCAATATTAAAATGATCAAAGGTGATTTGCAAACCGGGTGGAGAATGGGCAATGGCTCTTCAGTCAGACAAAAACGGTAAGCCATCTATATTTCTAGCGGTCAGTTTAGTTTGGGCACGGACAGGACTGATGTTAAAGTAGGGGCAGTATTTAAAACAGAGGACACTTGATTTTTGATGAAGTGACTAGCATCTGTCAGCAAGATTGTAAATAGTGTGGGTGCCATTACACAGCTTTGCTTTATCCTGGAACAAATAAACAGAAGTTGCTAGAAAAGCTCAGCAGAACTGGTGGCATCTGTGAAGAAAAAAATCAGAGTTAACATTTCGGGACCAGCACCCTTCCTCAGCACTGGAGTTTCCTAAGTTCTGAGGAAGGGTAACAGGACCTGAAGTGTTAACTCTCATTTCTCCTTCACAAATGCTGCCAGACCTGCTGAGCTTTTCCAGCAACTTCTGTTTTTGTTTCTGATTTACAGCATCCGTGGTTCTCTTGGTTTTGCTTTACCCTGGCCCATATTTTGAAGGTGTCTGTTTCAGATCTTCCACTTAAAACATGACATAATTGCAGGCTTGTGCTGATGTTTCTTGGACATCCAAACCTTTGGAACACAATCCATAGAGCACCCCCCCCCTCCCCCCCCCTGGGTTTTAAAAATCAAAATAAATGTTGCCTTTTTTTAAGAAAGAAAATGTTTCTTGAAACTTTTGCTGCATTGCGTCTGCTTCTCCATCTTGTATAGTAAGCCCCATTTGTGATGTCTGTTTCTGACGTTGACAGGCCATGAGTTGTACCGAACCTCCTCCTATTATTACAGTTGACTGCCTGCGTTAATAATGAGGTTGGAAAGCTATCAGTGTGTAGTTACTGACAATGATTTAAATGCAAAAATATGTGCTAAATCAAGGGGATCGTTTCTTATTTTAGCTCAGAACGGCAAACTCTTTGAACTGTTTCACTGAATGTTCTATTTATTGATTTCGCAGTCCTTCAGCTCATTTGCAAATGATTCGGGCAGGATTTCATTATAAAATTGTGTACCCTGGAGCCAGTTTCCCTGGTAACCATTTTAATCCTCTGACTGGAGAATCTTCTTCTGTGAAGTAATGGAATTGCTAAACATATGCAATTCTAAGAGATATTTCTTTGACAAATTAGGTCTTGATTTACATTTTTCAATTCTCTTTGAGGGATATGGAAATCAGTTTCAGGTGCCCTGTAGTGTGTTGGTAACATTAATCTTTTTTTTCTATTAAGATCTTGCTATCTTTTGCAGCTTGCAGTATCATGACATTGTAACATCATTTTTCAGCTGTGCTCCATCATCATTGTGGAATTATGCAGTTCATGCAGAAATCTGATTAACTTGTAATCTCTTGTGAACAGAAAAGTGTTAAGAAGAACAATCATTTAAATGTGCACGTAAAGAGCACCAAGTATTTCCTTAAATACATACATTAAAATAGCTTGTGAGTACGGACTGCAGTGCGAGTAATCCCCATTATCTGTTACGTTTAAGCTGAATTATTTTCACAAAATCGGTCTCCCCTAGTCATTCAGCTGCACTGCTGAATCCTCCATCAACTTCCTGAGAAAATCAACTGAACCACTTCTAAAATGTTTTAAAGTCCTGTGAATAATCTGTTTACATTTAGAACTAAAGACTGCATTTCTCGGAGATAAGTATAATGTACACCAAACCGGCGAGTACATAGTAAAGAGGCCTGCACTTCCTCTTAAGCTGCAGCATGACTTGGAGGTCGAGCATGTGCAACAGAAAGTGGGAGAAGGAGGGGTCTCAGTAAAAGGCTCTACCCAACAAGAGTCCTCAGACAGCTCTTCTGCTATGTCCGCCTCAGTCAAGGGTAGTGTCCATGGCACTTACATTGCACCAAGGAGATGGTCACTGAACTGTGCCATCTGCTATAACCACACCTGCAGCTGTACAGCAGGGTGAAGATGGCACTGCGAGTAGCCATCTGGATAACTGTGGTACTCAGTTTCTATAGCCATTGATCCATGCTGGTGGCTGACACTTGAGAATTTCACTTCTGAGAGCATTACTGCTTCACAGAGGTGACATATATCCTGAACAGATGCGGAGGGCACTTCATTATCTTCCTCCTTGCCAGGGAGAAGCAAGACAAGTGGCTAGATGGCCGTAATGGGCTTGTAGAATTCCCAACGGTTCCGGGTGCCTTCAACTCCATACAATGGGCTTCTTGATCCCCACATATCAATGGGCCGATGTACCAAAGCAACAAGAGCGACTATTCCATGAAAATGCAGTCGGTGTGGCGCGAAAACCTTCAACATCCTGTCAACGAATGGCTGATATCCTGGCAGCAGCGACAATACTTCCAGAAAAGCAAAATACTACGGATGCTGGAAAAGTACTGGAGAAACTCAGCAGATCTGGCCATGCCTGTGGAGAGAGAAACAGAGTTAACATTGAGCCCTATATGCCTCCTCATTGCTACTGTGATCTGAACAGGAGTCAGATCAGACTTCAAAATGTTAACTTTGGCTGGAATCTTCTAGAAGTCGGAGTGATGTGGGCTACAGTGAGATTTGTGACAGAGTTATGCAAGATGTCCAGCAAGGCCTATCTCAAATGTCTCCCACCACATTCTCTTCTTTTGATGAATGTTGTGGCAAATTTTGCACTCGGCAGTGTTGAGTTGCCGAAGCGGGGATTAATGCTTGTTAAACACCAGTCGACGGCCAAACTTGTCTCATTAATGCTCAAAAGCTAGAAAATTCAACAAGGAAGTCAGTGGGTACCTATCAAATTTAGCTGTCCACTTGCTCCAAACAGCACCCCCATATTGGGCAGCAGGCACCAGTAAATCAGATTACGCTACATGCACCCCACACCCATGGACATTGGCATCTGAAATCTGACAGCTCCTAGATACGTCATGGTACGTCTCCAATCCACTCAAAGTGCTGCATCTTAGGTTGTAATGGCAATTATTGTTAAAATGCTGCAGCAAGGACACTTTGTACTCAGGGACTCCATACACTCTGCTCAGGGACTGGAACAGGATATATCTCCAGGTTCTTTGCTTCCTGTTATAGCGTTAAATCACTGAGTTGGCCTGGATACTCACTGCTCCCCTGCCTTGCAATGCCTTGCTTTGCTTTTTTGGGCTTTTCCCACTCCCCCATCTTCTCTCTTCCTGTCCAATGTGGTCTATTTTCCACCTGGAATGGGAGATGAAAGTAGGTGACACCGCTTTTCCTTGCTGTGCAGGTAAGAAGGTGTCCAGAGTGAGTGAGTCAGAAGCACAGACGGCATGCAGTGTTAGTGGTTTCTGAGGTTGGGGTGGGTAACAGCAATTGAGAGAAGTTGCTGAAGGCTAGTGGGAGAGTGGTGGAGCATAAATCTTGGTGGGAAGTGGCCAATGTACCAGAGATAGAGTGACTGTGAGGTATCAGAGAGAAGATAGTGGCATTTATGCTGGCAGAGTGCAGAAAGATGCTGATTTTCCTCCTAAACTGCTGGGCATTTCACCAGATGACTGAGACTGCTCTAACCCAGGTGATAGCCAAGGACCAGGCTGGCATACTCTGGTTTTGTGACCTTTACTGCTATGCTGGGGAATGAGGAAGTCCTGGGTATATGCCACTCTGTCCTGCAGGAGCTCCAGGTCCCTGCCCACAAGCAGGAGGCTGATTTCCCTCCTAACTGCATGTTCAGGGTGAATGTTAGGAACCATGCAGGACAGCTCTGGGCTGCTTACTTGTCCCAGTGTTAAAGGTGATGCCAGTGCCAGGGACACTGGTTAATTGTGGGATATCTTGGCAGTGGCAAGTGGCTGGATGGGGTGAGAATCACACGAGAGGCTGTGGTCCGTGGTTAATAAAGTGAGTTTGGGATTATATGGTGAGAAAACTCATTGGGCCTTGGGAGAGAAACAATCCATGAAACTAAAAAAAAACTGTGTGACTACCCTAAATTCTGCTTGAGACAGGTGTCTGGAAGTTTATGAACAACACTATTTATATTGTCATAAGATCTCAGAATTACACATGGTCTGGGTTTTGTGTTTATTGACTACATCAGGCAAAGGTTACCACTATTACAATTGCTACTGAAGGTGAGATGGATACCTTCATAGTAAACATCACATTGTGATTCCATCTAACTGCCTTAAAGGTACTTTGCTTTTCTGGTCTGCAGTCTGCACAATTAGATAACACCAGTAAGTCTCCAAGACTCAGCTACCTTGAGCTGTTCAGCTTTCCCACACAGAAAGGCCTAAAATGAAAAAAAACTTCAACACCATAACTGATATTCTTGATTTTCCAGTGACTCATGCTGGAATTATGCATAGACAGATAGCAAGGAAGGACTGAACATAATTTATTTTGACTTCTTTCTCATAGTGCCAATGTGATCAATTTAATTCAGAAATGTTGAACCTTAGGGTTCAGACTACTCTGATGCCTAGGTATTACGTTACCTAAAGCATGTGTTCTTATTAAGCATGCCTGCTTAAGTAGTACTGATTAATGTTGAATGTGAAGGTGGCTTACTGTCTCCAGTATGTCCTGTATCCAGAATGCGGAAAGCCTAGCTCTTGGAAGGTTGCTAAAAGTAAACCCTTTCATTTCATTTCCTTGAGTTGAATTCTGTTTTGATCTTGATGAATTATTGTTGGCCACCAGCTCATTCTGGGCAGAAAAAGCTGGTGACAGAATCTTTGTGCTAATAGGGGTGGGTTAGCTCAGTTGGCTGGACAGCTGGTTTGTGATGCAGAGTGATGCCAACAGCTTGGGTTCAATTCCTGTACTAGCTGAGGTTACCATGAAGGCCTGATCTTCTCACATTCTCTCCCCGCCTGAGGCATGGTGACCCTCAGGTTAAACCACCAACCAGTCGTCTCTGTCTCCAATGACAGAGCGGCCCCATGATCCTCTCAGACTATGGCACCCTGATATCAGAAAGCAGTTATCGTTCAACGACAAATTCATCCACCTCTACCAATTTAGCTCTTTCAATTCATCACCACCAAACAACTAAATCACAGAGATAGTAGGAACTGCAGATGCTGGAGAATCTGAGATAACAAGGTGTAGAGCTGGATGAACATAGCAGGCCAAGCAGCATCAGAGGAGCAGGAAAGCTGATGTTTCGGGTCTAGACCCTTCTTCAGAAATGGGGGAGGGGAAGGGGATTCTGAAATAAATAGGGAGAGAGGGGGAGGCAGATAGAAGATGGATAAAGGAGAAGATAGGTGGAAAGGAAACAGAACACCGCTCACGCTTGGACGTTGAACAGTTTTTCTGCCACCTATGCGCTTACTTCTTGTCTCCTCTCCACCTATCTTCTCCTTTATCCATCTTCTATCCGCCTCCCCCTCTCTCCCTATTTATTTCAGAATTCCCTTCCCCTCCCCCATTTCTGAAGAAGGGTCCAGGCCTGAAACGTCAGCTTTCCTGCTCCTCTGCTGCTTGGCCTGCTGTGTTCATCCAGCTCTACACCTTGTTAACTAAATCACAATCTTTTTTTGTAATATGTGAGTAGATTTCTACTGTAGAAGAAGTTTCTTGTAAGTTTTCCTGTTCCTCCCATTATAAAGGGAAGAGAACAGGTTGGAGAGCTAATGTGACGGGACTAATAATTCAGAATCCCAGGTTAAGGTTCTAGGGACATTGGTTCAAATCCCACCGTGGCTGATGGCGAAATTTAAATTCACCAAAGTACTTTTTCTGGTAAAATGGCAGTGGAGTAGGGCTTTTAAGCCCAGAGCTCATCTGCTCTGTCCACTTGCCTTTCTTTTCTTTTTCATCTCTCTTTCCTTTCTTTTTTCTCTTTTATTTTACTTACTTCTTGTTGAAGAGCTCAATCAATGGCAACGGCATCACTGGGACAAGTGGGCCCAGCAGCATGGACTCGTGACAGTGGCGGGTTTGGGTCCCCAATGGCTTCTGCGTCGACGAGGCAGTCCTAGCGCTGACTCATGGCTGCTGTGGCAGAGATGAGTTTGGGCCCAGTACGAGACCCGGCGGCATCAGTAGCGTCTGCATTGGCAAGGTCCATCGAGGGCTCGTGTGACGGTGGGTGTTGGTAGAGGTGAGATGGCAACAAAGAGTGGTAACTTCTACTCCAGTGGTGGCATGGTGAGGGGGACCCGTGCCTGGCCATCAGGCCCATGGCATCTAACAAGGAGGACCATAAAGTTGAACACTTTTTCTTTATTTCTTCATTTTTCTACCTTTATATTGTATGTGTTGGTTCAATAATCTGTGTTTTAAAATGTCGTGGCGACACTACACAACACTTTTCACTGTATTTTGTAACAAAATACATGTGACAATAAATCAAATCAAATCAAATACTTGGATAAAGAACTCGGCGATTGTGTAACTACTGTTGATTGTTTTAAAAATCCATCTGGTTTACTAATGTCCTTCTGGGAAGCAGATCTGATGTCCCTATCTGGTCTGGCCTCCATCTGACTCCACTCTCACAGCAATGTCATTGACTTTTAAATATGCTCTGGCCAATTAGGGATTGGCAAGATATGCTGGCCTAGCCAGTCACACTTCCATCCTGTGAATGAATAAAGGACAAGTAAAATAATCTAGAATCTACTGCTGATATTCACTACTACATCCTTTTCTCCCCTCACTGGCCAGGATCTAAAGAAAGGGTAAAATTAAGTAACCTACAAACATATGAATGACGAACAGAAGTAAGCCATTCAGCCTCTCAAGGATGCTCTACCATTCAGTAAGATCATTGCTAATCTGATTGTGTTCAGAATGTCAGGTTCCCATTTACCCTGACAACCTTTGATTCCCTTACCTGACAGGAATCTTTCTACTTCTGCTTAAAAATATCCATAGTCCCACTTCCACCATCTCCTGAGGCAGAGAGTTCCAAAGCCTCTCAAGCCTCCGAGATAACAAAATTCTCCTTATCTCTTTCATAAAAGGTGAAGAAGTTATTACACAGATTGGTATGCAATTTTTATAGGTGTTCGGCTAGCTTGCTTGTCTCGATGGGTGGTGTGTGATTCAGAATTCCTCTGACAGTGCAGTTTCAGTTTGTGTCTCAGCTAACATAGTGTTAGGATCCAGATGATGTTATCCCAGAACAAGAAAGATTCCAGAAATGTGGCTTGATGGATCATATTTTGTTTTTGTTTGATTTTAACGAAAGCTGAAATGTAAGCATGCAATGCTGCAGATTTTGCTGCATCAATAAGTTTATTAACAAAAGAAATGAAGATAAAATAGAATAAATCAAGCTATCTACTCATAAACAAATTCAACGATTTTTAAGCACACAATAAAACTATAATCCCACAAATCGCAAATCCCAAATATAAATTGAAAAGAAAAACAGCCTTCGTATAGTACCCAAAACACACCTTGTATCATACCCAAAACACCACTAATATAGTAATTGTGCAAGGTTCCCTGTCTCTAACATGTCCATAGCTTTAAGTTACTTGTGACTTTAATTTTTGGGCTGGAACAGTTGATAGCTTCTTCCTGGAGTTATTAGACATGATCTTAAATGAAATTACCTTAAAGTTATCCCTTCAGGGTTTTATCCCAACATTTCTGGCCCAGGACTAACACTAAATCATTACTTTGTGATAATCTACATTCATTATATCCTTTCCAACCCAGGAGCACTGGTTTACACAGCTATCCAAGGACTTTGGAGGACTGCTTAAAGCTTGAAATAAAACAAAATAAAACTCCTTCTTTAAGCTATAGGTGCTTCTTCATAAGCTTAAAAGAAACAGGCCAAGAAATTTTTAAACAAACCTCGAGACCTCATATTTATTTTGCTGGATTGCATAAAAATCTAAGGTACAAAAATGATCTACCAGCGGTGCACAAAAAAACCCATCAATTCTAAAGCTAGTCCTCAAAAACTGTTTTAAAATAAATTGCCATATCTATAGAAATGTTTACAAGTTAATTATTAACTTGAGACACACAGAAACTGTTACTAACTCAAAAACAAAAAACCTAAACATAAAATAAATTACATGAAAAATATGTGCAAAAAGACATCACAATAGACTTGGGATCTGCATCCTTGTCCTGTCCTTGAAGTGGAAGGCAAAAGCAAACCAACCCTGACAGAAACTTTCAAGGAAATGGCTTCAGAAGAAACATCTGCAGCACATACGGGACATAGAATGTATAATATTGAAAAGTGTTATTCACCAGAAGCATTTTCACTTCACACTAGCCTCTTCGGACTTTGCTTCATCTCATCCCAGCAATCTCTGCTCCTTTTCCCTCTGCTGCATGTACTTATCTCGCTTTCCTTGGAAGCACAGATAATACAAATGATCTAAAGCATTGCTTCCAATTCATTCATTACCAATAACTGTTACTGTAATAACCCTGACCTCTGTTATGAAACTGCTGCCTTAGAATTATTCTAGTAGTCTAGGTTCCAGTGGATATTCAAGTAGACTCCAATTATTTCATTCCCACTGAAAAGGAGATCTCACAAAATGACTTCCACTTGTATCTTGATATTGTATTTTCTTTGTCCCATGTCTGTGAGTGGATTGTATTGTTGCTTCAATACTTTCTGTGCATTTCTGTGTGATTAAGAGGTGAATAAGCCAAAGTGTATCATATACAGGTAGAAAGGTAGGACCAAAGATCAAGAAAGATAGTGAAAACTCTTCAAATCAACATTTCACAATCCAGATTTTTAGTCCCTATTTGCTTACCAAATGCTTTCCATGCAGCCATGCAGAGTGCAACTGCTTGATTTTAAAAACTTAGATGTTGCTAAACCTCAGTTCTGTTCAGGTAAATGCTGTGTAACTGAGAAAGCTCATTTACGGTGAATTTTTTTTTCTGCAGGAGATAGACTTGACTCTTTCACATCATCCTGTCCTGTAAAGTGCAGACGGTTGTTTTGTGAGGAGCCTGCATTTCAACTCCAGCTCCTGTGGGATAGATTGCGGAAGTGAGTTAGCTGCAGCCCCTCTCAGCCATCTCACTTTTTGCAGTTATCTCTTATAGGTCACTGATTGCTTTCAAAGAAAAACCCATGATGCACCTTTAAGAGGCAGCAGCCCATTTCTGAAGAAGGGTCCTGACCCGAAATGTCAACTTTCCTGCTCCTCTGATGCTGCCTGGCCTGCTGTGTTCCTCCAGCTCCACACTAATTATCTCTGACTCCAGCATCGGCAGTTCTTACTATCTCTAAGCAGCCCTTTGTCACTGCTGGTACACAGCAAACACCACCCGCTATGGGTCAAAACTGTGCAGGGCATCATGAATACTTATGGTAATAAGATGACGTCAGATGATTCCACAAGGTTAGTTTTCTGCATTGTGAGTGTGCGGAATTTTACTGTTTCATATCTGCATATAGCTGGGACCAGAAAATTAGCCTCATTAGATTCCATTGCCCATGCAGTTTGTACTACTAATCTTCAGCACTGAGTAAACATCGCTAAGGTGCTTAAGGAATGAAAATGTAGATGTTGCAATTTGCCCTCAGAAATAATGGAATGGGCCTGTTTGAGTCAAAATCCAAATCCCTGGTTTGTAAACCATCTGTGTGAAAGTGTACACCAAGAGTACATGTTCATAAAAGCTGACATTCAAATCAGAGCACAACAACAACTGTTTTCATTTGCTACCTTTAGCAGAATGAAACTTCCCAATGAATTTCATAGGACCGTTATACACTAGAAGTAAAAACTGAGCCACCTAAGTTGATAGCTGAGACAGCTGGCCCAAAGCTTGGTCAAAAAGAATTTTAAATATAGAAACATAGAAAATAGGAGCATGTAAAGTCCATTTGGCCCTTTGAGATTGCTCCATCGTTCATTGTGATCATGGGTGATTTTCCAACTTAATAGCCTGTTCTCGCTTTTCCCTGCTCCTATCTTTCGATCTTTTTAGCCCCAGACGCTATATCTAACTCCATCTTGAAATCATGCAATGTTCTGGCCTCAACTACTTTCTGTGCCAGCAAATTCCACAGGCTTATCACTCGGTCAAGAAATTTCTTTGCATTTTACTCCCAGTTGGTCTATATCCTTAGAATGTGACCATCTAGTTCTCGATTCCCCTGTCATCTGGAACATACTTCTTGCATCTGTCCTGTCTAGCCTGTTGGAATTTTATAGGGTTCCATGAGAGCCCCTAATTCTTCTAAACTCCTAATATAATCCTATATATAATTCTAACTGACTCAATCTCTTCTTATACATCAGTTCTGCCATTCCAGGAAGCCATTTGGTAAACCTTCACTGCACTTTCTCCATTATCAAGAACATCCTTCCTCTGATAAGGAGACCAAAACTGCACATTATTCCAGAAGCAGTCTCAACAAAGCCTTGTATAATCGCAGCAAGACACCTCTGCTGTTGTACTCGAACCCTCTCTCTATGAAGGCCAACATTCTTTACCCCTGTTGCACCTACATGCTTACCTTCAGTGACCAGTGTATGAGAACACCCAGGTCCCCTTGCACATTCCCCTTTCTCAATTTACTGTCATTTAAATAAGTAATCTGCCTAATAACGTCATATTTATCCACATTATACTGCATCTGCCGTGCATTTGCCCATTCATGCATCTTGTCCAAATCACATTGCAACATCTCTGCATCCTCTCACAGTTCCTTTTGTGTCATCTGCAAATTTGGAGATATTACATTTAGTTCCCTAATCAAAATCATTTATATATAGTATATATAAAATATGTGTATATAATATACTGTAAATAGTTGGGGTGCTAGATCTGATCCTGCAGTACTCCACTAGTCACTGCTGGCCATTCTGGGGAAAAAAACAAAGCTTTGTTTTCTGTCTTCTCACCAATTTTTTTGTCTGTCTCAATACACAACCCCAATTCAATGTGTTTTAATTTTACATATTAATCTCTTGTTTGAGACTTTGTCAAAAGCTTCCTGAAAGTCCAAATAAACCACCCCCTTATCAACACTGTGAGTTGCATCTCGAAGAATTCCAGTAGATTAATCAATTTGTAAATCCCTGCTGACTCAGTCCAATCCAGCCACTGTTTTCTAAGTGCTCAGCTATTAAATCTTTTATAATGGACTCAGACATTTTCCCTATTACTGATGTCAGGCTGACTGATCTATAATTTCCTGTTTTCTCACTTCCTCCCTTTTTAAATAAAAATGTTACATTAGCTACCCTCCAATATGTAGGAACTGTTTCAGAGTCTATGCAATCTTGGAAGATGACTGCCAACGCACCCACACTATTTCCATGCCCGCTTCCTTAAATATTCAGGGATGTAGATTATCAGGTCCCGGGGGGGGTTTCCCAGTCTTCAATCCCATCAATTTCCCACCACAATTTCCCTACTAATACTGATTTCCTTCAGTTCCTTCCTCTCACTAAACCATGTGTTCCTGACATTTCTGGAATGTTATTTGTGTCCTACTTTGTGAACGCAGAACCAAAGTATGTATTTAGTTGGTCAGTCAGTTTTGTGTTCCCCATTACAAATTCCCCTGTTAAAGAAAGAAAGTGAAGAAGAGTCAGAGAGACCTTTAGAGAAAGAACTCCAGAGCTGAGGGCCTATCAGTTGAAGGGATGACCACCAATTATAACTGACACAGATAAAGATGCCAAAATTGGAGGGTTGTAGATATCTCAGAGGGTTATCAACTGAAGAAGATTGCAGCCAGAGAGAAAGAGAGAGAGATGAGGCCATGAAGGGATTTGAAAACAAGAATGAGAACTTTAAAGTCAAGGCAATGTTTGACTGGGAGCCACTGTAGCTTAAACACTGTTGTGTTGGATAAATGAGACTCTACATAATTTGGGTTATGGCAGCTAAGTTTTGGGTGACCTCATGTTTACGACAGATAAGAGTGAGAAGGCTAGCCAGGAATGAGGAGTGCCTTGGAATAATGAAGTATGGAAGTAACAAAAACATGGGTATATTTTAGCAGCAAGTAAGCGAGGCAGGCATGGAATCGGATGGCATTATGGAGGTGGAATTTCACAGTCTTACCAATGACATTGGGATCAAAAACTAACTGAGTTCGAGTCAAAAGACGCCAAGTTTGCAAAGCGTCTTGTTTGGCCTCAGTCAGTTACCAGGAAGAGGGACGAAATCAGTAGCTACAGAATGGAGTTTATATAAGGGACCTAAGTAACAAATTCCCCATTTTCCAATATTTAATTGGAGGAGGTTTCTGCTCATCTTGTACTGGATTTTGGATACACAGTCTGATAAGTGGAAAGGTCAGAGAAGGTGTTGGTGAGATAGAGCTGGGCTTTGACTTCTTCATAACAGAAGCACAAATCTGAATTAAAAGTTTAAATTGTTGGAAGTACACAGCAGGTCAGGCAGCATCATTGGAGTCACTAACACAGAGTCAATGAGTCAAGTCTGTTGAAGAGCAGTCCTGACCTGCTGATTGTTTCCTAACATTTTCTCTAAACAATTCTGAGTCATGTTGCTTTGCTCAGGCTGGTCACTTGTTCTTGTGTTTTGCATTTCTATGTTTTAGGTAATCGAGTTTATATTAATTATTTTAATATGTTTGATTGGGGCAGTTTTGTAACATTCTTATGTTGAACTTGGTGACTTACCACTTAAGGATTGCCTGTCTGAAATCTCTGCCTTATATCTGGAGCCACCATTTCTGGGTCTCCCTGGAGGCAAGGTTGTATTTTATTGAGTTGCTTAATTTGTTGTTTTGGTTTCATACATTCTGTGCAGTTTATTTATTCCCATTTGAGATTCTGCGTTCCTGCTGTATTGCTTACCTGCTCGTAACGATGAATTTATGAGCCAAGTTGTACAACAGGAGATAGGTGAATGTGCCTCCAGTAATCACAGTTTGTGAATTATAGAGCCATTCAGTATTCTTCCAGTATTTTGTTTGCTTTCTTTCCTTTCTTTCCTTCATATATTTGCCTCAGGTTTCTTGGAAGTAATCTCTAGTGCTATTCAAGGTAGACTGTCTTATCAAAAGACTTTAATAGTCTTCACATTTTTAATATCTTTTAATCATTTGGACTATTCCTGTGAGATGTATACTTCACACTGAGTTCTGTCTTTTTTACGGATACATCAAATTGAAGTTTGCAGTTCAAATCGCGTGATAGTCATTATCTGTATCTCTCGAGTATATCAGATTCTTTGAGAACAGAAGGTCCTTTCTATTGTAGTTCTGGCCTTTTGCTTCCAGAATCAACAATAGAATACAAATTGACGTACCTGTGTTCATTTTTAGGCTGTAAGACATTTACAAAACTTAGCAGTAGGAAGATCTATACCAAATCTGTTAATGCCTGTGCTGTGTTCATGGTGGCTACTCCTAAGCATTCCAGGAAGATGTGTCAAACAATCAATAGGCCACTAACATATGAGTTCTGGGGCCTGATGTGCTGAGGGTCCTCCTGTGTAAAGCTTGTTCCCAATGGGCAGGACAGGGAGGGGCATGGCCTTCCGGAACTTACCAAGAGCCACTGTTGGTGAGGCAGGCTGCCTTAAATATAATAACTGTATACAGAGCCAGTTGCCATCTGGAAATACAATTGATGCTGGAAACTCGCTCTAGCTAGGAAGATGAGGTCACAGCGAAAATTCATAGGAATTGGAGAAGACCATTCAGCCCCTTGTGAGCATCTGCCGTTCCGCTTAACCCAGACTCGTTGTGTTTTAACTTCATTTAATGCCTTGAACTGTCACATTTAATCTCCTTACTTAACAGAAATATTATCAATCACAGTTTTAAAATGCTCAATTCTCCCAGCTTCAACAAATTTTATTGAGTTTTTTTGAAAAGGTGACCAAGATATATGAAGGCAGAGTGGTTGAAATTGTCTACATGGACTTTAGTAAGGCCTTTGACAAGGTCCTGCATGGTAGACTGGTTAGTAAGGTTAGAGCACATGGGATCCAGGGCGAGCTAGCCAATTGGATACAAAATTGGTTTGACAGTCGGAGACAGAGGGTGGTGGTAGAAGGTCGTTGTTCAGACTGGAGGCCTGTAACCAGCAATGTGCCACAAGGATCGACCCTGGGTCCACTGTTGTTCATCATTTATATAAAGAATTGGATGACAATATAGGAGGCACGGTTAGTGGGGAGGGCACGAACATTGGTGGCATAGTGGACAGTGAAGAAGGTTATCTAAGAGTACAATGGGCTCTTGACCAACTGGGCCAATGAATGGCAATGGAGATTGATGCAGTTACATGTGGCGTGTTGCATTTTGGTAAGACAAACCAGGGCAGGATTATACAGTTAATGGTAGGGCCCTGGGGAGTGTCGTCAAACAGAGAAAACTACGGGTGCAGGTACATAGTTCCTTGAAAGTGGCATCACAGATAGACAGGATGGTGAAAAAGGCAATCGGCATGCTTGCCTTCTGCAGTCAGAGCATTGAGCACAGGATTTGACATGTTATGGGTACGGCTATATAAGGCATTGGTAAGGCCACACTCAGAGCACCACGTATTGGAAAGGATGCAAAGAAGATTTTTAAGGATGTTACCAAAAAGGGAAGGTTTAAATTATAAGGAGAGGTTGGATAGGCTGAGACTTTTTTCCCTGAAGCATAAGAGGCTGAAGGATTACCTTATAGAAGAAGAATCTTTCGACTTAAGATATTATTTCTGTTTCTCTCTCCGTAGATGCTGCCAGACCTGCTGAGTCTCTCAAGCATTTTCTGTCTTATCATGATAATGACCTGTGTGTTTTTGGTTGTGTTAGTTGAAATAAGCTACAGAAACAAAAACGTAGAAAGCCAATAAATTTGACAAATGTGTACAATGCAGAAATCTTGAGAAGCTAACATGTAGCACCAAGTAGGCCTATTCTAAGGCAGCAGAGAATTTAGATGCAGGAGTGTTTTCAGAAGGCAAGGTTAAACACCTTCTTGGAGAGACCAAGGGAGTTATTAGTCTCCAGTTCTGTTGTACTGTAGCTAACTTGGGAGGGCTGAATGATGATTTGGTGCAAAAAGGGAAAAAAAGTATTCAATTCCCCCCAAAATTGACATCCCTAACTTTGGTCAGTGGAAGAGATGAAAAAAAAACAAATAATTTACATTGTGTGTTAGACTATATTGCACCTTACATTTAAGTTTACAAATTTGTTTAGACTTTATAAAGGATTTAGCAGCAAGCACTGCCATCCATTGTCATGCCTTAGGTAACCCAGCCATACGATGCTAAATGATGTTTTTTTACTTCTGCCAACTCTGATTTGTCAGAGTTGGGAAGTGAATTATACTGAAATGCATTCTTAAATTTATAAAACCAGTTTGCTGTTTTCATTTGAGGAAAATATATCCACGTAATTGACACTTCAGGGCAACTTTTGCTGTCATAAAAACACATATGAAATACCACTGATATAACAACAAGATTTTTACTGTCAACATATTTTAATTGGGAATAAAATTTGGGCAAAGGCAGCTCAAATCCTAGCACATAGCCCCACACTGCTCCCTGAAAGCTCAGCAACATGAGGTCTAAGAGTCTTTACCTATTGGCCCTCATTTATCTGTGGTTGATCAGCTACCTCCCCTTACTGTGCTGTCACTAGCAGCTTGTGAACATTCGGGCAGCAGGAGACTGGTTGGCCATCTCCAAAGGAAAAGTAATCAAGAAACAAAAGTTAGGTGGTGGCATGGGGCTCCTCATAAACCTATAGGGGAAATGTCTGCTTGGCTTAAATGGCCTCTCCTGGTCTCAGGTCACCTTTGTGCTTCCTTTAGCTGGGGGAAAACACTTAGCTGCCACAGCCATGGCTTCTCCTTTATTTCTGGGATATGGGTGTTGCTGGCTGGGCCAGCTTTTATTGCCCGTTCTGATTCACCCCAAGGGCAGTTCAGAGTCAACCAAGTCACGGTGGGCCTGGAGTCACAGGTTGAAAGCATTGGTGAGTTTCGAAGATGTCATTGGGTCTTGCTTGGCATATTTGGTTGACTGCAGGAATATCTTTGCTGCCAGCTCACGATAGCTTACCCGCCTTGCCAATTCTAAATCACGGCCTAACCAGTTTGTGCATGCAAGCAGTGTTAAAATCTACATGTACTTCAGATCATACAGGTTGTGACAAGATGTGACTCAAGCTTAGCACATTTAAACGTTGAGTAGTTATTCCATGATCTAATGCCTCTGGTTGATTGAAGATCAGGAAGCCCAGGGGGTTCACTACATGAATCTTAATTGTGCCACCCACCACTGCTCTGTGCTGGAGCTGCAATATTCCATGGTCACTGTCTGTGTGTGTTTGGACACAGACAGGAACTTAAAAATATTGTTCAGTGCCTTTGACTTAAAAAAAACTGTCAGAGCTGCGGGAAAGCTTCAATGAGGGTTCATTAAAACAATCCAAGGAATTAGAAATTAGGAGGAAAGATAAGTAATGAAGTTTAAAAAGGGATCAAACCTCTGAAAAGCTAGAGAGTAAGTGGTGAAAAATATTTCCATCTAAATTGGAAGCAAAGATGAGAAAATTATGATTTAACAACACAAAGTTATTCTATCCTTTTCCTCACCCACAGGATCATAAGAAAGCATGCTATATGTGCCTGTGTGGCTTGCTGGTTAGCACTGATGTCTCTCTGTGCCAGGGACCCGGGTTCAATTCCTGCCTTGGGTGACAGTCTGTGTGGAGTTTGTACATTCTCCCCATGTCTGCATGGGTTTTTGCTGGGTGCTCTGGTTTCCTCCCACAGTCCAAAGATGTGTAGGTTAGGTGGATTGGCCATGCTAAATTGCCCCATACTGTTCAGGGAAGTGTAGGTTAGATGGATTAGCCATGGGAAATGCAGGGTTACAAAGCTATGGTCAGGGGGTGGGTCTAGGTGGGGTGTTAACTCAATAGGTTGAACAGCCTGTTTCAGCACTCTAGGGATTCTATGAAATAGGTGATGAAGTTGAGTCAACCTTCTTTTGTAAGATGAAACTGAATAAAAAGGGTAAGGTATTGAAAGGAATGAGTGAAGGAAAATAGGTGAATAGGACCTCTGTCCTGAGTGCGCAAACAGAGAATATTTAATTCATATCATCTAGGAAAAGATAAACAAGCATTAACTGGAAGAATAATACATCAAGATGATTACAACAAGGGAAATCAAACCTCCATCTTCTACATGAAAAACTTCAAGTTCTGTGTTAAACATTTCTGTTTATTCCATTTCAAGTTATTCAGTAAGAAATTCCAATAAAGAAAATGGGTACATTTGATTCACAGTTGGTAGAAAAGACTGAAAGACACTGTAGAGAATGAAAAAAGATTGGCCCAAATCTAATTTTTTTTGTCATCAGAATCCTGTGCTTCACCTTGCTGAAGATTCAAATAAGATGACAGAACAAGTCCTCCATCCGAGAGAGACAAGAATACATCCAAAGCCATTTTTATTATTGGCTACCCTGATTCCTAATACTGCCGAGCAGTTAAAAATACTTAGGAAGCAGACTTTAGAGTTCAATGTTTCAGTTTTTGATTATGTGAGCCTGTTTGCTGTTGCTGGTCGCTGTGCTTGATTGGATAAGCCTGAGGATAGATTCAGAGAAAGGTGAACAAACTGGAGAGTTTGTTAGAGATTAGAACTGTAAGCATGGACAATACATTTTAAAGCACGGAACAAAGTCTGTTGTACGGAAACTTGGGTCATTTTGCAATGCAGATGATGGATAATATTTTGGGATATTAATTCTTGATGGAAAAGCAAAACAAAAAAGAAATTGGACATATCCAATGCTGACATTTATGATGGAAATTAGAAGCACCAGAACCACAAACAGATCTTGATTACACCAAACTCAGTTTCACTTTGATGCTTTGTTGGCTTTACAATTTGTGAGACATCTGACGAAGTACGCCACCTCAGCATGTTTAGTGAGATTGAAAGAAGAAACAGGAGTTGGCTGAAAACACACACACATGGTACATTTTACTGCATGTGGAATTTAGTATGAATAAACGTATGTATTACAGTTTCACATCGTAAAAATGTGATCAAATCCAACCCATCTCATGACAAATATTTGCAATGTTGCTAACAATAGACTCTAAAGGATTGGCTTCTGCTGCAAAGTAGTTCATGGAACAGCATTGACTTGCATTGAGATAGTGCCTTGAACATAATATAATATCCAAAGGTACTTTACAGGAATGTTAATCAAGCAACATTTGACGTGAGTTATAAGAAAAAGTAGGACCAGAATCCTGACAAAGGATAGGTTATACAGAGCATCTTAAAGGAGGAAAGATAGAAAAGCCTCAAGGGTTACAAACAAATTTCAAAGTTTATAGGGCTTAGATAGCTAAGTCAATGCTTTCAAAGGTGAAACAATGAAAATTAAAAGGGCCCACATCAATCCAATCCTTTGAGTTGTGCTTTCAGGAATGTGGGTGGGATATAGGGTTACAACAGTGTAATGTTTGTTCACTACACCGTACTCCTGTAAATGCACCTTTTACACTGGAAGATGCAGTTGCCTCTTCCTTCTAAATACTATTATGTTTAGTTAATAAAATCACTTTGACAACAGTTTTCTTTCCCTCCAGCATAAGGTCAGAAATGGGGATATTCGCTGATAATTGTGCACTGTTCAGTACCATCCACAGTTCCTCAGATACTGAAGCAGTCCATGCCCAAATTTAGCAGGACCTGGACAATATTTGGCCTTGGGCCAACAAGTGGCAAGTAGCATTTTTAGTGCAAAAGTGCCAGGCAGTGCCTTTCTCCAATGGGAGAGAATCTAATGAATGTCCCATAATATTCAACAGTATTACAATCACTGAATCCCCCACTATCAAAATCCTGGGGGTTACCATTGACCAAAAGCTGAACTGGACTAGTCGTATAAATTTTGTGGCTGCAAGAACTGGTCAGAGTCTAGGAATACTGCAGTGAGTAACTCACTCTCTGGTTCCCCAAAGCCTGTCCACTTTCTACAAGGCACAAGTAAGGAGTGTCGTGGAATACTCCTCACTTTTCTGGATGAGTTCAACTTCAACGACACTCAAGCTTGAAACCATCCAAGACAAAGCAATTTGCTTGATTGGTAACACATCCACAAACATTCCAGGACACCAGGTATCAATGTGTACTATTTACACTGCAGAAATTCTCCTAAGCTCTGTAGACAGCACGTTCCAAACCTTCAACCACAACTATCCAGATGGACAAGAGCAGCAGACACATTGAAACTTCATTACCCATAAGTTCTCCTCCAAACTACTCACCATCCTGACTTTGAAATATAATCAATGTTTATTAGTGTCACTGGGTCACAATCTTGGAACTTTCTCCCTGACAGCATTGTGGGTCTACCTGCAGCATGTGGACTGCAGTGATTCAAGAAGACAATTCATCACCACTTTCGTACAGGCACCTAGGGACTGCCAATAAATGCAGGTCCATCCAGTGACCCCCAATCTCCAGAATGAACAATAAAAAAAGCTTGACCTTATTTACTTCTGTAAAAAAAAATAATGAGTACAGTTCTTTAATTTAGGACACATAAAATATTATTCCACAGTCTGAAACAGATACTATGGGCTGAATCTTGTGCTTTTTTGGCTAAGTGCCAGTTACATTGAGTTTTCTGTGAGGGTTTCTTCCCCATAAGGTTTAGCTAGAATTCTCACTGAATCTTACCGAATGCTCCTCAATAACTACCTCCCCTGCCCCAAAGGTGTCTCTCTTGCTCATTAAGCCCTATCTTGCCACTCTGTGTTCCCAGGATAATTCACCAAGTCAACGGATATCTGCCAAAAACTAGGCACCTTTTGTGCCTGTGCCATCTTCGAAAGGCTGCAGTGCATGCGGCCAAATGTTGGCAATCCAGCATTGCCCCTCACCAGCAATGTACTGGCGCAGCAGGCAACAAAGCACACAGCGAATGGCACATTGTTGGCATGGCTGACACTCCCTCATGCATGCTACCCCATTCTCTCACTCTAGCCACCGCTTAGTAGCCAGACAGACAGTTTACCTGAACCTTAGCTACATCCTGGCGCCTAAATGCCTTCTCTAAATCACTGCTACTCTTGTCTGCAATGCCCACTGAAGACCTGTAGCTTGTCATCGTCCAACAGGGAAACGTCACACACAGGCCAGTGATTGGAAAATTCTAACTTTGAACTTTTATTTAAAGAGAGCAAAAGTGAACACAAGCAAACAAACAGAGTCTGCCACTTGCCCTCCACAAAACATACCAAATGCTGGCATCATGACCAACATCTATTCTACAGTTTCTGATGGTCTGCTGCACCCAGCTCTCATCTACTGGAAACGGTTGGCAATCAGATCCTGTCTGGCTTATAGTTGAGATGTCATACACAATGAGAGCTTCCTGCAATTCAATGTCCTCATCCTCCCCCTTCCTAAGACTACTCTATACTCCTCCAGTTCCTCGGCATCTATCACATCACCTCATGCCTGATCCAATTGTGCAGAATACAGTGTGCCAGTTGATGCACACACTATATTGAAACTATACTGGAGCCGTCTCCAACTGCCACCAGCATCATCCCCACCAGACTGGGCCAAGCATCTTCAGCAGCTCCATCATCTACTCTTCCACGGCCCTAGTCACAAGGGAAGATGCCATAATGGCTGAGTGACCAACACATTCAAAAGGGAGTGGCTGCTGTACTCCAACCCCCTTGTCATCTCAGACCCACAGGAATGAATACGATGAAAAGTTGAATGATTGGAGTACGTTGTCTTACTTAGATGACATAAAATGCAGTAATGTTTCCTTCCATAGCCCTCTTGGACATTTCCAAGTGATGGGAAGCTTTTGATCAGTATTTGCCTGTTTTTAAGTCATTGCCACTAAGTTCTGCATCATTGTGATACTAATGTTAGATTTGCAAGCACTAATGGCATGATGCAAATCGCCCGTGACCAGCATTTGAAGCTGAAACATGTTCATTCTTCACGCATTGCAAATGAGCATAGTAATGATTGCAAATGAAATGTATCTGGAGTTTGCAAACACCTGCTTCACATATTTGCCCTTTCAGCGTGCAGCAGGCACAGATTCTGTGCTTTCGCCGATCAAAGTGCCCACCCTAAGCATCGCCTGATCCAATTATAGTTGAATTGCTCATCTAGATAACAGCAGGTGATGGTAGGGAATACAGCTCGCAATGAACACAATAGCACCAGGCTCCGCATAGCCACTCGATAGCTGTGTCAGAGCTTCCATATCCCCTTTTACCTCATTCTACACCGACTCTCCATTTCCATCCATCCCTGCCATGTGGAGATGCACCTGCAAACACCCCCTATTCAACTTGAGTTTCTTCGAATCACCATCCTTGTTCCCATTTCCCTTTCCTGCTCACCTACCTTTCTTCCCACAGGTTTTCAGCCTTGAATTCCCCACCTTTTTGGCAGACATTCCCCCCTCCACCCCGCCCGCTGCCCCTGCAGGCCCCACACTTAGCCTCCTCAAGATCACTCCCCAAACCCCACACCTCCCCCCAAGAATGTATTCATCTCAAACCTGGGACTGACTTTGTTAAGCAGCCACTAGACTTGACTGAACATACTGAACTACCCGGCTGATAATACACCATTCCTCAACTACATGTGATACCCTCTGGACTGACCATTGCCCACTCCTTGGCCTGTAATCAGACAGATCCCTGACCCTGTCCAGCCTGGATGGATGACTGATTGTAGCCAAGTCCCTGAACTTTCTGTGGACTGTGGCCATGACTGATGGCACTGGGACCCTGGCCAACAGAGACTTCCCAGAGGCTGAACTGAGGACTGGCCCCCACCCACTTTCCAACATGGCGATTTCCTTGAATTAAAGTGCAATGTGTTTACCTCCCAGGCAGGTGATATACACTTGCTGTGCTGTTCAGCAGGATATTCCAGCCCCCTGTTGACTAGTGTGACAAGTACCTTGTCTGAGTGTATGCACAAAAGAGCACATGAACGCAGCAATGCTAAGAGCCTTCAGGCCCTGTCAGAAGCACCAATGCATGAACAGGGATGTCAAGGCAAGACAGTGATGCTGCAAGTATGGAAGTAGGCATTAAGTGATTGAGCGCTAACATAGCAAGCAAGCAGCTTGAGATGCAGAGCTTCCATATCCCCTTTTTACCTAATTCTACACTGACTCCTCATTTCCATCCATCCCCCCCAATGTGGAGATGCACCTGCAAATCCCCCGAATCTACTTGCGTTTCTTTGCATCACCATCCTTGTTCCCATTTCTACATAGGAACAGTCCCTGAGCTGGGTGCCTCATCCCTGTAAACAGTGTTCTTACAGCAGCTGTTTAGTGCCAGCACTGCAAAGCAGTTCAATGTTTCCTAAGCAGGTGGATCAGAGAGATGACATGAGAGGTTGACCAATGCCAGATGCCCAAGTCCGTGGAGAAGGGTTGCATGTCACTGGCACCTGTAGATCCTGTCCTAAGATGCGGTTTGGAGCCGGGAAACATGCAGACTGTTGAATTCTCAACATTAACTTGTTCAGCACATTTGATAAGCTTGGAAACAAAATATTTGTGAGGAACTTTGTGCCGTTTACATGGTGTTTAGCAAGTTATAATCCCTTGTAACCGGCAAATCACTATGCCCCAGCGTGAAATTGATCTCAATGCTCAGGGGAAACATTAAAGGTGCAGCAAACTGCTCCCATTGACAAGATAGCTCCCACTGGACTTCCCACTGGATTCTGCCACATATCTAACCATTGCCCACACCATTCAAGCCACTCTAAGATTCTGCCCTATGTTACATGTTTGACTTAATATAGAATTCAATATTTTAAATCAAAGAATCCCAAATGAAATAGATAAATTAAAATGGCTAATCCTGTGCACCTGGGTAAACTGTGAATAAGTCAAGCAAAGTACAAAATGGAAGGACCTGTCGACAGCAGCGTCGATAGCTTGCATTTAAATCGCACTTATGATCGAAAGCCTCAGAAGCTTCTCAATGTAATCAAACAAAATTTGATGGTGAATAGTTGCAGAACTTATGAATGACTAGAAATGGAATTAGTAGAAGAGCTGGAGGTGCATAGCATCCGGTGTTTTCTATTAGAAGCCATGTATTAAAGGGCTGGTTCTTCTGCATATGGTTCATCACAGGGTAAGTACTTCAAACAGGTTTGGCCCATACATTTTTTTAACTGTTTTTGGGCTTCAAGGTATACCCGCCATGGGATATATTACAATGAACATATTGTACACTTGATACCACATAAAAAGGCTAACGATCCAAACTGCAATCACAGGCATGTTGCCCAACACTTTCTGATGTGCCTGAACTGTGTGTGAGTTTCCCCTTCGGCAACACAAACAAAAAAAAATCAGCCTAATAAGATTGAGAGTGAAAGGATGTCAAGGTTATGTGTCTCCTTTGATCTTCTTCCTCTCCTGAGGCAGTGACCCATGCTGGGGTACAAATCCATAGCTGCTGGCTGCCCTTCAGTAACCTTGTCTATACTGTTCCTCGCTAGATACTGCACTTGGACATCGTACTGATTGAGTATGAATAATAAAGAGATAACAACTAATCTGTGAATAACTATCCACTAACACAATATCTCCCTATGCTTGCAACCTCCTTTTCAGATTTATTCCTTCAATTTGGTTTAGTTGTGCTCATACAAAACATTAATACTTGCTGGTGCCAAGGAATCAGCTATAGCTAAACTCATACTCATAAGGAGAGATCATTGCCCAAGATGACTACCTTTGCCAGGTGATAGCTAGAAGGTAGTTGTCCATTGTTTCAGACCCTTGGCACTGAATAATGCAAAATTACACTTACAACAGATATGGAATTATTATCATTAACTAGAACAGTTTTCGTCCTTCCTGTGGCCTGGCACAATACATTAAGTGTACTGAATAATGCTGACATTTGGGTAATTAGGGATAGACAATAAATGCTGCCTTAGCCAGGGATGCCCTCATCCTGTGAATGAATAAAGAAAAAAAATTTATTTGGCACATTCTTTTAACTCCTTACCTAAGTAGTCATCTTTTCAAACTGAAGAACTTTGCAGGCCTGTTTACCATTCTTCAAGAAATTATTTCAAATGCTTGACCATTGTATCATGACACGTAATGGTCAGATGCCAGTGGCAGGACTACTCCTCTAGAGTAGTGGCTATCCTGCTGATCAAAATGGCCTAGTTTCATTCCATGATGATCCATGTAAGCCTCCTCCAGCACAAGTCACACCAAGTGCTTTTTGATCAGATATTCACAGAGCTAGATTTCAATGACACAGTTGTTCACCTTATTACTGCATTAAGACAGAAATGATACACAAAAAGACCTATCAAGTCTAATTTTTGAAAGTGTTAATTGATCCCCTGTTGCAATATGTTACCAACAAGAGCATTGTCTTGATGTTAATTGGAGCATACTATAGAATGACCCTACAAATAAGTCAAGTGGCTATGAATTAATTTTAAAAAGTTCAAAGATGATGTAAATTTACTGAGCCAAGGTAATGTGATGTCATCTTTTAAAGGAGGCAAATTCCTTAAATATTTATTATGTTGGATAGAGTGAGGACGCTATCTACCCCACTTGTCATCACTCACTCACTGTATCACCGTATCAGGTCATTTACTTCATTGCTGTTTCTGGGAATTTGCTGTGTAATTGCATTTCCTACATTGTCATAATGCACTTCGAAAAATAGTTATTTGTATTGGAACATCTTGAAACATTATATAAATAATAGTGTTTATTTCCTTCTTTTTACCCTAATATAATTCAGTATCTCTTTTATTAGAGTCATGTATCAAAGCTGTGTTTGTAGACAATATTTTCAGCTACTATTCCCAAGATGCTGACTCATGCTTTGGCATGCTATTAAATTGAATTTCTGTACATGTAATACCAGATGGAGGTTTCTCATTGTCAGCAATATAGCTAAACTCCATAAAGCTGTGGATGCTGGAATACTGAAACAAACATAGAGATGTTGGAGAAACTCAGGTGGCAGCGTCTTTGGCAAGAGAAACAGAGTTAACATTTTGAGCTCCATTTGACTCTTCATTGAGAAGATTTCTTCATGATTCTGAGGACTTTTGGCATGAAAGTCAGGGCAGGTACCCAGCAACTTCAGCTCTTTGCTTGCTCCTCCGGGCAACTATTTTGGATACCCAGCAGCAATGCCTGAATGCATGTACCATGGACACCAGCTACACACACCCTATACCTATAGGTACTGGTATCTGACAATTGGCAGCCTCTCAGAACCATCGTCACATCTATCTGATCCACTTGCAGGGCGCTCTTGCATGTTAAAGCTCAAGATCCACTGGCACCTAACATTAAAAGCTGCAGCAAGGACACTTTGTGTGCAGGGACAGGGAACAGACCTCCAGTTCATGGATTGGCCCAAGCTACATCTCAGGGCTGCTCACTTACTCTCATAGTGCTCACTCAATTAGCGTTTTCCTGGATATTCACAGCATTCCTGCCTTGCCTTTGTGTACCATGCTCAGGCATTTTAGCCAGAGCCTAGAGGCTCACAGTGCTGATGTATTGAATTCTGTTTAGTGCATGCGCTGAGCCAGACTGCTTGTCAGTAGTGATCAGTCCAGCGGGTGCACATACTGCTGTACATCACAGTGAGGCGCCAGTCTCACCTCTACAGTGTGTGACAGCTGTCTGCACAGCAAGTACACTGCATGATGCTTCAACCAAATGGCCATGGCCAAAAGGATGTGGGGAATAATCCTCTGTCACGTCAAAGGGAGCTATTGTCAGTACAGCGGCTGGGCCATGTTCAGGGGTCTGTTCGGTCCTTTCCCTGGGGATGTCTGTCAAAGGCACTCACGGGGCCAGAGAGGAGTCAGTCTTATGGGTTTGGTTGACTGTTGACAGGTGGAGAGGGTGAAAGTGGGTGCTTGATAGTCTGGGGTGACTCTGCCTGCAATATCCTACGTACAGACTGTGTTGCATCATCCTGGCCTGCTGTGCTATCCACAATCAGGGCTGGCAACGAGCTGACATGTTGGATGCTGAGGAGCTGGGAGAATGGGAGCAGTTTTCTGCGGAGGAAGACTAGAAGACCAGCCAAACTACATTGATTGATACCCAGTTCCAGTGGTTGAGAGCTGGGTGCATCAGACAGTCGTGGAATGTAAAATAATCATTGATCGTGATGCCAGCATTTTCTTTGCATTGTTGGGGCCAGCTGAGGCCTCTGTTAGTTTTTGGTGGCTGTAAATAGAAAACATGGAAATGTCCAAATGCTTTTCTGTCTGAGATGGTCTCCCAGCAGACAATGATAAGATGCTGGTTTGCTGTGGGAGACAAAGGGAGAATAACAGTAAATTTGAGAGTGTGGCAGGGTGGGTTGTGGCTTAGGACAGGTCAGATATGTGGCCTGAGGGTTGTGACCGAGGCAAAGAAATGGGATTATATGTACCAGGAAGTGTCAGCATGCCAACTCTTTTGTCATCAATAGCATGTCTTTGGGGCTGCTGTGCCACTGTATTGCTGGTGAAGGGCAACTCTGTAATGCCAATGCTTGGCTGGCATTTAAAGATGGTGCTGGCACCAGGAATTCCAGTATATTCCAGGAGATCCAATGAGTGGTGAGTTCTTCCTGTTGCCGCAAGTGGGAGAATTGGGCTGGCACTGGATGGCGAAAGAGTGCCATAAGGGCAGAGCAAGCAGTTAGTGAGGCAGGTTTGGGTTGATGCAGGGAGAAATCTCACTAGGCCCCACACAGAGAAACCCTCTGTGAAACTCCACAAAATTGACACTCAGCTAAATGATCATAAGATTTGACTCAATGAGACAGATTCAGACTTGCTTTTATTCAATTTGAAGGCTGATTTAGTGTGAATTTTTAAAAATATTCCTGTGCCATAGTAATTCTGAAAGAAAATAGACCACAGATTAGAATATAGCAAATAGAACTTTTTATTGTACTTGTGAAGCGCTGGTGTCCTAAGAATACATCTCTGTGATGGTATTCAGCCTGATGTTTGAAATAATACCAGAAAGTCAACATTGTGAATGCTGCAAAGGTTACTAGTGTTTAAGAATGCTTCAGTTTTGAACGAACCTGACACTTTGATAAGCATGGGGCAATCATTACTGGCAGCAGTGTTATCATATGGATTTTTAATATGTTCGTATTGAAAGCCTGCCTTTACTATTCAAATGGAGGTGGTAACCTGTTTATTTTAAAGGGAGGTAGTAACATGTTTGCTTTAAATGGAGGTGGTAACCTGTTTGTTATATTTTTTGCGTTTCACTCCAAGAATATTAAACGTTACAAGCTTTGACTTGACATATTATAATGGCTCAGATTTTGCATTTGGAATAATGGGGAAGCTGTCAGTGCTCAGAGTTACAATGGAATAAATCAGACAGCAACTTCTGGCATCCGTGCATATGCAGATAAGGACAGAAATCTGTAAGTTTCTGCTTGAGAAATCCTCTTGCTCCACAGGGCACAATGTAGCAATCTTTGCCAATGGACCCGTGTTAAATCAGTGCGATGATTTAAACTTGAACTATTTCCGTACAAATTTCCACTAAAAATTCCAGAAAGAAAATTAGTTCTGGGACATTCATCAGTGAGTAATTAATTTAGCAGCATTAAGACCTGTTAGACTTCTGTTGGCTGAGTTAAGCACTGAAATGATCAATTACTGACAAACAAATCCTTTGGCCCTGAAAGTTTTATTTTACATGTGTGAAGGCTTATCCTTTTAGAAGTTAATTATTGTTGGAGTTATGATAAAACTAAGTCCACATCTCTTAATTCTATCTGTATTCCTTCATCTTTATTCCACTTTCTATACTTGATCTAAATACAATTAATATTTCCTGGCTTAGATTCTTCAAACTGCTGGGGCAAAGAACCTGGCTATTTCTTTCCAGCACACACATGCCCCGAAAAGGGTGACTGACCAGATCAATGCAGGCAACTACTCTAAAGCCTGGTGAAACTATGTGGGCATCTATAAATGAAAGAATAGCAAGTGAAAATTATGCAGTTTATTTCCTCATATTCCAATATAGAATTAATTATACAATGTTTCCTATTCACTTAATACTATTTGTAATTGAAGCAGACCTTATGTGGATAATATTAATTAACACTACTGTGCCAATTTGCTCATAATAATGCAAAAAGGAAAGCCTGGAAGAACTGCACAAATAATGGCAGCAAAGGAAAATTGTATGTTCAGAAAAATGAACTTTTATTGTCACTTTAACTACCAATTGTTTGAGAGTTGCAAATGACCATCTGAAGAGTCATCAAACTGAGACCACATCTGCCTTATCAGGTGGATTTAAAAGATCTCACAGCGCTAGATCAAAATTTCCTTGGTGTCCTGAGCCAATATATTTCCCTAAACCATCATCTAAAGAAAACAAATTGAACTGATTGTTGCCACATTTCTGTTTGTGGGAACTTGCTGTGCACAAATTGGCAGCTACGGTTCTAACATTTCAGCACTGAATGCGTTTACAAACTTTTTGTTTTGGGCAGTCCTGCAGTTGGTACATGTGCTATTGTAAATGTATGCTTTTCATTTAGTCTGTGCGGTCTGGAATCATGCGGGCAAATGAAGGGAAACCAATTACGTGACATTTGAAAACAAGTAACTACCCAAGCAAAATTAATTGGCTATGAAGGTAGCACTTAATGTCGCCTTTCAAGACCAGTTCTGCTAAGGCTCTGAGCAAAGCCACCTTATCAGTTGCCATGAACGACACTGGAAATCCAAAGAATTAAAAGTTTTAGACTCTTGATCACATAAGTATATGTCACTTCCTTTTATTACAGCGAATTACGATGAACTATTTTCATAATTTAGTCTAAGAAACTCCTATTTACAAAAAAAAATCAACATACTATTGACATATATCCAGGGCAAGCAAAACTTGAACCTGGACTCTCTGCACCAGAGGTAGGGACACTACCAATGCACCACACAATCCTAACAGACTCCTGTGTACTGCAGCTATTGGTTGAGAAGAGTCCACAAAGATCTGACACCCAGTCTCCTGTTTTCTCTACCAGCATGAATAGAACATGTTACTTCTAAATTACTCAGAGAAAAAGGAAAATGGGAAATCAAAACAAAGATGAATTTGGCCGAAAATAAATGACTCAGATAACTTGCATATAAATTGAATTGAAAATCAAACTGTGTAATTTGTATTTTACCAAACTGCTTGATGTTTTTCTTTTGTTTAGATTAACATCAAATCTTTAAAGACTTACATGCCAAAGGAAAGAGATAGTTTGTACTACAGCCAGTTTTAACACATCTAAACAATTAACTGTAGCAGAATTCGATTTACCAAAAACAAGAGAAACAGAACCCTTTGGTGAAGCATTTTCTCCAGCGTTCTCTTAATTCATTAACAATTTATAAATGTTGGCATATTTTTGCATACAACGTTAGAATTTTAGAAGGTTTGAATCTGCGCTGGCACCTTCATTTTCATATTAACCACCAATTGCATTTGTATAGCTACACTTCAGATATGATTGAGAGGAAATTAGTCAGAAAAGAGAATTTTCCAAAACTTATATCCTTTGGGAGAAAGTGATCGTTCCACAGGCCAGGGAAAATTTAATAATTGCGGTAAAAATTGATAGCTTGCTGCAGTTAATTTCCACTTAATGGTGCAAAGCCAAACATCCTATTTTAGAACATGGGAGTAGTTCGAAATCTTTCTTTCTCTGTGAAAGAGAGTCACCATTGAATCATCACCCCTATCCTTACTAACTCCCAATGAGTTGACGGACAAATGTGCACATTTTCCTCCATTATTTAATGTGAAGGAAGAGGTAGACTTGGAATAATATCCTTCCTAATACAAACCGTTTTGTTCACATCAGCAGATCTTCTTCAGTGTTATGCCTTGTACATGTTTGGAAAGATTTCAGTACGAAGATGAAGCTGTTTTTAATCTGTTCTATCCCTTTAAGGTCACTGTACAAGTACTTCCTGTACAGAAGTAGCTAAATAAATTAACACATGCTATCCAGCCATTGGTGACATTGAGCCATACAACCCTTGAAGCTGAGATTAATGAATGGAAAAATCTCCATTTAGTTCTTAAAGACAAACGTGATTTTATTCAGGAGGACTTCATGCATGTTATTGTTTTGTTTTACACCCACAGCTGACCTTCTGCAGAGCCATGCATCTCTCTTTCTGGAAACTTCTAATGCCCCCACATCTCCTAACACCCTATTGACACAATTGCAACGAGGGATACGTAGAGGCAGTCAAACCAGCATTACCAGCGAGGTGTCAGGATCTTCCGAGAGCATCTTTGCAACCAATATTGCGAGCAGTAAGTAAACTGTTTAAACTTGATTTTCTTGGATTTCTTTCTAATGCATACCAAGAGAGGAATCTTCTTGCCTCGGAGGTAGAGTGGTAGGAGGTGCACAAAACATTTCATTAGGTACGGTGATGGTGTAACCGCCATCATTGAATTAACTTCGAGTAGGAGAGTCCTTCCTGCCTCTTTGCCAATTGATGCCTTTAAGCAGAAGCACAAAGTGTGTGGACTGATGATCACCCAGAGCTGCAGATGCCTGGATTCTTGAACCTGATTGAGGGCATGATGCAGGGCAAGAGGCCACTCACTGAGAACCAACCCCCTGGCATTGCTTTCCGACCCCCTGCTTGTGACCCATACTCCTGGAACCCTGTCCTTAAATCACTTAACTTGCTGTAGGATCCGTAGACCTCTAGCTTGATTTCCCAACAGCAGCCAGCGGCTTTCTATGGAAGCTGCCAGCCTCTAGTTTGTTGTTAAATCCTGTCAGGCAGGACCACCGCTCCTTGTGGGTCAAATTCCAGAGAGAAGCCCACCAGTGCCCTCAGACTGGTCAAAGAACTGGGACGCCTCATTGAGATGGTGCAGCAGGAGATTGGTGTCAGATTTCCAGCCATCAGGCAAGACTCAGGACACCAATGAAAGATTCCGGCCTAGGAGTCTATTTAACCAATGGCCCATATCTGTGATGTTTCTCTATTTTCCAACCTTTATTCTTGAAAGCTGATCTGCTTCTGGAGGTCCAACTTTGTGCCGGTCTCAAACTTCCAAATTTGGTTGCATGCTTCTCACAAACCTATGCATTAATGTGTTAAATTGAAAGCTGGTTCACATCATCATAATGGATGCTAGTTAAGTTGGAAAGAAAACAGTTTTTGCAGTGTCTTTTCTATCATTTATTCTTCGGTTACCCCATCCAATCAGATTAACTTGTTCTTTATTTCATTGATGATTGTGGGATCTTGCAGTGCACAATTGGCCACCATTTTCTTATGCAACACCAGGGATTGCACTTTAAGATTATTTGGCTCTGAAGCACACTGAGATATCCTGAGGATATGGATGACACTGTATAAAATGCAAATATATCTTTCCTAAAACGCAGCTTTTGACACAGGTCGATTGTAAACTAAATTGTCACAGCCAAACCTGTTAGCCAAGAGCGAACCTGAATTTAGTTATTTAATCCTAAGCAAAGAAGGAATGAATGGACCTCTAATATGTTACAGGTTGTTAACAAAACTTGAAAGGTGTGCAGCGTTTTATTCTGGGAAGAGTTTTATGGACTTAGAAACATTGTCACATTTATAATCGTATCACTGCTGTTGTAGTCTCTGAATTCAGCACCTGAAAATGATAAGCCACTGCATTCTATATAACACTTCACAAAAACAATGAAGTTAGAATTGTGAACACAGCTTGAGGAACATTCCCTGACAGTTGCGGTGTTACATCTGGAGAGAACGTGCATGTTCCAAGAGATTGAAATCACAGATAATAATGCATGGAAAAAAATATCAATTTAAGCCCAGGCTTTCAAAGCCTTCAAGTTAAAGCACAAAAGGTGATCTTTTTGGTTGCTTTTTTTAATATTGTTATTGTGAATACACATTTTAATGTCTCCACTGTAAGGAAACTTGTTTTGAGACCTTGGTTTACAAAATCTATTTTCAGCTTTTTCCTATCATTAGTAGCTCATGGCCATCTATGACTTGTAGCTTTAAAAATATGGCAATTGGTTTCCTCTTCATTACTACCTGATTAGGATTGTACATTACTGTTCAATTGCTCTTTTATGAAAGTGCAATTTGAACTAATTAAGTAAACATATGATCTTTCTACTACGGCTCTGCTGATTTTTTAGCTAATTTAGTTTTGCCTTACAAAATAAATTTCTATTTAATGTGTATATTAATCTATTGAATGACAACAAAAAAATCACAAGAAATGTGTTGCATCTAAAGCATTTATTTTCACTTACTAGTGCATATTCTTTACAATCTGCAAATTTTATATCACACTTGCATCCGAAATCTCATATATATAAAACAGGAAAGCATCCTAATTAACCTGTTAGGAATTGACCTAATTAACAATCAGCAAATGGAAAGCAGGAGTGAAAAACTAACTGTCATGAGTTGGAAACTATCATTTAAAAATAGGAAGCAACAGCAACAGTTTAAAAAAAAAGCAACCAGACAGTACAGATTTAAACCAAAAGACCAGAGGTAACATATGGAAAAACTTTGTTATGCAAGAAGTGATTAACACGCTGAGTTGGTGGATACAAATTTATTTTCCAAAGGTAATTGATTAAATACTTGAAGGAGAAAACGGTGCAGGAATATAAGGAAAGAGCAGGGAAGTGGGACTGACTGGATTGGTCTTAATAAGATCCAGTGCAGGTTCAATGAGTTAAATGGCCTCCTTCTGTACTGTGATATTCTCTGAAGCTACAATTCTCCTGAAATTCCATTAAAATCAACAGATGGTGGAAAAAATGAGATTGATTCCTTTCAGCCTGTTCTTTACATCTGGGAAGCCTAGCTCTGGCACATGATCAGAATGACAAAGTACGGAAGATGCAGATCATTCTGATTGTTCGGAATGTAAGGCGATGTCCGTGCTCTGTAAAAGGTCACAATCCCACATCATTACCACTGCCATTAATCAATATAGTTAATGTATTGCAATATTAAGCCCCCAATTTTTAAATTTAATATATCTGTCTTTTCCCTTGAATTTTTATGGACTCTGAAACACAAATTCTTCTGTATTTGCCTTTCCATAGACTTCTCAGCATTATTATGAGGCTGCAAGTTTGAATTTTGCTGGGATGCAGAGTCCATGTAAACGGGTGACTAGGGCAGAATATTTCATGTTAGTGCTAACAAAACAGAAAGAGACAGAATGAGGAAAGAGAAACACTATTAACGTTCTTCCTATCTTTTTATGTTGTTTTTGTCTATGCAATGTTCTGCTTGCTGCTAGAAATGTTGCTGTTTATTCCTTTTTAATGAACATTGTAATTAATGTTTTATAAGTGTGTGGAATGTAATTCATTTTCAACGGTCAGTAATGTGCTGTAATTGGACTTTTCACAGCATCTCTTCCTACAGCAGGCAATTTAATCAACATTTCTCTAGCCTTTATGTGGAGCATTGGATCTGAAAATTCTTATTTCTTTCATGACTTACTCATGAGCAAATTAGTAGCTTTGGCTGAAGTAGCCCTGCACATGTTACACTTGACTCATATTCACTGTGTCTTTAAGATGGTGTTTAAATCTGGACAAAAGCGAACATGACTGACAATAATAGATTACTTCATAAGAAAATAGATAAAGATGAGGAAGACAACTCACCCCATTTCACCTCGTACGTCCAGAAAGTCTCTCAATTATACATTCCAATTGTTTTTAAGTGATTCTGGGCCTTTTGCCTTAGTTTTTATTCTAATGGCCTTTCTGTCCAGTGCTCTCTTTGTGCCAAGAACTTCCTAACATCGGTCCTAAATTTGTCTTTTGTTGGCTGGTTCTCTTGAGCAAGTGTCACAGTTTGATTCAAAATAGTATTCCAGATTTACCCTTTTTATAACATTACTTTATATATCTCTCTGAAGTCATCTTAATCATCTCCTTACAAGGTTAAAAATCCCAATTTCTCCCATCTTTTCTCTTAACTCCCTTCTGTGATGTTCACCAGACCCAAAACGTTAACTCTGATTTCTCTTTACGAATGCTGCTGGACCTGCTGAGCTTTTCCAGCAACTTCTGTTTTTGTTTCTGTGATGTAAGGGGTCAGTTTCATAACTCTTCTCTGAGTCACCTCTAAGTGTTATCTTGCGCTAAGTGACCAGAATGGAGCTAAGATTCAGGAGGTGTTTTGGCCAGAAAGCATACTCTTGCAGCATGACTTTGTCCAATTTCTGCTGTTCTATTTTGGATATATCAGCATTTCTAGCAATCCCATTAAAGGTACATTTTGTCAGTAAAATAGACAAACAGATGCCATTTCTCCATTTAATTGGGGATCCTGAAGAATATTTTAATCACTCGTGGTTACTTGATTACTTTGAACTATTTACCTCATTTTTTCAAATCAGTACCAGTGGCTTCAATCCATATCAGTGTGAATCATATAATCTATTTTGTTTTTCAATGTATAATGACTGAAGACTGGGTGCCTCATTCTTTGATGTTAACTTAAAAAAAATGCCATATTAAAGTATTTCTCAGTTACGGGAAAAAAATGTGCACTGACAACATACACTTCCATATTTCTTGCCCACTCCATTGTTTCTGACTTTTCACTCTCCTTGTCTGACATCCAGAACTGAACAAGATGAAATTTCCTCTTAGTAAATATAGAGAAGGCTAAAGCTATAACTTTGATGGAACCAAATTCTTTGTTTACAATATTGATGTTGTATTTAAGATGGCTCCAACCACATGATAACTCCATCTTTAATACTGCCCACTTCCACTTCCGTAACAACTTTTGACTTTGTCTCTGTCTCAATTATTCTGTTGATGATCCCCTCAATCATTCTTTTTTTTTAAAAAAATTGATTACTTCAATGCCCTCCTCTCCAATTCTTATCTTCAACTCTACATGAACTTAAGTCCGTCGAAATTACTGCTGCCCATATGTTAACTAATACTAGCCAAACCTGACCTATTGTTGACTCCTGATCCAGCAATGCTTCATTTCTAACATTCCCATCCTTCTGTTCAAATCCCAACATGGCTTTGTTTCCCCTCCATATCTCTGTAATCTCCCCTAGATATGTCTGCACACGTCTAGTTCTGGCATCCCCAATTTTAATTGTTCTATCATTGCAGTCTCTACCTTTGACTTCACCTCCCTACACCCTAACCCTCAAATTCTTGCCCTAAGCTGCTTCTCTGCCTCTCAACCTATCCAATTTCCATTTAAATGCTTCTTCAAACCTAACTCTTCAATTAAGCTTTTAGCCATCTTCTCTAACATTTCTGTATGTGATTTTGTGTCCAGATTTATTTGATAGACCATCTGTGAAAGTGTAGTGGATATCTTGCTACGTTAAAGGTGATGTATTAGTGCAATGTGTTATTGTGCCATTCCCTGTTATGTAGTCTCCACGTACCATACTTTGACTGTACATTTCTTTAAGCAGCCAGATGTCACAGTAATTTCATTGAAGCGATTGGGATAGATTTTTGGCCTCACCATATAAGTGTAAAACATTACCAAGATGAGACAAGTACTGAAAATCAGGAGAGAAGGATCACATGACTACAACCAAGTCACAAGAACATCCACTATTTTAAATGCAATGAAAGCTTGAGGAAGTGGGAGCGGCTGCACTCAGGCAATCCTTTAGAGAAGTCAAGGGGTCAATAGTCTCTCCATGTTCCACAGGGGTCAATATTGGGGCATGTGGCCTCTGTACTTTGGGAAAAATATGTCAGAATCATTATGGTCATCCATTGACCCCTCCTGACATTTCAGAGGCCAATTGAGCGAAGAGGAGTGTAAAATTGATATTTTTACATTATAGAAACATGCACTCTTGGGGCTTACACATGAATAATTATTGAGCGAGGCATGCAGTGGAAAGCAACTGTAAAGATTGAAAATCTGCAGAATAAATGGTTTCAGAAAGAAAGGAGAGAAAATTGTTGGTTAATTTTAGCCTAGGCTCATGATCACAAACTGACAGTGTCAGATGGGATGATTGCTGTGTAACTTATTGGAAAGTAAAATTAGTCAGGATATATAATGCGCATGCGCTCTGGACCGGTGTTGACAAAATTACTAAAAATTTTTTTAGAAAAAGGCTGTTTGTTGACTATTAGAAACATAATTGATTCTCACAGTGTTATCATTTGTGTGGGGAGGTGTTCAAGAAATGGCTACAAATAACTTGAAGGCTGAACAATAATATTTGTGGTCTAAATTCTGTCAGACAACCAGCTAATCCTTTTCATCAATATGTCAGTTTTTGGTTGAAATAAAACATTCAATAAAATGGATAAAACATTAGATCAAGTTGAAATATTTATGCTGTGATTGAATAACAATGACAACCTTTAATCTGCACAGTTTGACTCTACTAAAGATTAATTGAAACAACCTTCAGCCTTATCCCTTTAATGGGCACTAGCCCCACCTTCCAGGACAGTATGTGGTATATATTTAATGTCCTTACATGTTCCGACCACCTTGCAATTATTTTTAGCAAAAATAGATTTGTTAACATCTGGTACCATGACCTCATCGGACAAGATGCATCTGTATACCATGCCAGTATTCTGTGGGAGATATGATAAGTTTTTGGCACCAATTCAATCACTAAACTTTATCGTTCCAATGTTTACACATTCCTATTATGGGCTCATTTCATGAAATTTAACTTCCTTCTTACCAGAGTTTATCTATCAATCATGGATCAGTTTTAAATTTGTGTCTGGAATCACTATTAATGCTGTGATTTTAAACAGTGAGCTCTCTCCTCAATGCGGCCCTGCAGATGTTGTAATTGGACAAGACAGACCCCTGTCAGGAACCTGGCTTGATAGATAACGTTTCCTAGTTTTCATTGAAGAATCACTGTGTGTTTACAGTGCAGAATCACAGAATTCCTACAGTATAGATGCAGGCCATTTGGCCCATCAAGTCCACAAAAACCTTCGAAGTGGATATCACACAAACCCACCTCCCCCAACCCTATCCTGGAACCCTGCATTTCCCATGGCCAATCCACCTAACCTGCACATCTTTGGAGTGTGGGACGAAACTGGAGCACCTGGAGGAAACCCACGCAGACACAGGGAGGAGGTGTAAACTCCACACAGACAGTTGCCCAGGGGTGGAATTGAACTTGGATTCCTGGCGCTGTGAGGCAGCGTTGCTAGCCACTGAGCCACCATACTGCCCTAAGAAGGCCATTCAGCCTTTTGTGGTTGCACCAAGTCTTCAAATGAACAACATTACCTAATGCCAATTCCCCATACCCTTTCACATTATCCAATGCCCTCTTGAATATTTCAATTGAACCTACCTCCATTACACATCCAGGCAATACATTCCATACCTGAACTACTCACTGAGGGAGAAAAGTTTTTCCTCATATCAGTTCCAGCAACATCTGTGGGAAGGAAGCAGTGCTAACATTTTGAGTCTGGTGACTCTTGATTCACCTTCTGCTCTCCAAGGAGAACAGTCTCAACTTCTTCAAACTATCCTCATAACTTAAATTTCTCATCCCTTGAACCATTCTTGTGAATTGTTTCTGCATTCTTTCTAATGCGTTCACACCCTTCCTGTAAAATGGCACCCAGTACTGTACACAATGCCCCCAAAAGAGGCCGAACAAGTGTCTTATAGAAGTTCAACATCAACTCTTTGCTTTTGTACTCTATGTCCCAATTAATATTTGGTTTGATTTAATCTATTATTGTCACATGTACCGAGATGCAGGGAAAAGTATTGTTTTGCGTGCTTTCCAGACAAATCATGCCCTATATAGGTACCTCAGGGTAATAGAACAGAATACAGAATATCGTGCTACAGAGAGGGCGTAGAGAAAGATATATTAACTGTAATATATAAGAGGTCTGTTCATAAATCTGATAACAGCAGGGAAGAAGCTGGTCTTAAATCTGTTGGTATGTGTTTTCAAACTTTATCTTCTGCACTATTATGATTATTTATCATTAATAATGATGAGGATATTGTATGTTCTATTTACTACACTCTCTACCCGTCCTGCCACCTTCTGAGGAAGGGTGACTGGACCCAAAACGTTAACTCTGTTTTTTCCTTCACAGATGCTTCCAGACCTGCTGAGCTTTTCCAGCAACTTTGTTTTTGTTCCTGATTTACAGCATCCACAGTTCTTTAGTTTTTTATTCTGCCACCTTCAATGATCTGTGCACATTAACACCCAGGTCCCCCTGTTCCTGCATCCCCATTAATCAAAATGGAGGACCAAGTTCAGGGTTTAAAGTTGTTGTTGAACACATTGGTTGGAAAATGACTGTTTTTCCTTCAGCTTGCACTGGACTTCACTATAACGCGGCAGCAAGCCCAGGATATAAAAGGTGAACACAAGAACAATGCGTTGGATTGAAATGGCAAGCGATGAGCAAGGTTGGGCTTATATTTGTGAACTGAGCAGAAGTGTTCTGCAAAGTGGTCACCTGGTTTGTATTTGAAATCACTCAGTGTAAAGGAGACATTGTTAGCAGCCAATACATTAAAATAGTCTGAAAAAAGTAAAACTGAATTGGTACTTCACCTGGAAGGAGTGTTTGAGCTCTTTGACGGTAAAGAGGGAGGCGGTAAAGAGGTAAATGTTGCTCTTTGTATGATTGCAAGGGAAGATGTCACAGATTGGAGAAGTAAGGTATTGAGGAGTTGGCAGTGACGGAAGACTGAACCATGGTGGCTCTAAGAAGTTCTGACATGGAAGGGAAGAGGGAGGATATGTTGTTCAGAGAAGAAGCAGAGAGCCTCCCTGATTGGGTGAAGGTGTGGAGAGATTGCACGTCCACAGTGAAGAGGAGGCCATTAATACCAGGAAACTGGAAATTGTTGAACTTAGGTAGGGTATCCGAAGAATCACAAAGGTAGGTTGATAAGACCTATGACTTTTCCATCTTTTTTTCAGTTCAGAAAGTTCAGTTTTTTAGTATGAAGAGTCATGGGACTCAAAAGGTTTCTTTCCCCACAGCTGCTGCCAGGCCTGCTGACTCTCTCCAGCACTTTCCATTTTTATTTCTAATTGAAGTGCCTTGCCTTAGTAGATCACTACTGTTTATAGAGGTTCCTCCTCACAACAAGGTCAAGATGGAAGATCAGATGGCATCACAAAAATGTGCAAATGTTTGATTTGTTTAGCTCTAAATCACGTGTTATGGTGTAGCCAAATTTGACATAATGCCCAGAACAGCCAGTTATATAATAGGACTTGCATCTTACATTCTGTAAATGGCTTGTTTCAACATGTCTGGTTAAGAATAATCAAAATGATTAATTATTGTTTCAATAGAGTTGAATTTAATTCAGTACAATATGATGTATGTTACCCAAGAAAATATTTGCTTGTTGTTCACAGTCACTACAAAATGGTGGGGGACAAAGAGGATAGACTATGCACTGTATTGCCCTGACACGTTAACAGCTTTTCCAACCGTGGCTCTACCACACTTGTTCCATGCAAGCTACTGGGAATCAACTGATGTGTTGGCATTTGTTCTACGGCAGGTAACTCTCACAGGTTATTTCTTTTTAAGAATAGTCATGGCACTTTGAAATGAGTTAGTAAATAATATTTTAGGGTAAAGTTTGCAGTGCAAAGCTCCTGTCAAAAGTGGCTTTGTTATGTTACAACTGCAGCTCTGGACACTGAAGCTCCTCGCTGCCTAAACTTGTCCCACAAAATTTACTCTTGTATTTGTCTCAGGTTGTAGCATGTGCAGAATGCTGTTATAGTCGTAGTGTCCTGTCACTCACATTGACATGGGACTGGTATGAGCATGAGGAGTCAATTCTCAAAGCCACACCGAAGCCGACACAATTTAAGAATTTAGTTCACCTCCTGAGTAATGCATTGACCTATTTTTTTCTCTAACCAACCTGTTCAGAGATGTTATTATGTGCCTTTGAAGCAGATGGGACTTGAACATGGATATCTTGGTCAAAGGGTAGGGACATTACCACTGCTCCCCAAGAGTCCTTCCAATTAATGCATTAATTTGTGCAACATTATCAGAACACAGCCATGTTATGGAAATAAAAATGATTAACAGTTGTTGATGCAAGTCAGAGTCTCCAATAGTGGATATTCATCCATAGAGTGAAATACATTGAGATAAAATGTTGCAAGATAATCTGTCATCTGACATTGTGATGGACAATTGTAAGCCAAAATATAAAACTGAGGATTGACCTGACAGAGGTCTTCCAGAATTTTAAACGTCTTGGTAGAGTAAATATGTTACCTAGTCGTGAGAACATATAACTGAGAGCCATTAATACAAGATAATGACTGATGGATCAATTGGGAATTTGGGAGGAAATTCTTTAAATATGGAATGATTAGAATGTAAAAGTCACTACCACAAGAGGAATTTGAAGGGAATGAGATTGATGCATATAATGTGATGGTAGATGAACACAAGGAAGTAAGGAATAGAGGGAATTGCTGAAGAAGAAGAGGAAAAGGTTCATGAAGCATTAACACAGGCTGGCACCTGTTAGGCCATATGGCCTTTTTGTGCTGTAAAAACTATAGTACCACGTATGTATGTAATAAGTATATTGAAGTACACAAACATACCAATTGTAGTCAATGAGGTCAAAGCAAAAGATACTGGAAATGAACTTGACAGATCTGGCCACATCTAAGGTGAGAGAACAGAGCTAACATTTCGGATTGATTACTTGTCGTTGTGGCCTCTTTAACCACTTGCCCAATTTTAATTTCCATTGATGTTCTTGGAGCTAACTGGGGCAATTGTATAAAATGGGCACCTGACTTCATCTAATCAGCTTGGTGGATGAAAGTAAACTAACCTACAGTCACTCTGGCTATACGCAAACAAAAATGAATGAAGCAAGTCTGTCGACATCCTTCCTGATGAAGTTCCACTTCACAACTATTATAGCTGTGGAGTACGACAACAAATAACTGCTAATGAGCTGGCTATAATCATTTGGCAAAAGATCTGTAACCTGATGACAGGTATTATGTTGGGGCTACATTGTACACCTAAAATTTACTTTGAATTAGCACTTTCTCTGTAGCTTTTTTAAGCCAAGATTAATGGCTGTGGCTGTGTCATTTCCGAGAGGCTTTTTGTAATAGTTCAGGAAAATTATGAATACTGTTCTGGCAGAATACATCAATGTACATGAATTAAGAGGAATATTTTATTATTTATGTTGTATCATTTTGTTATAAATGTGTTAATCTTGTCATATTAAATGCTGACAATATGAATAGATGTTCTAGAATTCTAATTACAAGGAATGATTTTTCATACATAGTGTTGATAAAGAGAGTGTTCTTGTAACAATAGTTTGATTCATCAACCCAGTACATTTTAAAATAAAGATTTGAGTGAAAAATGAATGTGGCATAACATTTTCATTTGAAACATTCCATTGCAATTTCACACAGGGTTTTATTTTGTTTATTCACTTGGTTTGTCCACTTGTCAACTTGGAGTGACCTACAAAGGAAAATTAATGGCTGTTCATCCTTTTAATCCCTTATTGGTCTGCAGGAATTATAAGATTGTCAAACCACTTCAGATATTGGCCTTGTTTTTTTGTTGTTGGTTGTTGCCAATATCTTCTCATCTGCCAGGGTTAACAGTGCTCCCGCCAGCCAACAGCTTCTTCTGATTACATAGACCTACAACTCATTCCTGAGTTAGGGCAGCACAGTGACTCAATGGTTACCACTCTCTGCCCCACAATGGCAGGGACCCAGGTTCGATTCCAGCCTCGGGTGACTGTCTGTGTGGAGTTTGCACATTCTCCCCGTGTCTGCGTTGTTTCCTCCGGGTGCTCCGGTTTCCTCCTGCAGTCCAAGGATGTGCAGGTCAGGTGGATTGGCCACAGTATCTGGGGATATGCAGGCTATGTGGATTAGCCATAGGAAATGCAGGGTTACAGGATTAGGGTAGGGGGGTGGGCCTGAGTGGGATGCTATTCGGAAAGTTGGTGTGGACTGAATGGGCCGAATGACCTGCTTCCACACTGTAGGGATTCTATGAGACAGTTCCACACCCAAGTCTGCCTAGTCACAACTTGACCATCGCTGTCCAGTCATCACCTTCAGAGTTCGAATCTGGGTTCATCTTCAGCCAAGCATGGATACTTCCCTGGATCGGTTACACTTTCACTCAATTCAGGAGCTAACCTTAAGCTGCAAAAGGCACTTCTAACTCAACCCCATGCTACCACTGACCTCCTAGTCCAGGTCTATGTACTTTCTGCAGCCAACTCAACTATAACACCCTTACGTTTAAGATGGAGAAAATAAGTTTATGTTCCTGTTTCTGATTCCTCTCTGGCATCCTGGTAAATCTTAGAGAATGGATGGAATGAGATACAAACCAGGTGAAAGTTGGTACAATAGAAGGACAGAGCCAGTTTAGGTGTTTGAAAATTGCTGGTTGGAGACAGCCAGGAAACAGCAATGATGAAAACTGCAGGAAGTGGTGGAGAGACTCAGCAGTTCTGGCAGCATCTGCAGAAGGAGAAGTAGAGTTAATGTTGTGAGTCCAATATGACTTATCTTCAGAACTGAAAGGGCATAGAAAAGTGGTGTTTTTAATGCTGTAGGAAAGGTGTGGAGAAGGAGCAGATTGAACAGCTGGGAAAGGTGCTAGCAAAGGCAAAGAGAGTGCTAATGGTAGTTGAGAAGGGTATAGATGAAGACTAGGTGGTAATGGTAGGTAATTATAGACGTAAATAGGTCTGTTCTTCTGAGAGCAAACCCATGCAAACAGTGTAGTGATTGAAATGACGTCAGCCAGGAAGACTTCATAGAATAGGAGTTCCCCGATTGGGGCTGTTAATCTGGCTCAATCAGGGAGCCCTTGCTGACAGATAAGAACAGGAGAGTCAGACATCCTGTTCACTGTGACAGCTGGCTGTGAAGGAGCTGGAGCAGTGTCAAAAACTCTCCATGTATAACCAAAGGGTGACCTGGTGATGGGGTTATTTCAAATAGGACACAGCAGGAGGGGGTAAAGATGTTTGTAGGGGATAAGGATAATCAAACGGAAGACAGAGCTCATGGTCTGAAGTTGTTGAACTTAATGTTGAATCCTGAAGGCTGGAAAGTGCCTAACGGAAAATGAGATGGTGTTTCCCCAGCTTGCATTGAGTTTTGCTGGAGCACTGCAGCAGGCCCAGGGCAGAAACATTAATGTAAGAGCGAGATGGTATATTGAAGAGACAAGTTACTGGAAAGGTGGGGTCATTCTTGTGGACAGAATGGAGTTTGTTCCACAATCTGGTCATCCAGCCTGTGTCTGGCCTTGGTATTGTAAAGGAGTGGTGAATATTGTGAGTGGTGAATACAGGAGAAAGATTGCATGTCCATAGTGAAGTAGAAGCAACTGAGGCCCAAAAATGAAATTTGTGGAACTGATATGTAGAGCATTAGAAGTATCACGAATGTAGACGTAAAGAGGCTGGTTTGGGGGAGAAAAATATAACCGAAATAGAAAAAAATAAGTTCAGTTAGGAAGGAACAGGCTGAAACATTGGGTCTGACAGGGCGGACCTGTTTGTAGATTTTGGAAAGGATGGAAAAGTGTGCTGTATGGGTTTGGTGAACTGAGGAGGAAAGTTGTGGAGAGTATGATTTCCAGAGGAGACGAAGACATTGACAGCCCTGGAAAGAGCAGCTTGATGTTCAGTTATGGAGTCATGGTCCAGGTGAAGACAGGGAGACATTTCTGAAAGTTGGCACTCAGCCTCTGCAAGGTATAGAAGATGACAACAGCATCACCCTGGTCAGCAGATTTGATTACAAAGTCAGGGTTAGATCTGAGAGGGTGACTGCAACACTGACAGAGGACACCTTCTACACAAAGTTCATGAAGGTCTGCTGCAATGCCATAATGATCAGCTGCTCTGTGATCATTGAATTTGTGTAATTCAAAATGTTACTGGAATCAGCATAATAAACAGGAATCATTTAATTGATTTATGAAAAATGAGCTATTCATGATACATTTTTAAAGCATTTGTGATTTATTTTATGATATGAGCTATCAAAGATTTATATGTACATGAATAAAATGGTTCATGCTAACTGTGTCTGTGCTAACAAACTGTGCAATCGAATTAATGCTGTGCTCGTTTTAGGAACACAGGACTTAGGAACAGGACACTTGGCTCTTTGACCCTGCTCTGCCATGCAGTCAGATCATAGAATTATACGTGGTTGCAATTCCACTTCTGTGGGTCTCCTCCCATGTAAGCCTGGATTGCCAAATTTCTATCTAACTCGGCCTTGAATAAATTCAATCACTCAAATTCTGCTATTTTCATAGAAAGGGATTCTCAATTGCACATTTCAACATAATTTAACAAATTCAACAAGTTTGACTTGAAAATTCGAACTAGATTAATAGGAGCTGTTTTAAGGCTTTTGTTCAGTAAAAGGTACGTTGCCTACTCAGGGTCTATCAGGCAATCATTTATACTTACAGTGAAAGCATATTGAAGTAGTTATTTTTATGGTTTCTCTGTAAAGGAACTATAAGTAATGTGTGCTGTATTAAAGATTGCTCTGTATCAATTTTTTTTTGGTGAGGCTGGTGTATTTATAGCTGAAGCTTTTCTAATTACAGGTAATGAGGTATGAAAGTGTGAATATAAAGGAGAACGACAGCAAGGATTCATCCACGTGCAATGAATCAAGCCCACGGGAGAAATGGCTTCGCAGACGAACACACGTGAAGCTTAGGGTTTGTGCCAGTTGTGTTTGATTGTATAAAGAAACAGATGAGATGGTGACATCTTGTTAGTAGGCAGGATATTTATGACTTGCCCTAATTGATTCCACCCTCGGGCGACTGTCTGTGTGGAGTTTGCACATTCTTCCCCAAAGATGTACGGGTTAGGTGGATTGGCCACGGGGAATGCAGGGTTAGAGGGTGGGTCTGGGTGAGATGCTCTTCACAGGGTCAGTGTGAACTCAATGGGACGAATGTCCTGCTTCCACACTGTAGGGATTTGATAATTGTATGATTCGAGATTTTCGTGTCGCAGCTTCTTGTTGAGCAAACAGCAATGCTGCCATTTTGTGGCCAAAAGTAGAATTGAAGTGATTATTTCAGTGTGTTTTAAATTAAATCTTTGCTCAGTACACAAACAAATTTCTGTTTGAGGAATAACATCTTCTCTAGAAATGGGCACAAAAGCCCATTTAGAACACATTTATTTATGCTATCACCTCAAAGTGCAAGCAGAAGCAAAACCTGAAATGAGCTTGGAGAAGATTACTTGCAACTCACAACTGGGGTAACCTTTATCTATTTGCAACCTCAGTACTAATTGTGCAAAATGGATGTTCTGTACCTGAGCAACATATATTTATAATATTTGTTATCTGTGCATTTTTGTCGATTTGCTATTAAACAAGATACCCATAAGCTGTTCATTCCAACATCAATGACATGGTTTGTATATCACAGTTTTTCTCAGATGCACAAGTAGCTGAAAGAAGTTGCTATGCTTATGGCTTCCTCTAATATTTATGTTTAACGACATCTCTCTCATTATGCTCTATTTAATCTGCTATGGTAATGATAGAAAATCTACTTTACAGGCATTTAAATTTATTTTTACTTTCCTATTGTAAGTTCCAGGCCTCATCTCATGATATTAAAGTGCACATCACATCACAATTCATCTGGACTGATAAATCCACCAGAGATGGTGTGAAATCATTGGGTACTAGTTCAATTAGGCTCTGTAACATAATCTTATTTATAAAAATACTGTACAGACCAGTCATTTTACAAAATAAATTGCTGTATTTGGCGCCAATGACTTGTAACGGTTTATGTAGTAAATCACCAGCCCACTTCTATTTCTAATAGATTAAATCTACTTTTTTTTAAACAAGAAATATTACAGTTAGCAGAGATGAGCACAAAATGCTGTCTAACCCAATATTTATAGCATTAACATCTTTACATGTGTACTCGTTGCTCCCATAAATTGCAATTAGAGCCTTACACCCTTCCTAAAACCCATTTGACAGGAAAACTCTGCTCCTTTCCCAGAGTATCCCCAGTATGGGTTCCTCATTAACTCCATCATGTATATATATTTATATATAGATATAAATAAATACTGAACCTCCTCTATAATGTTGCAACCAATTCATTATGGTTCCAGATCAGATACCTCAGAGCTCCTGAGTGAACTGACTCCCATATTTCATTTGCTCATCCCCTTGGCTGATTGCAACAAGGTTAACCTTTTAAAAAAAAACCTTCCCTTGTGGATAGCCTTTTCCCAGAGAAAATGAAGTTATGCTTTAAAAGGAGCCAATTTACCCAGGCTTTCCTGAGTTAACAAAGAGAGACTTAACTAATGCATCTTGCCTTTAGTAGGTAATAATGTAGTACACATACACACAGATTTAAAGTAAGAGCTGAGTCCAACAAGTCAAAAGTAAAAAGGTGGTTATATGGATCAGTATCTGAACTGTTTGTGAAAGGCAGATAAGCCAATGTGCTAATGTTAGCAATGTAAATGTTAGATTAAGGGGAGGTGATGGCCTAGTGGTATTATGACTGGACTGTTAATCCAGAGATGTTCTGCCGACCTAGATTTGAATCCCACCACAGGAGATAGTGGAATTTGAATTCAATAAAAATTATCTGGAATTAAGGATCTGTTGAATCAATTGTCAGGAAAAACCCATCTGGTTCACTAATGTCCTTTAGGGAAGGAAACTGCCATCCTTACCTGGTTTGGCCTACATGTGACTTCAGACTCACAGCAACATGGTTGACTCTGGGCAATTAGGGATGGGCAATAAATGCTGCCTAGCCAGTGACGCCCTCACCCTGTTAATGAATAAAGGAAAATAAATGAACAGATCACTTTTAAGATTCTTGATTCTTAGGCTGATGGAAGTTCCTTTGTCCTGATTCCTTTTTTAAATTGGTTTGTAGCATTTGGAATGGTAAAAATAGTCTTTACCTGCAGCACAGGGGTAACTCGGGGATAGTTCTTTGAATGTGACCTTTGCCACACACTAACACTTGAACACAGACTGGTATACATGACAGCATTCAGTCCCACTAGTCCACTCCAGTACAGTTGGACTGCCTTTTTAACCTCTGTCCTGGTGCGTTTTTCAAAGGGATAAAGACAAAACGTGTTTGTAGTTTGGGGCGTTTTTGTTGGACTGTAGCTTGTTGTTCAGCAGGGGATTGTCATCCCTCATTATAGTTACAAGAGGTACAGTTCAGTCTGTTTGAAGGTTCTTTGACACCCTTAGGTGTTATATTCCATTGGTCCCACGAAGAAGATTTTATGCTTCCAGTTATCTTGAGTCTGTAACGGTCTTTCTTAAAAACAAACATATTCAGGAATTAAAGGATAAAATGTCCACTGCACTTTGGGGTTGTGACCTGTGGTCAGGACAACAGTCATGTAATTCACCTTGATTTCAAGGAGACGTAATTGAGAAATAGCTTCTTAACACAGACTCCAGTCTGAAAACAATAGCTAGTAAAGCAGGTGGGAGTAGAACTTTAGCAGTGTAGCCCATTTCTGAAGAAGGGTCTAGGCCCAAAACGTCAGCTTTCCTGCTCCTCTGATGCTGCTTGGCTTGCTGTGTTCATCCAGCTCTACACCTTGTTATCTCAGATTCTCCAGCATCTGCAGTTCCTACTATCTCTGGACCTTGTACTTGTTGTTTGCCTGAGTCACTAACCCTGCCCCATTACATAACAAATGAACAATGGTGCTAAAATGTCTGCAAAGCTTGTTCCATGCATAACTATCTCAAGACACTAATGAATTGAAGGAATAAAGAGGAGCACACTAACAAGGAGGACAGGTACAATTTACAAAGGTACAACTGTGATATGTTTCTATTATTCAGAGGTAACTTTAAAAAAAGGCTCAAACAAGATTCATTTACTGGGAGTGATGTTTTACCAATATTTAAAGATTAGTGAGCTGTCACAAGAACTCTGCATGTCTGGTCCGTTTCCCACACTTTTTTTGAGTGTCAGTATTTCTCTTGTCAATATTTCTTAGCTGTTTCTGATCCCCTTAACCTTTGCATTCTGTGTTTACTCATTTAGTTCACTGTTATTCCTCCTGGTAAGGCTGATTATGATGGGGACTATTATGGGAATGCTATAGTGTCAGTCTCCACTGGAAGGAGCTTGGCTGTTTCACCTTGCTGCAAGATTGTGGGAGCAGCAGTGCTATTGAAGAATAAAAATTGCCATTGCATTTTCTAGTTGGATTTAGTCCCAACAGTTCCTCTGTGACTGAATGTCTGATGGTCCTTTACATTTTAATTCCTTCTCATAAAGCTGTATCTTTTGACTGGCGTAGTGTGTAATTGCTAGAAATAGATAATCTCATTCCACCATTTACATCTTATTATAATATATTTGCCTCATTGGAGTAAATTATTCAATCAGCCTTACCAGGAGGAATAACAGTGAACTAAATGAGTAAACACAGAATGCTAAGGTTAAAGGGATAAGAAACAGCTAAGAAATATTGACAAGAGAAATACTGACACTCAAAAAAAAGTGTGGGAAACGGACCAGACATGCAGAGTTCTTGTGACAGCTCACTAATCTTTAAGTATTGGTAAAACATCACTCCCAGTAAAGAAATCTTGTTTGAGCCTTTTTTTTTAGTTAACTCTGAGTAATAGAAACATATCACAGTTGTACCTTGGTAAATTATACCTGTTCTCTTTGTTAGTGTGCTCCCCTTTATTCCTGCAATGCATTAGAGTGTCGTGAGATAGTCATGTATGGAACAAGCTTTGCAGACCTTTTAATTCCATTGCTCAAAAAACTAGGACAAGCAAATTGAAACCATTTTTCATCTGCAGACTATCTCATAAGCTGTATCTAACCAATCTAATCTCCCAGATGAACAGAGGAAGGCCTCCAAGATAATAAAGCACTGGTATTTTTCACTGACTCTCAGTGATTGAGTAAATCCATGGGACATTAGACCCACATGTTCAATTCTGCTGAGTCACATTCCCTGGATGATTCATCCTTATGCAAAAGTGAACCATTCAGTTAGTATTTGGTCAGTTGTGTAAATCAGTTTTCATGACAGCTACTAAAAACAGATGAACAACAGGAAATGATCTTCCCAGTATTGATGGCTATTTAGATAATGGTGTTTTTTTTTTATCTTGTCATCAAGATTCTGGTCTCTACTGTTCTCTCTTGGGTTTAATTTTGATTGACAGGTACCTGAGAACAGAAATTCTCAGTGTGAATCACATCATCAGACACTGATCTGTGCTTAACTGGTGGAGTTGGGAGGGTAATTGGACTTCTATTCTTCCAATTTATAATTTAGAGAAAATATTGTGAAAATTGAGGCATTTTGCAGCTCTAATCAGCCTGAGATCACTGAGGTACATTTTGAACATGAGATTGAAAGATTAGGAAAAGAATGATGATCTTTCCCAGCCCTACAATGTGATATTTATACAAGCTGATCTGGAAGCTTCAAAGGTAGATGGAGGTGAATCTCTTATTGACTGAGTTAGCAAATTCAGGCAGAATACAAGTGGTAGAGGTGCTGCTATTGACCCTAATGTATCTGGGCTTGGAAATATAAATATAAAAAACAATGTCAATACTCCTCCTGATTATTAACTAGAAATCCCCAGTGGATGTGAAAACATTGTTCAGACATTTAAGTGTAGGAGTTGGGATGTTATATAGAGGCTGTATAGGACGTTGATGAGGCCTCTTCTGGAATATTGTGTCCAGTTCTGGTCATCCTGTTATAGGAAGGATATTATAAAGCTGGAGAAAGCTCAGAAGAGATTCACCAGAATGTTGCCAGGAATGGAGTGTTTAAGTTACAAGGAGAGGCTGGATAAGCTGGGACTTTTTTCACTGGAGTGCAGGAGGTTGAGAGGTGACCTTATAAAATAATGAGGGGTATGGACAAAGTGAATAGCAGGTGTCTTTACCCTCGGGTGGGGGATTTCAAGACTGTAGAGCATATTTTTAAGGTGAGAGGAGAAAGATTTAAAGAAGACATGAGCGGCAGTTTTTTTTTGCACAGAGAGTGGTTCGTGTGGAATGAACTTTCAGAGGAAGTGGTGGATGCAGCTGCAATTACAGTGTTTAAGAGACATTTAGATAAGTACATGAATAGGAAAGGTTTGGAGGGATATGGGCCAGGCTCAGGCAGGTGGGACTAGTTTAGTTTGGGATTATGGTCAGGATGGACTGGTTGGACCGAAGGGTCAGTTTCTGTGCTGCATTACTGTATGACTCTGTGTGGATACCCAGTTAAGATGGACCTGAATCAAACTGTGATAGATGCCCTTGGTTCAACAGTCTGAACGCACTCAGACAGACCCACTTCTAAATAACAACATCTTGAACATTTTACTAAATGGTTATAGGTTCTGCAATTGGAATCTCTTGAAATAAAACTCAGTATCTTTAGGGTTGGAGGGAAGGTTGGTTGAAAGAAGTTACAAGGGAAGAGGAACAAACAAATCAAAAAAGGACTTGCAATTGATTAGCAAACATTGAAAAATATTGTCTACGGTTCGGTGAATGAACAATGATTAGTAACACTATAAAATTCTTTTTTCTCAGAACGTAACTGCGAACCACCGAGCCAATGATGTTATCATAGCAGAAGGTAGCCCTCAGACACTGATGGGAAGATTCATGTATGGTCCTCTGGACATGGTCACCCTGACTGGAGAAAAGGTACAAAGATATTGGTTACACTGAGTAGAAAGCTTGCTCATACAACTGCTGCCAAGATATCAATCCTGTCAGCTTGGCAATAGAAAACAGCCTATTCAGAATTTGCAAAAAAGTATTTGTGAAAAAGTAAATGAAAACTGTGCGTGTTTGAGGTACAATAACTTATTCCAGTGTCATATGTTGAGTTATAGTCATACTTGTAAATAAATTCCAATTAAATTTCAGCCAGAACAGAAGCAGAGGATGGGTTTCATGGACGGGATGAGGTCAGACAGACCATGAGGGGCAATAAGGTGGAGCAAGAGAATGAGGTAAATTAAGGACCGGAGCACTGGGAAACTAAAGCTAGTTTAACTAGGTGGCCTAGTGAAAAGGAGCAATATGGCAGAGACAACTGATTGGCTGGTCTTGGTCTTAGTGATAAAGAAGACCAAAAACTCCATGCGCATATTGTTAAAGATATGAATGGAGGGGACGATGAAGAGGGGTTTCAGAAAATTGAAGAAGGGAAAAGACACCTGGGTTTATCTTTGCATTGATCCTGGGACAGTATGTAGTTTTAGCAGATGAGAAGTCGGAGCCCATGGTGTTGAATCTGTCAATTGATACTAAACCAATTGTCCACCAGAGATGAGAACTGTACCAGGAAACAGGCAATGTGAAACAGAATAATGGTCATTTTGGAGGTCAGGGTATTAACATAGAAGTGAGGGTGCAGTTGAGTAAATCGGTAGCTGCAGAAATGTTGTGACTAGCGGAGAGCCAAAGCTGATTTTTGGGCTTTGGAGAGTGCAATCTTAAGTGAATTTGGAGTTTTTTTTGTAGTGCTGAGTAAAACAGGAATTATGGTTGGGGGAATGGAAGGAGTTGAAGGAGGGTAGTTGTGCAAGGAAGATCAGAGATGGCCGTATGTATAGCTCGTACAATAGGAGGAATATTATAGGGATCTGAGTGACAAGGGCTATGGTAAAATGTTTTGCAGAATTGGCAACAAGGTCCATCTCATCGTCAGGAATAACCCATGCTATCTTTTATACTTTTCACAAACAGTGTGACAAGATTCTCACTAGACAGTGAGAGTGAGGCCAATTTATGGGGATTTACACTTGTTAGATGATTTGTTAATGCTGCAACTTGCCTCATTAATATTGAGATTCCTATCTTATTTAGCTCACTAAACAACTTAAATGTTTGGAAAAGTTTGACAAGGAAACCAGAGTAAGCACTTTGCAAATTTAGCTCACTGTTTGTTCCAAACAATATCTATTTTTGAAATTGGGCACCAACATCTCAGGGTGTGCTACATGGATGCTGGCTACATGCATTCGACATTCATGAACATTGGCATCCAACATGTGTCAGCTTCTAAGAATCTTCATGGAACATCTCCGAACCACTTGCAGGATGCTTCTGCACTTCAGTGTTGCTGTAACGCTGCAGCAAGGACACTGTGTGCTCAGGAATACATACCCAGCTCGTAGACTGGACCAGGCTGCATCTCTGCACTTACTGTTACAGTGCACGTTCATTCATCCCTGCCTTGCATTGTCTTAGCTTGCCGTTTCACACTTGACCTTGAGCCAGAGATACCAGGCTCTTATTGCTGCATTCTTGCCTGTTTCTGCCTACTGTGGGCTGTTTTCCTCGTGGAATGAGAGAGAGGCAGTTATTACAGAAGATGAAAGTGGGTGTCACAGTTACTGTTGTGGCGAGGGGAAGGGGTAGGTTCCTCAATGGTAGAGTAGGCAGCATTGAGGGCATGCAGTGTTAGTGATGTTGATGAGGGTGAACGAGGAAGGATGTTTCAGGCAGTAGTGAAAGTGTAGAGCGTGAGCCTTCATGGGAGGTTGTAAAGGTAGCTAAGATAGAGTGAGTGTGTGGTATCGGAGAGCAGTTGGTGGCGGAGAGCATAGTGGAGTCGGCCTCATTAGGGGCATTTAAGCGGCTATTAGATTGGCATATGGATGATAGTATAAGGTAGGGGTGGAGGTTCAGCACAACATCGTGGGCCGAAGGGCCTATACTGTTCTATGTTCTATGTTCTATGTTCTATTAACACCAGGGCAGTGGGGAAGACCATTAACGTTCTTCCTACACTGATGGACATTCCTGTACATAGCCTGCACTGCTTTGCACTTGGTGGCACTCTCAGACCAGCTGGCATATCTGGTGTTAAGGTCTCCAGTGATGATCCTGGGGGGAGAGAAGTCATATGAGTGCATCACCATGTCCACTATGATCTCCAGGAACTGCCTACAAAGCAGGGCACTGATATCCTTCTTTACTCTGTCTGGAGCAAATGGCCACATCTACACAGTGCAGCTCAGGACTGACAGTGCTTATCCAGGGCTTTCAAAGATAGAGTGGGTGCAAGTGAAGCCAATGAATTCAGGGTTATCCGCTGAGTGGTGAGCTGTTCCACTGTATGGTAAAATGGGGCAGAATTTGGATGTGAGATGCCAAGTAGGTAATTAACGAGGGAAGTTTGTTATGATAGGGCAAGAAATGCACTAGGCTTCATAGCAAGAAATCCTCCATAAAACCTGATGCAATTCAGAATTAGCCAGACATTGTAACCCAATTGGATTAGCGAGACTGTGAGATACCACAGTGCTTGTGAATATGTGTTGAGGTTGTTTACATGAAGGAGGATAGGAAGGCAGTGAACTTAGAGAGAACAGTTCAATGTGTTGAAATAGAGGTTGCAAAAAACAGGTTCCATATTAAAATTGAACTTTTTTTTCAAAAGTAAAACAGCTTTGATGAAAGATATCTGCTGTTATCCTGACAATGAGCAAAATATCTGCTCTGTAAAGTCTCCTCATGAGAACTTAGAAATTCTAATGCAGCATTATTGATTGAAAGCTCTGTACATGTGTCTGTGGTGAATGTACTTACTATAGTGACTACTGGAGTTGAATCACAAATCAACTCCAGCGTTAATCTCTGTTAGGATGTGTTCCTTTGAGGTGACACCTAGAGAGAAAGAGAGCATTTGCGAACAGTGGGCATGTCATTCTCCAGTATATAAATTGACCATTTGAACCAGTCTGCTCTGCTGGTCCATTTGGCCAGAAAGGTCTCCTTTTGTCCAATATTATGTAACCCTATCTGCACAGTCTTCTGTTTTGTTTTCTGTGTGTACACATAGTTTCCCCTGTGGAGGCATTGTCAGAAATCATGAAAGAAAGCAGCTCATCTGAGAACTGAGACCGATTATGGAGACTTCACCATGCTCCACTATGTTTTAGATATTTCAGATTCAGTAACTGACTGTAAGACAAGATAAAACCACAGACACAGGCGCAAAATTAGGCCATTCAGCCCATCAAGTCCGCTCGATCATTCGATCATGGCTGATGTGTTTCTCAACCGTATTCTCCTGCCTTCTCCCCATAACCCTTGATCCCCTTACTAATCAAAAACTTATCTGTATCTTAACTGCACTCAATGACATGGCCTCCACAGCTCTCTGTGGCAATGAGTTCAAAAGATTCACCAATCTTTGGCTGAAGAAATTACTCCTCAACTCAGTTCCAAAGGGCCGTTCCCTTCACACTGAGGCTGTGCCCTGGGTTCTAGTCTCTTACAACACTGCGTTGTTCCCTTATTCCTGTTTCTTGATTACCTGTTGTAGCCCATTTGACAATCAACAATTAATCTCATTTACTTTATTGCCACCACCAGCCACTTCATCCAGTTTCATATCACCTTTCCCAGTACTCTCTTCGGCTCTAAGGAAGCGACACTGGACCTGAAACATTAAATCTGATTTCTCTTCACAGATGCTGCCAGACCTGCTGTGCTTTTCTAACTACTTTTGTTTCAGCTATTGTACAAAATGGTTTTTGAGAATCAGTCTACTGATCACTGCAGAGCACTTGTGCAAAATGCCTATTGATTTCATTCAGGGACTGTGTCAGATCCATGATCTTTCGTCAGAATTGGGACAGGTAATAAATTTAATAGATTTTATGCGAGAAAGATGGTGAGGCGGTGGAGTGAGAGAACGTGGAAAAAACACACAGAAGTGGGGTCTGTGATTAGGTAGAAGATAGAAGAGACTAAATGATGAAAAAGTTCATGATGGAGGACCAGAGGGACTGGTAATGCAACACTTAAAGAAAACAAAATGTATCCGGGGGTGGTGTGATTGGCAGAATAATGATCAGCTGCTGTTTGTGACCAAAATGAAGAGAAAAATAAGACATGGCAGCACAGTGGTAATGTTACAGGTCTGGTAATCCAGAGGCTCAGACTAATACTTTGGAGCACAGGTTCAATTTCCACCACAGCAGCTGGTGAAATTTGAATTCTGCCAATACTCTGGTTACAGAAGGAAATCTGCTATCCTTACCTGGTCTGACTCCAGACCTACCGCAATGTGTCTGACATTTAACTACCTTCTGAAATGGCCTAATAAGTACTGTGTTGAAAGGAATTAGGGATAGGCAATAAATGCTGACCTTGCCTACATTCATTTAATAAAAACAGTAAAATGCTAAGAAAATGTAAACAAAGTGATGAGCCCATTTGTGAATTCAGCAGATTGTAAAATGCCAAATCAACAGATAAGGTGCCATCTCATGCTCTTATATTGGATATCATTGGAACCCACAGGAGGTCAAGGACAGAGAAGTCAGTGTGACCAAGGTGAAGAGTGTCCAAGGATAATTCGTACTCATTCCATGAGGTCTTTTATAGTCATTTAAAATTGCAGACAGGGCTTTGGTTTACCATTTCATCTGAAAGGCGGCATTCCCTCAGTGTTATTGTCTAGTAAGGTCTGGGAGGGACACTTGAGGACAAGTAGAACTAGTAAACAGGTAATGGTATCAGGTACGTAAATTGAGGGAAATTGTGTGAGAACTTTACTGCACGTATATGTACATTTTAGTTCCCATGCTGGGTGTGGGTGTTCTGGCTGACCAGCATTTAATGCCCATCCCTAATTGCCTTTGAGAAGGTGGTGGTGAGCTGCTTTTTCAAACTGCTGAAATCCATGAGCTGTAAGTAGACCCACAGTGCTGTTAGAGAGTAGATTCCAAAGAAACATGTAATGTTGGATGGAATTGTATATGTGCAAATTGAAACAAAACTTTGACCAGAAAAGCATATATGTAGACTCTGCCTAACCAACTTTTTAACTGCTGGTGTGTATCACTCAGTACCGCACTGGAGTATCAATCTTGATCGCTACGATCAGGTTCTGGAGCGGAACTTAAACCGATAACCTTTTGACTCAGAGGGGAGAACCTGCTGGCAGATCCAAGGCTGACAAAGGAGCATTTGAATGGTATAGTCCTTTCAATACCAAGTTTGTGTGTAGCCCAAATAGATTGGTTGTTAGAACTCATACTAATCAGAAAAACTGTCAAATAAATCAAACAACCTCTAACTTACTATTACCATATCAGCAAAAACATAATAAAAAAAAAGTGCAAGACTTCATGCACTGCTACAGACTCCAAATTGTTGTAAGATTTGCAGATTTGAGAGGCCAAAATTTATCAGGGATGTCGGAACACTGCAGAGCACCTTTTGAATTTTTTACATAACAAGGTTACTGCTGATTGATTCTAACATACAATTTAAGACAAATCGATGATTCTTAATTTATTCAACTTGATTAAAATTAGCAAATTGCAAACCATTATCTGATAAATGCAAATGTTCTATTTATTATATGTTACTACATTTGAGTGAAATGAAAATCTAATGTAAAATGCAGCAGCAGCAATCAAGTCGTCAAATTCCTGAAATAATTGTTTTCTTAATCTGTTATTTGGTGACCAGTCTTACTATACAATTAAAACATAAAATAAGCATATCAAAAAAAGATCAAACTAAACCCAGTTGCCACCTGCAGTTACAAATGCCTGTAGCAATGTTTCTTCACATTTCTGTTCTCTCAGTAACCTGATTTTGTACACCTCCATAGCAGTTGTTTTGTCAGACCTTGACTTTCTTTTAGTGCATGTTCAACCTCAGTCTTTTCTGCTCATCGTATGTGCAGTGCAGTTCTGAACAAACTTTTGTGCTTTGGAAAATGAAATTGACGCTTTTCTTTTATGGCGATTAAATTGTGCAATATCCCAGTAATGAGATGAAGCACACAACATGAGTGTACTGGCAGTGAGTACAAACTGGTCTATTCAACTTTAATTCAGAATATACTGCAATTATAACCAGCCCAAAGCATCCGCCATACTGCCTAAATAATATTTGCCAGTAACTTCCTCAGTTGTTGTGAGGGAAAATGAGGGAAAACGAGTGAAATGATCTGTAATTTGACTGCACCTTACCTAATGTTCTTTAAAAGAAATCATTTTTCCTCCCTTTTTTAAAATCATGAATGCTGAAATGATATCTTGTGCCCTGGAAATCTAGTAATGCTCGACCAGAACATTACATATCAAACCATGGCTCTGTACAGAACCTGTTCCATTTTTGTCTCTGCAGAAACTGATAAAATAGCTGACATTTCTCAGCACTTTCATTGCACAGATAGTATGCAGGAGAGCTGAAAGTAGCCCCCTGATAGGTTACTGAGCAACTGTGCGGAAAACAGATCACAGCAGCATCCATTTGCAGGCCCTGACTTTATAGAAGTAAAGACAATCTCAGTATTAATTAGAGCAGTGAGTCCTCAATTTCCAAAACTTTCAGCTGATTCAGCACCACACAACTTTATCCTGCCAGAATGCAGTTGTATAGATCCAAGCCAAACCATACCAGTCACGCTTGGACGTTGAACAATTTTTCCGCTGCCTCTGCCTCCGCCTCTGCACTTACTTCTTTAACCATGAGCCTAACCCTCCCCCTACTGACCCCTTCTTCCGCCTTCAACACACCCCCTCCCCCTGGACACCACCCCAAGGCCTCCTACCCTCCCTCGACCTCTTCATCTCCAACTGCCGTCGTGTCATCAATCGCCTCAACCTCTCCACCCCTCTCACCCACTCCAACCTCTCCCCCGCAGAACGTGCAGACCTCCGCTCCAATCCCAACCTCACCACAAAACCCGCGGACAAGGGAGGCGCAGTTGTAGTATGGCGCACTGACCTCTACATCGCCGAGGCCAGGCACCAACTCTTCGAACCCTTCTCCTACCGCCTCCTTGATCATGACCCCACCCCCGACCACCAAACCATCATCTCCCAAACCATCCACAACCTCATCACCTCAGGTGACCTCCCACCCACAGCCTCCAACCTCATCATTCCCCAACCCCGCTTCTATCTCCTTCCCAAAATCCACAAACCTGATTGCCCTGGTCGACCCATTGTCTCCACCTGCTCCTGCCCCACCGAACTTATCTCCACCTATCACGACTCCATTTTCTCCCCCTTGGTCCAGGAACTCCCTACCTACATCCATGACACCACCCATGCCCTCCACCTCCTCCAAAACTTCCAATTCCCTGGTCCCCAACACCTCGTCTTTACCATGGACGTCCAGTCCCTATACACCTGCATTCCTCATGCAGATGACCTAAAGGTCCTCCGCTTCTTCCTGTCCCGCAGGCCCGACCAGTCCCCCTCCACTGACACCCTCATCGCCTTAGCCGAACTCGTCCTCACCCTCAACAACTTCTCTTTCAATTCCTCCCACTTCCTACAGACAAAGGGGGTGGCTATGGGTACCCGCATGGGCCCAAGCTATGCCTGCCTCTTTGTAGATTACGTGGAACAATCCCTCTTCTGTAGCTACACTGGTCCTAAACCCCACCTCTTCCTCTGTTACATTGATGACTGTATCGGCGCCACCTCATGCTCCCACAAGGAGCTCGAACAGTTCATCCACTTCACCAACACCTTCCACCCCAACCTT
>NC_063357.1:21590196-21620752 GCF_021869965.1 Rhincodon typus | reverse complement strand
TTCACCTGCACATCTGCTAATGTGGTATGCTGTATCTGCTGTTCCCGTTGTGGCCTCCTCTACATCGGGGAAACCAAGCAGAGGCTTGGGGACCGATTTGCGGAACACCTACGCTCGGTTCGCATTAAACAACTGCATCTCCCAGTCGCGAACCATTTCAACTCCCCCTTCCACTCCTCAGATGACATGTCCATCCTGGGCCTCCTGCAGTGCCACAACGATGGTTGCAGGAACAGCATCTCATATTTCGCTTGGGAACCCTGCAGCCCAATGGTATCAATGTGGACTTCACAAGCTTCAAAATCTCCCCTCCCCCTACTGCATCCCAAAACAAGCCCAGCTTGTCTCCTTCTCCCGAACCTGTCCTTCCTCCCACCTATCCCCTCCTTCTACCTCAAGCCCCACCCCCATCTCCTACCTACTAGCCTCATCCCGCCCCCTTGACCTGTCCGTCCTCTCTGGACTGACCTAACCCCTCCCTAACTCCCCATCTACACTCACCTTTACTGGCTCCATCCCTGCCTCTTTGACCTGTCTGTCTCCTCTCCACCTATCTTCTCCTCTATCCATCTTCTATCCGCCTCCCCCTGTCTCCCTATTTATTTCAGAACCCCCTCCCCCTCCCCCATTTATGAAGAAGAGTCTCGGCCCGAAACGTTAGCCTTCCTGCTCCTCTGATGCTGCTTGGCCTGCTGTGTTCATCCAGCTCTACACCTTGTTATCTTATATCCGAAATACTGCATTTTTGAATTGAGTTTTGACGGGACATGTGTAGGGCCATGCCATAATATACAGTCAAAGTGCCTAATGGTTGCATTCATCATAATGGGTATCCACAGGAGAGGGGAATTCATTTCTTAAATGATGATAATTCTTACCTAATGAGATTAATGTTGAGGAATGTGTTATATAAGGCAGGTTGTCATCACAGAGATTGTACTATAGTGTCTAACTATGAAGATAAAATTGGAGAATCATTTAAAGTTAATAGAAATTATAGGTACAGTACCACAGGGACCAGTGTAGGAGCCTCAATTATTTACAATCAATATCAATGACTTGGATGAAGGGACCAAACATATGGTTGTTAAACTGGTTGATAACACAAAAGAAGTCAGGAAGCAAGTTGTGAAAAGGACATAAGGAGTCCAAGACAAAGGGATATAAATGGGTTAAGTGAGTGGACAAAAACTGGTAGATGAATTATGATGTGGGAGTATGTGAACTTTTCTATTTTGGCTGGAAGAATAGAAAAGCGAGGTATTATTTAAATGGAGAGAGATTACAGGATGCTGAGTTACAGAGGGATCTGGGTGTCAGGTGTATGAATCACATAACATTAGTGTGCAGATATAGCAAGTGATTAAGAAGGTAAACAAAATGTCATTTATTGAAAGAGGAGTGGAATATGAAAGTGGGAAAGTTTGGCTGCAGTTATCAGGGTGTTGCTCAGACCACATTCGGAATACTTGGTATAATTTTGGTACTGTTACCTTATAAAGGATATAATTGCATTGGAAGTAGTTCAGAGAAAGTTCATTTTGACTGATTTCTGGGATAAAGGGGTTATTTTATCAGGAAAGTTGGGACAAGTTGAGTCGCTATCCATTGGAGTTTAGAAATATGAGAGATGATCTTATCGAAACAGAAGATCGTGAGGACATTTGACAGGGTGGATGCTGAAAAGATCTTAGGGAGAAACTAGAACTAGGGGACGCAGTTTAAAAATAATGAGTCTTCCATTTAAGATGGAGAGGAGGAGAAGTTTTTGTCTTACAGGGTCACTAGTGTTACAGTTGTCATTTCCAGAGAGGAGGTTGGGTCATTAAGTATTTTTAAGGCTCTTCATTGAAAAGAAAATTCCAAGGTCTGGAGAGTGGACAATGATGATGCCACAATCAGATTAGTCTTAATCTTATAAAATGACAGAGCAGGCTTGAGGGGCTGAATGGCCTTCTGTTGATTCTATTTCAGATGTTCTGAAAACTTAACATTAAACTTAATTTTTTATATATTGTTCTGCAGTGACAGCAGAGTGACTTGATTCTCTGAAGAGTGTGCAATAGAGGATAGTGAATGGGTATCAGCGTTATATACAGCACCCACTGGAAAGCTGCATCATTAACCATGAAGCAAACCTTGACCAGTTTGCGACTTGAGTGAACTCAGGAATGTATTGCTGCCTGCAATTCGGAACTGACACCTTGAATGAAGAATTGCTGTAGTGAGAATGAAGCAAGATCAAAAATGTAGTCAAAAAGAGTGTGTTTATGAAGTTGTAACACATAGGCCATGGCAACTTATTTGCAGGATTATTGATGCTGCAGCCAGTAAGTTTTAGAGTTTCTAATTATTTTGTTTTTAAATTGAAGAACCCTGACAATGACTTTTGGACTTGGCAAAAATCTGTTCTGATGGTGATGCAGTGTGTCATGGGGGCTTGTGTTATTTTAGATAGTGAGTTTATTATTTTAGGCTTCCTCTGTTCAATACTGTGGCCATCAAAAGATGCTCAATACCTCCTGTCAGCCATGGTATGAAACAGCTCCCATCCATGGGGAGATATGTCAGTGATACAAACAGCAAATATTGATCATTTTTATTTATTTCATAACAGCGAATGAATTCTACCTCCCAAAGCAGCACTTTTACACTCTGCTGTTTTTCATGCTGTGCAGGTTGACATTCTACTCATGACACAGCCACCCTCAGGAAGGTGGGCGTATTTTGACACTGAGATCACCAGTAACAGTGGCAGAATCCTGTATACCATTCCAGATGGAAAGAAGCTCAGTGTTGGTGTTTATCCGGTGAAGATGGTTGTAAGGTATATATATATTGCATGTACTCTTTTATGAGTTGACCTTCACAGTTGACCTTTTGTGGTTTGAAAAGAACTTGAGTTATGTTCTGGCTGCTAAGAAATTATCTTGTTTGGCACTGTGTTAATGTGAGTCATTAAAATCTAGTTCACAGGTTCAAAGCAATCAAACACACCAAACAGACCTCACCTCAAGGGAGTTGAAATACAAAAGTGTGAAGGTGATGTATCAGATATTCAGATCCCACCTGGAGTATTGGATTCATTTTGGGCTTTGCACCTCAGCAATAAGATATTGGCTTTTCATCAAAATTCACCATTCTTAACATTGGGACTTAAAGAGTTGAAGTAGGTAGAAAGGTTGCATGAATTTAATTTGCATTCCACAGAGTTCAGAAGGTTTATCATTGGCATAATTGTGGAGTTTAAAAGGGATTTGACAGAGTAGGCATCGAGAAACCAATTCCTCTAATTGGTAAGTCCAGAACTGAGAATCAAGGTCTTAAAATTATCAACATTTCCAATAGCTGGGGTAGTCAGGAGTACTTTTCACAGAACAATAATCAAATGCATTCTCCCAAAATTCTATGGGTGCTGGGGAAATTGAAATCCAGAAGCCTGAAATTGATAGATTTTATTGAGGAATATAAAGATACAGTGGGTATATGCAGTTGTTGTAAAGATCAGTCAAAATCTAATATGGTGATGGTACCATATGGAGATGTTGAAAGATCTACCACTGCTCAACGTGGCAAACATATTATTTGTTACCTATATGTTGATGTGATTCAATAACACATATGAATTTTTATTAGTTAAATGTTAAAGTCATAGTAATTTGATCTTCATAGGCCTTTCTCTTTATAGATGAGGAACTTAGAATGGAAATAGATCTGTGTAGAATATTAACCTCAGCACAGACTATTTGGGCTGAATGGCCTGATTCTGTGCTGTATAATGTGCAGCCATATGCAGAATGCTGTGAAATGTAAATTGAGTTTACCTTTATACGTTTGCCAAACTCTTTAAAAACTTCATGTTCTGTTGCCAATCACACACAGAAATATAATTGGAAATATTGAAAATTAAATTTGAACCAATTCAACAGCAATTGAAGGTCTCTTGAACTCATTTTGTGATGCTTGCAATGTCATTTTCAGATCAGTTCTCTTCCAACTCCAGATGGCACTTGCGCCTACTCTGCGCAGCAGAATATTATTTTAAAGTGCATGAAAATATTTAAGGAGTTTCTGTTGGAGCAGGAAATGAGCCATTTGAAGATATCTCAAAGGCAATATAATGTAACTGGAATCAGTTTTGAAATCGTCCAGACATCTCAAGATATAATAAAAATGAATTGTGATATTCGTAAAACGCCTTTGAAATATCCTGTCTGCTTTCTTGTCCTTGATTAAGAAGAGGAAGGGACAGCAGGGACTGTTGTTTCTGTCACTAGCAGGCCCTGCTACAATTAACTTGTGTGAACACCAACATGCACAGAATCAGGAGTGGGTGCACTTTCATCCCTGATTGGTCTATTGAACCTTGCACACATAGGTTCACATATTAATGACAATTGAGTTATGATCCCTGTGAAGACGAATAACATAAAAGAATTGAACTTCCCACATGCCTCACTGTGAAAAAGAAACACATTGGACAAGATTCCATGTTTTTAAAATCACTTTTACTTTAAAAATCTAATCACAATCAACATAAACATGATTCAACAGGCTTTGGACATAAATCAAATATACATTTTCAACAGGTGACATAAATGACACATAGATTAACAGCCAGGTTTTTGTTTAATTCATTTGTGGGATGTGGGCATCACTGGCTGGTCAGCATTTCTTGCTCATCCCCCTAGTTGCCCTTGAGAAGGCGGTGGTGAGCTGCCTTCTTGAACCGCTGCAGACCACCTGCTGTTGATTGACCCATAATGCCGTTAGGGAGGGAATTCCAGGATTTTGACCCAGTGGCAGTGAAGGACCGGCAATATACTTACAAGTCAGGATGGTGAGTGGCTTGGAGGGGATCTTGCAGGTGATAGTGTTCCCATACATTTGCTGCCCTTGTCCTTCTAGATGGAAGTGGTCATGGGTTTGGAAGGTGCTGCCTGAGGATCTTTGGTGAATTTCTATAGTGTATCTTGTAGATAGTACACACTGCTGCTACTGAGCGTCGGTGGGAGGGAGTGGATGCTTGTGGATGTAATGCCAAACAAGCAGACCAGAGTGTCCTGGATGATGTCAGCTTCTTGTGTGTACTCAACAGAACCATATTTTATTACATTTTAAAAAGCTACTACAACACAGATAGATCTCATGAATTTACTGACAGTTCCCTTAGTACACATGAGACCATGTGCAGCTTTGAAAATTTTTCACAACTTTGTCTTCCTCAGGCAGAGTTCAACTGATTTTCTTCCAGCATATGTGACCCTTAGGTCACCTCCAACTTTGGCTTTACTGTATTCCAGTTCCAGGAATACAGCGCTCAGCAGAAGGACACATTCAGTTCACATCGGTGCTGATGCATGGAATCTCCAGAGGCCCCTTCATCTCACCCCTCTTAAACGCTCTGCTGCACTGTAGGGCCAACTCTGGTTAAACAAAAATTCAAACACTAGCAGTATTTTTATGTCACCTTTGTTGCTTCTAAACCTAGTCTTCAGTTTCCATTGTTTCTGAGTGCTCTCAATCACAGCTCCTAAGCTTGTCTGTATTTTTCTGTTGGCTATTACTGAAAATGTATTTGTTTTTCCTGCACAGCTTTTGTTTTCTTGTCAAGTGAAGACTACAGCCTGATTTCTCAGAAGTCAGATATCACTGGCAGGAATTCAGGGTTACAGCCACAACCCCAATCCATGACAACTCCTGTTTTCCCAGAAACCTGAAGTTTGATTTTGCTTTTCAGTTAGGGATTGTGAGAAGGAAGTTCACAATATGTTATTATAGTTTGCAAACTTACTTCTAAGGTAGATGTAAATAGATGTTTTGGTTTTCAGTTCTGTGAAGTTGACTTTCTCATAATGGTTAGAACTTCATTCTTTGGAAGAGAGAGTTTAAAAGAGTCTTCCCAAGTAAGCCTGTGACTTCAATTAAATGACTAGCAACTCCCTGAGGTATTTACTAAGCTGACTTTTTGCAATACAATTAATGAAATTACACTGGAAGATCCCAATCATAGGTATCATTATGTATTTTGTGTAAAACTGGTGATAAAATAGTCATGTCTATCCCTTGATTTTTTATTGTAAACAAAGGTAGCTCCCATTTAATACATTGTCTTTACGATAAGGAGAACTGCACTTCTATAGTGGCTTTAGTTCTCAAGTAAGGAAGACATTTAAATTCAAGTTCATACTTTATTGCTTGGTTGCATTTCCACAACTGTTAAAAGTTCATTTGAAGTAGAAGTTTGCCAGTTTCAGACTTATTTTTGATAAGGTTTTCTGATGTAAACTGTAGTTTTCTTTGGGCTGACAATGTCAATAATCGTAAAGTTAGCAACTACTGTTATTGTTATTAAAGGAAATATGGTAATGTTTTAGTGTATTTCGACAAGGTTTTGTTTTTGTCATTTTTACGTTTCAACAGTTGGAAGAATTAGGTTAGAAAAATACCATATAAGTCTTGAAAACATGTATATAGAACGTTGATCAATTGAGCCACATTTGAACATTCCTCTATGAGGGACTTTTTCATCTGAATCCCAGGGGAACTAATCTATGCTGAGGAATACTGATTTACAGTGATTAATCAGTGTAATCTGATTAATGAAATTCCATTATTATGCACATCCAGATTTGATTGAACTTGATTGTACTCAAGTTTTAGAAAGTGGTAATGTCTAATCCTTGATTTTTAATTCTAACTAGAGGTGACCAGACTTACGCAGAGAGCTACCTTACAGTATTGCCTAAGGGGATGGAATGTGTTGTCTTCAGCATTGATGGTTCTTTTGCTGCTAGTGTCTCTATCATGGGCAGTGACCCGAAGGTCAGAGCTGGAGCTGTGGATGTGGTCAGGTACAATGTGCACAAGCTTTCACATTTGTTGCATTTGTGCATGTCATGTTTTGAGACAATAAGCTATCACAAATTGTGTAAAGAATGCTGGATTCTTTCTAACAAGCTACAATTCCTGCCATCATAATGGTTATCACACTATTATGTTTGTGTTTACCATTGTGTATTGCAATCTCAATAATTCTGATTCAAATTTTCAATGTTTGCTATTCTAATGCACTTCCAGGCTTTTGGCACTTGGTTCTATGGCACCGATTAACGAGCTCTTTGTGTGAATGTTATGGTATTTACCCAGACCTCCTGAGACTTTGTTGTACTTGCCACTTCTGCCAATGTGTGGTACTGGGTAAGGGTTCATTGAGGTAGTTCTCTGCCATCAATTCTCCTTTGTCTTTGCCACAGCCAGGGCCTTTACAGTGATTCATGGCGCTGTGGAGTATCTACAGAAAAGGCATTGTTCTCAGATAACAAGATGATTCATTTCATGATAACCATAAGAGCAACTGTATTTGGTCAGGCATCATTATTAGGATTTTGAGGAGCTGGTACAGACCCATCTGCTCCCTCTGAAAGCTAGAGTAGAACCCACGGACTGTTTGTGATATCAGTAGACTAGCTGGAGTGAATGTAACAGGAGTATTACCCTCTTCAGAACTATTACCTTATGTGACAAACAAAACCATATGAATATACAGATTATATATAAAAATCAACTTACCATTAGTAATGACACTTTGTTCACCAACATCTTCTCAAGGGTGATGATTGATAGACAATAAAGGCTAGCCTTGTCAGCGATACTCATATATCAAGAAGATTGAGTAAAGGCAATTTAAAGTTGAATGGACACATGTTTTAAATACAGAAATCACTGATTTACAGGATGGCCATAAGGAGCATCAACAATGAAGACAAAGTGAGTCCATGCCAGAAATTTGTTCTTCAGATCTCTGTGTGTTGACTTTTGATTAGCATATTTGAAAATGCAGCTGCTAATCCTACTGCTTCAGGCTAGAGTTCTGTATTCCCTTGTTCTCCTTATATAGTTTCATGGTGGTAAGTCCTGTCTCCTATGATCTAGAATTACACTTCTTTTCTGATATTTTACTCTTGTATGTTAAGAGTGACAGTCACTCTAACATCAGGGACCTGCATAATGGATCAATTTTTGACCTACACATTTATTGAACTTACTCATTTACAAAGGCTACAGTGATGAAAATACCTGTTTACAACAATGTAAGAGAACAAAATGTTAAAAGCAAACTGATAGAAACAAACACCAAATTTAATACCATTGCCTCAAAGCTTCAATTATTCTTTCTATAATAATTTTCCTGAAATTATTCAATGGGGTAACTTTGGGTATTAAAACACTAAGATCCCTTACTTTGATAGTCATTCAAAATAAAGCATTGGGTTAGACTTTAAACTTCCTGCTGGTGTAAACCTCAGCTTGTAAATCAACTGCAGGTGTAGAAACTGCACAGGATTCAAATTTCTCTTCATTAGAGACAGTGCAATGTTATTCTCACACAGTCATCCTCATGGAACACTTTGATGCTGCCGATGTAGGGAATGGGAAAACCACAGGCAGTTTCTGGAACATACGCCCAAACTCATCTAAATCAGTAACAGCTCTTACATTGCTGTCCCATTTGTAATGCTGTCATTTTTCTCGGTGCAAGAATGGGGCTTTCAATGAAAGTTTCTTCTTTTTAAAGACACTGGCAGGAGCTGGGCTACCTCATCATTTACATTACTGGACGTCCAGACATGCAGAAGCAACGGGTGGTTTCCTGGCTGGGTCAGCATAACTTTCCCCAGGGAATGATCTTCTTCTCTGAAGGCCTGGTCCATGATCCCCTGCGACAAAAAACAATCTTTCTACGCAATCTTGTGCAAGAGGTAATCTCTGATCAGGCGTTATGTATGAATACCCTTAGGAAAACAATTGTAGAACAGTAAAGGACACAAGACTTTATGATAAAGCTGAATAAGCTCCCAATTTCAGGCTGATATGGATAATTTTTTAAAGTATAAAATAACATGTGGACAAAGGAAATGGATTAACACTTTTCATTTGTGCTTAAAACCTGCTGAGATAGCTGGAGTGAAAGTCTCTGCTGTCTGTGAAAGGGTTCTAAGTAAGAGATGGGGCCTGAGGTGAAATGAGTTTGAGTAATATCTGCTGACTTCCTAGGGAGCACAAAGCTGCTTGTAATTTGATGCTAAATGAGACTTGTAACTGAGACTAATTGATAGTTTCACTTCATGATGCTGTTGTGTAATTGTTGGTTTGTTACATATTTGATGTGTTTGATTTACCTCACAGTATTTCAGAGATGATACTTGTACTAAGTCTACAACAGGTTTATTTACAGTACTGTTACTATATAAATCTTATGTATTCAAATACTTGTTACACAAAACACTCTTTACCTTACTGAATGCCCTGACCTACCTATTACCTGAGAAAAGCTAAGTCCCTGTGAGTTTTATTGTATATGCTGTTTCTAGTCTAGTTCAAAATAACTGCTTATAACAGCACATCCTAAAATCCAAGGCTGGAATTTATCGACTTGGGAGGAGTCCCACCACTGGAATTGGAAAAAGGGCAGTGAATCTACCTCAGCGGGCACTGGGACCTGGTGCTACCTTTTGGTGGCAGTTGCCAAGTTTAAGAAGCTCCCACTGAGACTGCCATCCTTATTAAGAATGACATTCAGCCCTATCAGAAGACCAGTCCCATCGCTACCATTACTACCTGGAGGATGAAGGCACACGGTTGGTAGCCTAGGCCCGACAGGATGGGTAGCAAAGTTGAGAGCAGGTGACACTCTCATTATGGGACTAGTAAGTGTCCGAAAAAGAGCTCCCACCCATATTGGTTTCATTGCTCTCACTCTCAAATGGTGGGGAGCCCCTAGCAGCTGGTAAAATGCCAGCAAAGATGAGAAGAAATCCTTACATGGGCACTTAAATGGCTCAATTGGGCTTCTGGTGGGCAAACCATGTGCCATCTTTCCCATCATTGGCAAAATGGGATGGCAGTGGGAAGTCAATGGGCATTGCACCTATTGCTTTCCCATGCCAATATGACAGCTTTCTTAACTCCCAATATGTCCCTAAAAGAGCTGGTAAATTCTAGTTCTAAAATTCCAGAAAGAAAAATAGGTGTTTGTAAGTTTTAATGTTTATGTCTATCTACTTTTGAGGAGCTTTCCTGCTCCTATGATGCTGCCTGATCTGCTGTGTTCCTTCAGCTCCATACTGTCTTGAGCTTCTTTGGTTCCTAGTCTGCAGTTGATTTTCAATAATGCACAGCTTTGCATTTTTGTTCTTTCTTCAGTCCCATATTAAAATCTCTGCTGCGTATGGCTCAATGAAAGACATTTCGGTTTACAATGTCCTAGGATTGCCAGCGTCTCAAATCTACATTGTTGGACGCCCATCAAAAAAATATCAGAACCAATGTCAGGTAAATGAGTCTCTTTATTCCATGATAGAGAATAGAATTAAAATGAGGAACTTTAAAAAATCATCTATAACAAAAAAAACTGTCAATTACCCCTCAGAGATATCACATTGATTGCAATAACCAGCTATTCCTTGCACCTTTCCCCAATTTCTTTTACATTCATATTCAGTTCTTGTTTTTGTTTTTATTTATGTTCTTTCTTCCTTCTGCATGATGCCTTCCTTTGCTTGATGCTCAGTGGTTGTACCTATCCTTTACCTTTCCAGTCACCTGTAACTTTGTCCCTCTGTTCAGTGAAAAGAGAACAGCATGTGGGAAATTGCTGTACTTCTAACCTGCTCTATGATTTTACTAGCCTTTTGAAAGGGACTGACTGGGGAGATAAACAATCATGATGGTGAGGCAGTTGCAGGTCTGAAAGTTAGAGAATTGGATGGATGTAAGCCAGCAGTGCTGTGGAAAGCAATGGGTGGGATCATTCTTTTCAATCAAAGTGGTCTTCAGAAACTGCAAAAAAAATGTATTTTTTTCCTCAATATCTTACTTTAAGAAATTTCTATTTCAACAATAACTTTTCCCTAATGGATCATTTCAGGATGGTCGTATGCTCAATTATATTGTCTGATGCAATATTTAGGTTAAAATTATTTTAAAATGCAAATTAGACATGGGCATAAAATACAGTAGCAAAGTTAATCATATCAGAGAGCAAAGGCAGTTAATGTCAAAACACGTTTTTTTACTTCTCACAAACATTTCATGCTGCATTTATTTCAATTACAACAGGGAATCTAGCTAAATTACAATAAAAAAAACTGCCAAAATTTACTCTTAAATACATGGTCAGTTACGTTTTATCAAATTGACAATAACTTTGCCTCAGCATCAAACTAACAGCTGCACCATCAATTTATTATGGATAAATAATGTAAAGTTATCGCTGCTATTTTTATATGCCAAAAATTATTGTGTCATTTGCTAATTGGTTAAGATCATTCCTTTCATGCTTAACAACACAATATTCATACCTCAGACATAATGTTGAACTGTAAATAATGACAGATGAATACCCAGCCTTTTGGGGGAACTTCTTCTGTTTGTTATTTTAGGAAGGAGCTTTCAAAAATAAAATTAATTATTTTAACTGTTAACTCTTTCATTATGGGAGCAAAAGCATTAAGCATTTGTCCAGTCACATTCACCCAAGATAATGTCAAGCCCATGATCTTAATACAGTAGCTGGATTTTCCTTTCTTAATAGTAGTGAATGCTGGGAGATTCACTGCTATTGAAGGATGCAATGAAGAAACTTTGGTGCATCACATCGGGCTCCACAGAAATCCACACTGAAGGCCCTGTCATTCCGGTTCCTATGGTGGCACAGAGCTTCAATATGTACGCTTCGTTGAGAGCCCAGTCTCCCATTAAAGATTTTCCTTTAATTACACAACTGGGGAGAAGTGAAAACTCTTTCTAATTGACAGCTTGAAAATGGCATAATACTTTATTTTTCGTGTGATCTCTTTTGTCAATGGTTCAATATATACACACAATAGAAAATGGTGTTAACATATTATTTCTGATATTGATATTGATATTGATACTTTAAATGTCTGGTTGACTGGAACCCTTATGGGTTTGTAGCAACAAGTTATTTTTACTGAAAGTTATGGGTGTTTGCAAGCAGATCCACATATGCCATTATTACTATTGGGTTCATTGTTTCTGTAAAGGTTGTATAATGTGTGAGTGGGCATGGAAGTGCCAGGAGTTGGAATGGAAGATTTGAGTGGCCATTGGGAGTGGATGAGAGAAATGAGTTGGCATAGAGGCATATGTATGATCTTTTGAACTGATTGAATTCTTTGAAGGAGTAATGGAGAGGATTGATGAAGGCAGAGTGGCGGACATGATCTGTGTGGACTTCACTAATGCATTTGACAAGATTCTGCAAGAAAGACTGGTTAGCAAGATTAGATTGCATGGAATATGGGGACAACAAGCCATTTGGATACAGAACTGGCTCAAAAGTAGGAGACAGAGGGTGATGGTGGAGAGTTACTTTTCAAACTGGGAGGTCTGTGACCAGTGGTGTGCCACAAGGATTACTGCTGGGTCCCTGCTTTTTGTAGTGGACAGTGAAGAAGGTTGCCTCGGAATTCAACGGGATCTTGATCAAACAGGCCAATGGGCCGAGGAGTGGCAAATGGAGTTTAATTTAAATAAATTTGAGGTATTGTGTTTTAGAAAGGCAAGTCATGGTAGGACTTGTACACTGAATGGTAAGGTTCTGGGGAGTGTTGTTGAATAAAGACACCTTGGAGTGCAGGTTCATAGTTCCTTGAAAATGGAGTCACAGATAGATAGGATAGTGAAGAAGGCATTTAGTATGGTTGCCTTAATTGGTCAGTGCATTGACTATAGGAGTTGGGAAGTCATGATGTGGCTGTACAGGACATTGGCTAGGCCACTTTTGGAATACTGAGTTCACTTGTGGTCTCCCTGCAACAGGTAGAATGTTGTGAAACTTGAAAAGGTTCAGAAAAGATTTACAAGGATGTTGTCAGGTTTGGAGGGTTTGAGCTATAGGAAGAGGTTGAATAGGCTTGGGGCTTTTTTCCCTGGAACAATCGGAGGTTGAGGGTTGACCTTATAGAGATTTATAAAATCATGAGGGGCATAAGTAGGGTGAATGGCCAAGGTGTTTTTCCCAGTGTAGGCCAGTCCAGAACTAGAGGGCATAGGTTTAAGGTGAGAGGGGTAAGATTTAAAAAGGGACCTAAGGGGCAACATCTTCACACAGAGGGTGGTGTGTGTATGGAATGAGCTGCCAGAGGAAGTGGTAGAGGCTGATACAATACAACATTTCAAAGGCATCTGGAAGGGTATATAGATAGGAAAGGTTTGGAGGGATATGGGCCAACTGCTGGTGATTGGAACTACATTAATTTAGGATATCTGGTTGGCATGGACAAGTTGGAATGAAGTGTCTTTTTCCATTCTATACAGTTCTATGACTCCACGACTCAGAAGGCTTCTGAGTGCAAATAATAATTCATGCCTTGCTTGAGAAGCTATGGACCATGAGTTGGGATAAAAGTGGGCCCAACTCCATGAAAATGGCAGAGGTACAGTTTCTAGGATGTGCCTAAACTTGCAATGCAACTGAACACATAGGCAGATAGATAGCCCTGGTATATGCTATAAATAGCTTATACCACATTTCTTTCCTGATCATGAGCCACATCTTGTGGTGGAAACTCAGTATTGCACCAGTCTTTATATTTTTAGCCAATAAAATCCTTTGGATGAAGCATTGTTTTGCATCTTTTTATCCTCTCTTATCTTCAGCGCTTTAAACTTACTTGGAAGAGAGCTTCAATTTGTTCTGTGCTTTTTAATTATTATTGTTATTTTAGTCAGAAGACTGTAGTGATAACAACAAAAACTGAACCATCATAGAAAAAGGTGCAAAAAGCTGAAAGACTTCCTTCAAACAATTGTCTTGAGAGGCCAGTACAGACCTCAGGATTATGTTGCTGCCTGCATTTTAGGACTCAAGAAGTAACTCTTTTGTTATAAGTTCATAACTTTTAAAATCAAAAATGATTAAACTATAAGGCAGATTGCGTAGAGTGGGCTTGTATTCCCTTGAATATAGAAGATTAAAGAGTGATCTAGTTGAGATATTTCAGATGATCCAAGGATTTGAGAGTGTACGCCCTGATTACGTCTGTGTTGGGGAGGCCCACCCACATTATTCAATTCCCGCCACCAATTGAAAGCCCTAATGGGCAATTAATGCCCACTTAAGGACCTCATCGCAGGCCTTCCAGTATTAACCCTACAGTGGACTGGGGTGCTCAACACATAGAGCACGTCCAGAAGACCAGTCGTGGCTTGCTTTCAGGCTCCTGGGAGATATGGGGTACCTTGTTTAAAGGAATGCAATGTTGGCATTGGGAAGGAGGTGACACACTGAATATCCAGCCTTTTCTGCTGACCCCACTCTATGACTGCCTCCCACCATCACACACCTCTGGCCTAGGATCCAGCGAAAGTCCTGATCCCATAGAAATGCTTCCTGCTGTCAAGTGCCTGAGGAAAAGACAAAGACATCGACCTTCCCCTGTAAAGGTGATGTGAGGCCCTTGCCTCCTCTCCAGTTCTACAAGGTTCCACCCTAAATTTCCTGGCAGCGGGAATAGAGAATAAAGGGACGTAGTCTTTAGAATAGAGTTTGTCCTATCAGGAGCAAAATCAGGAAACACTTTCTCACACAAAATTGAAGTTCTCTCTGTTGAAAGGCTGTTGATGCTGGGGCTATTAAAGCTTTTGAGCCATAGATTCTTAATGTTTCATAAGTGAGGATATCAAAGAATAGGGAGCGAAGTTGGAAACATGGAGATGAGATGGAACAAAGGTGGGAACATGGAACAAAGGTGGAAACATGGAGGTGAGATGGAACAAAGGTGGGAACATGGAGATGAGAAATGGACCAACCATAGTCAAATTGCATGGCAGAAAGTGCTGAAATAACTGAACAGCCTAATTCTGTTCATAATGTCCCTAGAAGTTTGTTAAAACACAAAAAAATCAGAATGAGAATTTGGGCACTGAATGGTTCCCTGATGGTTAGCTTCTGTTTGCTTGATAGTCAATGTCATTTCTTCCCCTTACAGTTTCTGTCTGAAGGTTATGCTGCTCACCTGGCCCAGCTGGAGTTCAGTCACCGCTCCCGCCCGAAGAAGAGCAACTCGCGAATGATTTTACGGAAGGGGAGCTTCGGCCTGTCTGCTCAACCCGACTTCCTTCGGAAAAGAAACCACTTGCGCAGGACTATGTCAGTGCAGCAGCCGGACCCACCGTCCTGCAACCCTAAGCCGGAGCGAGCCCAGAGCCAACCAGAATCGTATAAGGAGGAGAGACACCCCCACAGCATAGCCTGGGCCCGGAGCGGAGGCTCCAAATCAGAGCCAGGCGTTTGAGCAGTGTACCATGGGCAACAGAGAGTTCCAGGCTATGTCCAGGTTCTGAAGGTGCACTCAGAAAAGCTGCTTGTGCATTATGGTGCCCATTCTTGTTCCAAAAGATATTGGGCTAGAATTTCATCTTGTGTCCAATAAATGGCAGAAGTGGGTTGGGTAGCACTTCTACCCGTGCAAATGACCAGGCGTTGACCACTGCAAATCTTCATTTAACTAAGGGAGCCAAGGATTTGGAAGGCTGCCAGTGTAGGGGGAGAAGCTTTGCCCTCCAGGAGGGTATATTGGGGAATTCACAGATGGAAATCGTGAGGAGCATTTTTGTAGTTTCCCAATATGCGCTCCCAATGGGTGTGTTCCCCCACCGTGAGCATGCATTCATAACCTCAGCTGAATATCTTTACCAGTGATCGTGGCCTTTAGATAGTTACTGAGCCAGACCTCAGTCACACCTATAGCACAGGTGAGTTACTAGTCCTTCCAGCATGTCAAAGACGACTGTAGTTCTCTGTTGCCAATGAGATACTCCAAAAGATCATTTATACTTGTTCTATGTCTAAGCTTGATACATAGAATAACACATTGTAATATTGGCAGAACCTCTGGACAAGAACTGAATATTTATCACTTCTCTCAAAAGCACTCTGGGTCTTTGCTTTCCAGAACTGTAACAGAAACCTCGAAGACGGATGCCCAATTTGAAATGTGAGTGTTGGCAGGACAGAGAATATCTGCCTTTTCTTTAATATTTGTTGCTAAGACTTGGATTGATTAAGATCAAGTGGACTTCACAGCACTTTGTTTCACTCACTCGTTTAAATGGAAAAGCTTCTCCAAGCTTCAAGATCAAAGTGACGAACAAAAACGGTTCAGGCCATTTTGGCATGGCATAAGGTCAGGCTGTCTGAACAGTCATGTGTAACCCAGTCTCCCATAACCTGTGGTTATACAGAGCATGGCCCCTGTCACTATTTGTACAATGGGAAGGACTCAGCTACCCAACCAGATGAAGGAGACGAAGGAAAATACTCTTGTTGAATTAGATTTGCTTTGATTAACTTGTTACAGACATGATTAAACTAAATCACTTTCTTTAATCCTGCTAATTTGTAATCATTTAGTCAGAGCTTCCACTTTGCAATCAAGTTTGATTTTAAAAAAAAATTCTTTTCTTCAGCCTGTTTCCCTAAAAACTAAATCCTTGCTGTTGTGAAGTGTTAACATTTCTTATGAGGCATCCTTAATAAAGGAAAAGGCCCACAGTCAAGATGTGAATTCCTCAGTTCTCTGTTGCCTGATCTAAGGGTGCCTGATTTTTTTTTAACTCAGTTTTATAATTTCCAAAATTGACAAGTTTTTTGTTCCCTTTCAGTACTTTTTCTTTGCAAGGAAAGCATTCATTATTTTACAAACAAAATACCTGAACAAGTTATTCACCAGAACTTGCAGAGCCAAGGTGGCATCTAGTTGGATAATTTTTTTTAAAAAGTTAAATGGCTAATTCAAAGTGACATAAATAGTGCAGGGCTGGGGTTCTCGTTAATGTTGGAACTATTAAAAATCAGATGGAAGGGTTTGGGCCTTTTGTTGTTGGATATAGTCATTATGTAGCCCTTGTGTGGCACAAGTATTACTAGCCACTTGTTTGTCCAAACCTGAATGTCGCTCTTGTCTAAGGTGGCATTATGCATGATTTGTGAACAGAGCTGAACAATAGAATCATCAGCAAATACTCTCATTTCGGACCCAGTAGCAAAATTGAGGTCCTTGTTGGAGAGGTAGAAGTTGACTCGGCACTGAAAGCTGTCCTGAGGAACCCCTGCAGCTGTTGTGGGGCTGTTGTGAAAGGTCTTGACAATTATGATCACCTTCCTGTGTGTTGGAAATAACCATTAGAAGGGCAACCCTTGTGCCCTATTGTTATACCCAGGCAAACGCTGCCTTGAAATTGAAGCCCAATTCCTCAAAGCTACCTTTTGCATGACACCTTTGCATCCATTTCTGAATGAAGGCTGTGATAAGGTGTAGAGCTGAAAGGTGCTGGTGGGGCATTCATTGAGTATTGATGAGTAGGTCCTGATTGACTTATTTCATCACTTTTTTTGAGGTTTGATAGCCGTTGTAATTAGTTTGTTTAGAATTAGTCAACTGGAATTTCTAGTGGTGGTCTTACATGCTGTAACTTTGCTAAACCTAGAGAAATTATGTACATAGCTTTTGTTGCCATTCCTATGGTCTTATTATATAACACTTTTCACTGTATTTGTAACAGATACATGTGACAATCAATCAATTAATCAATCAATTACAACCCCAATAGAGTTCTACTCCAGCATTTTTTGCCATTAAGATCTATCTAGACAATTTTCAATAACACCAGGTAGTTGCCAATGGTAGCAGCTATTCAAGCAGTTGGACTAAGGGAGGAACATTTGGTGTCACATTGTCAGTACTACAAACAGGATGTTATTAGGCCACGTAGCCTTCAATATGTCCAATTCATTCAACAAGTTCATAATGTCAGGCAAAGTGAGCATAAGTAGCAAGACAGTGGCATCTATCATAGTGGAGACATGGGAAAAAGCTGTCCTTGTGGCATTTTTAGCTGAAGAGACTGGCAAAGAATTTTGTCTTGATCCTTGAGTTTAAATTGTAAGGCTCCATCATTGTTAAAAATTGAGATGTTCACACAGCCTGCTCTTCCAGTTAGTTGTCTATGCTCTGTTCTGCTCTGCTGGTGGGTTGGGAAGCTTCATTCACAGCTTTTAAATTTGAAATCACGTATTCTTTCAATGACCTTCTACTTCTGGTGTTTAGCACATGTGTGCTGTAGTATCAATGCTTGATGCTGCTGCCACCACACTCTTCTGCTATCCTTGGTGGACCAGAGTTGGTTTCCTAGCCTGATGCTGATGGAGAAGCGTAGGTTGTGAGGTTGCAGATTTTGTTTGTACAAAACTTCTTACTGCTGATATCCCACAATGCCTCACGGATGCCCCATCCTTAGACTGCCAGTTCTGAATAATGGAGGGAATCCTCAGGTGATAAGACTTGATCAGCCTTAAAGGCTATGCAGTGAGAATTCCTACCAATGCTGGATAAATGTATCCATGACCAGGTGTGTTGGTGAAAAAGGTCAGAAATGAATCTGACCACAAGAATTGTATTTCATTTGATTTTAATCAAAATAGTTCAATATTGATGCCAACATATGTCTTCTGCCTTCATCGATCACTCATGCTATGCTTTCCCCTTTCCCACCATAACCTTTCTCATTCTCACTGCATCAGTTTTGAGGTTGAAGGGTTGAATGGTCTTGTTGACCATTATCGAATCTGGTGGAACCACCTCAAGCAAAAGTGCCTTTTTCCTTCTTTCCCGTCAAATCATCTTACTTCATCAAAATTATCATCAAAGATGATCCTGGATCCCTCAAAAGAAAACTTTTTTCCTCAATCTCCTTTTATTTTGTTCTTTCTGGCTTTGCCTCCAAATCTGAGGTACCCATTTTGATATGATTGAGGACATGCAGTCTGTTGCCTCTGGCTCTTTCTACTTCTGGTGCACCAGCCTTGACACTTTTAGTCACATATCATACTGCAGCTTCTTCCCCAGTTTCTGCTGTGCTCATTTGTTGCTAAGTATGCTCTTCCTACTTCAGTCAATATACAATAATAAAAAAAACCTTGTATTTCCTGGTGTTTGTTGATTTAGATCCCTTTGCACAGCAGTCCTTCTTAACCCTGGTCTTCCCCACTTCCCTAAAAGCCCATCCTTTACCCCTTTATTCTCTCCAGATTTACAAAATCCCTTTCTCTTCTCAAGGATCTTGAATGCGTAAGTATTACTGATCTACACTTGCATTGCCTACCAATTCTGGTTTCAAATACTTTAATTAGATGTCTACTCCATCCACAACATCAAATCTATGTCCAGAATCATCAATTGCATAGGATATGTATGTAGGATGAACTTTCTCCCCTTGATCTGTACCTGGCCGATTTGAAATGGTTGATTGCTGCTTGAGACTGACATATTCCCACCTATCCCAGCAATGTCAGTATATTTCTGGTGGTGACTTTACTTCCCACACCTGTGTTAATATCTTTGATCAGCTAAGCTTCCATCCTTGATCCCTCTTTTCCATGATGGCCTTTAGTGATCTTGTCCATAAACACCAAATCAGCTTCCAGTATATGCTGCTGACGCCCAGCTCCACTTCATTTCCAGGAGCAGTGCTATTCTATGTATTTTTTTTTGTTTGGGTGTAGCTGTGCTGGAACATTTCCCGACTTAAATGGCAAGATTGAAACTATTCCAATCATCTTCCATCAAAAAGTCACATTCTTAAGACACACCTTCCCAGCTTCATCAGTTTTCAGAGTGAGCATTCAGACGAAGATTCAGATCCTAATATCCCAACCATCAAAACGACCCTTCACTGCTACTACTGCAACATCATCTAAATCCAGCTGAACCTAATCTCCACTGTCACTGAAATGATTATGGCCTCAAAACTTTCATACTCTTAACACCCTTAAAAACATTATTTTAAAAAGGACACCAGCATCAAGATTGCTTCTAAAACTGCCCTCTTGCACATTAGTTCCAGCTATTTTGGTCTTGCTGAAAGTGCATTGTAAAGTAGCCAGACAATCCAAAACTATTGATTTCTACTTTCCATACACGATGATGTTTACAAATTCTCCCACCTGCATCCTGTCCCACTCATTTTGCTTATTTTCAATAATATCCATTGCTCCATTGTCAATGCATTGCATTCAAACTTCCATTCTGGCACCTTTCATGGTCCTTTATCTACATTCCTGCAGACCAATATCCCAAATTATGCTGCTGTATCTTCCAAAATTAGCCTCTTGCATATTCTGCCTTCCTTTGTCCTTCGCTGGACCTCACCATATATGCCTTGGTCCCAACCTTAGTACTGCTGCCTCACAGTGCCAGGCAACCGGGTTTGATTCCAGCCTCGGGCGACTGTCTGTGTGGAGTTTGCACATTCTCCCCATGTCTGTGTGGGTTCCCTTCAGGTACTCCAGTTTCTTCCCACAGTCCAAAGATGTGCAGTCGAGGTGAATTGGCAATGCTAATTTGCCCGTAGTGTTCAAGGATATGTAGGCTAGATGGATTAGTCATGGGAAATGCATGGTTACAGGGATAGGGTGGGGGGGCTGTGGGTCTGGGTGGGATGCTCTTCAGAGAGACGGTGTGGACTTGATGGGCCGAATGGCCTGTGTCCAAACTACAGGGATTCTGTGATTCTACCTTGCTAACTTTCAAAGTCTTTCTATGTGACAATATTTTTCATTTCTGCTCTTACTGTCCCATTAACTGTTGCCACACATTTCTAATGTTTTCTATGTTAAAGGTGCTATTTAATTTGTTCAGTTAAGATCAATTGATAACCTTCTTTCTAGGTTCCACTGGTGGTTTGTTATAACCAGAACCAAGCTGTCCAAAAGTAGACTTCACTGTTCCGACTTATAACATTCTCATCTTGCGCTGAAGTATGTTCTAACCTTTTTCCTGAGTGGCAGGTGTTTGCTTGCATTGCTCATATACAAGTAACATTGTGCCAAAGGAACTTTGAGGTAAGTTGCAGTTTCAGAACATGTCCATTGGTCCTTTTGCCTCTACTGTAATTTATGGCACAATGACCATTTCAAATTGGTGAATGAATCAGGCAGAACTGCTGTTACTGTGCGTTCCCTATGATAAATCCATATCATTGTTTTGTTTAGTTTGTGTATATTTGTACAACGTAAATATGAATAATGGCAAGAGGATACTCACTAAGTCAACTGCAACCTCTAAAAGAAAGTTATCAGATATTGCAAAGAAAGAGAATTTCCAAATCGTCAACTGTACATATTGCATGCACACAAGATTCTTCAGCTGATTCTCTATGGAGTAAGCAAATATAACCAAACAGAAATTGTCAGGGTGGGATGGGTGCATTGACCCCAATCTCCCTGCTCCCACCCTTTCCAAATCCCACACTAACCAATTCCGAACTGTTTATTTCCCTAGAAGTTTCAATTTATATAGTGACTCAGCCGTAAATTTGAGGGTCTTCGGTACTGAGAGTTTGGAAAATAATCAGCATTCCAAACCTTCAGCAAAAGTAGCTGATGAGCTGCTGACCATTTGCCAGCCTAAAAGAGAGTTTGTGACAAGTTAACTGCAAATGACAACAACTTCATAAGCCAGAGCTGCACTTACTTACTGAGGGAGCCATTGATTTTTGGCTCATTCAATCAGCCACACAGATTAACAGAACAAAATTGGAGGAATGAGAAGGATGCCGAAGACTCTCATTTAACTCCTGTATAGACTGATGAGTGACTTTTACACATCTACAATGAGTATTGTGAAGCACTTCTTTCTGAAGAACAGATATATTAGATATTTGTTATTGCACTTGCGTGTTTTTGACCTGGTCACAATAGTATAATTGTTCACAAATGTTTAAAGATAATTGTCTGATTGTTTCATCATATTAAAAGACTGCAGTGTTTCATGTAGTTGCATATCTGCTTGACCAAAGTATCTCATCCCTTGCTGTTACAAAGTGCAATGTGTTGAGTATTTAATAATTTATTTTTGTATAGAGTACATGGTGTAAAATTGTAAAACTGTGTTTTGCTTGTGTTCCTTTGTGAAATGACAGACCGATGCTGTATTTTGTGTATCAGGTGGTCTAGATTTTTATGTGTACAGTTTTACATTGCGTGTACTCGAGATGAAAAGTCGACTGTACAGTGCTAGTACAGTTTCTAAGAGAATGGTTTTATTTGTTTAACTGATTTGGAACACTTGTTTATTAAAGTTATAATGTGGTTTTGTACAGAAACTGCATGGAATATGGTTTCTTAGTCCTTAGCAAGTTAGGAATTAAAGACTGGGGCATTTTTGGGAGTCAGGAGAAGAGATTAATTAAATTAATAAATATGACCAGTAAAATGGAGAATTGGCATTAGTAATGTAAAATTGAAAGGTTAAATCTTGAACATTCAGTTTAGCCACTTTTAACACCTTAGAGCAATAGTATCAGCAGCTCGATCAACATCATTTGGTACAATTGATGGTATAAATCAAATTTGGAGACTTGGAGTTCCATAATAGGATAACACAGGACATCTCAACAATAGTAAATGTTCCCAACACAATTATTTCCTGGCTTTTTCTGGATACATTTTTTTGTACAGCCTTACACTGGATTTTAAGGTAGGGGTGGGGCGGTGAGTTGCCTGTGCTCTGTATACATCTTAAGTAACACAGCTAAAAATCTGCATTCCCAATCTTTTAGTCTCTCTTCTGACCAAATTCTAACTTTTTAGTTCTATGGATAGTGACCAAATATCGTTTATTCATTTCTCCTTAAGTGGCAGGCGGTGAATATAGACAGACTTCCTTTTCTAGTGGATTGACAGAGAATTCTAGTGGATAGTCTGCATATTCTTAAATCCATCCTTTGCTTGTTTCTGATGTGGAAGTGCTGGTGTTGGACTCGGGTGGACAAGCTCAGAAGTGACACAACACCAGGTTATAGTCCAAGAGGCTTATTTGAAATCACAAACTTTCGGAGCGCTGCTCCTTTTGTGAAGGGCTATTCTTCTGTGAAGGAGCAGTGCTCTGACAGCTTGTGATTTCAATTAAACCTCTTGGATTAGAACCTCAGCTCATGTGACTTCTGACCTTGATTATTCCTGAATGTGACTCCAGCAAATGTAATTCACATTGATTTTCAGAATGGTCACTTGCTTATTACGCATTCAAGGCTGTAAGAAATGAGTCAGTATTGGAATCAGGGAGCGCAAAAGCAGAACCTTGAGGACTTAGATACTGCTGGGCCAAAGAGACTAGTTCTGGGTTGGGAACGTGGTTTCCTAATAGGCAGGTTTTGCTGAGGATCTTTCGCACAGCAACATAATGAACATTCCATTTGTGGGCTCCCCAAAAATTGGGGAGTATAGGATGGCCATTCTGTTTAGTCAATCAAATCAAAAATTTTTAATTGATAGGGCTATGCTATGGATTACATAGATTACACAACAGCATTTTGATCTTGAGGTTCTAACTACTGCAGGAATGAATAAGAGGCTGTGAAGGCTTTTGCAGATTCCTCACTCTTTCCTGAAAGTTATGCTGTCGGATCTCCAGGATTGCCCTGAATGAGCTCTCCCAAAGCCAAGAGGAAGAGAACAACTCCTTCACTCAAACAAACATGGATGTAAGTAGTCGAGGTCACCAGCAGCAGGAACCCGTTAGTCCTCTGTCACTAGATGGGACGCATGAAGATTCAGGAGCTCAGGAGGGAATGACAGGCAAATACTACAATGTGTTCAGGAAACAAGGCCCATTCTCAGACTTGTCCAGCGTTCTCCTGTGCTGCAGTCCATCCCTCTCCTGGCACCATCTGAACAACAATCACTCAGATACCCTAACTGTCCATTTACAGTTAAACAGCCTCTCCATACAAGTAATTTTGGGTACCTTTCTGCTTTTTCACTTGGGGAAGAGGGGGCTCAAGAGCCATAGGAGGATGGTAGTGAGGGTAGACTTACAGCGACAGGTAGCTTGTTAGCTACTGCCACATACTATATTGGGAAGGCCTTGTTTAAGCAGGCTGCAGTCATCAGCAGTGACTTGTCTGAATACCTGTGCCTCGGGAAACGTAAAGGAAACTGATCTGCTGCTTGTATAGTGTTGAGGGGTTCACCTCCTTCTAGCCAGATCTCACTGTCCTTTGGAGTGTGGTTGCACCGGCAGATCATGCCGCTGCTAGGAATGACCTTGCTCCTGCCTGTTTTCGGAGAACGAACAATGCAGCTGTAGGAGCTTCTTTCATGTTGAGCTGAAGGCTGGCAGCAGGAAAGTGCAACTTAAGGTGAGTGAAGTGTTAGACAGTTGAACTGCTTTCAAGAATTTAGGATTTCCTGTCGGCACGGATGAGTTGGACCAAAGGGTCTGCTTCCATGCTGTACATCTCTATGATTCTAAGTTGATAAAGCATCCTGAGAGAAAAACTATGAACAGCAGTGTCTCATCTGGCCATGGCTAGAGTGCTTCACATGTAACTGATCAAAGGGTTCCTAGCTTGTTAGTTTTACTCAAGAAGCTGTCCCCACTGTGCATTCCCCTCAGCAACTATGATGAGCTGCCGTTTGGAAAGGAGGATGAGAAAAAAAAAAGTCCAGATATATGTGTTCTTCATTGGATCCCATTACTTTCCTGTCAGATATAGAGGATTGCTTGCTAGATTCTGGATCAGCACTGGGGAAAAATTGAAAGAAGGTTGGATGATGTCCAGATCTCCAATCCAACATGAAAATGCAGGAGACTTAACTTAGCCTAGCTGGGAAGCTGCCCAAAGCTTCCAATCAACTTATTGATATTTAAGAACAGGCTAAAAGTGTCTGTAGCTGTAAGTTACAAATCCACAACTTCAAGTTCCTGGTTTATTAATGCAAGCTATTTGTTTAAATAGACATTATCATTATAATCCAGCATGGCAGGGCATAATCAATGTGATTTATTGTGCAAAATTATGATAGCAACACATTATAGTTAATGACTCAGATCTGCCACAATACAAGTGGTAGACAGACACCTTCAGTGCAGTACGCTGGCACTTGCCTAACAAAAGCAAATAATTGCATATGCTTATAATTCTACTGTTGGATTCCCATACTCAATGAAGGGAAGAAAATCAATCCACGAGTACCTTCCTGTGGGAGTGTGATGTGGAGTTGGTGGAAGATGTCCTAATTTTTCCAACCAGGACAGAAAATGAAAAGTGAACATTGTATTTTGTTTTTGTGATGCTTTATCATACCTCTTAGTAATTTACACTGTCTTAAAGCATTGTACCAGTTAGTGATATAATCAGCAGGGAAAGATTCAAGTCAGAAATGAAAGCCAGTCAGTCAATCTTCAGCCTTTATTTGCAAACCAAATATTAAATATTCTATTCTTTTAACATGTAACAAACTTTGTGGCTGGTCAAAATATTAAGGACACAAACTTGACCTCTGCAATGAACAATCACTTCCTGTGCTGTGTTAACATTTCAGTCAATTAAAGAAACATTAGTCATGAGATCTTATGTTTTATCCAAAAAATGCTGCAGGACACAAGTTTTGTTACACATATGAATGTTTAATCAAATGATTATATATTTTGAAAAGTTACAAGACGTTTTGAAATAAACGTTGCTTTCACAGTGAATACACTTACATGTGAAACATCTGGAAATCCTCTGGATTGAAATGAAGTCCATTAAACTCACTTTTACATTACAATCTATCTCTGGATTCATAATCTACTTTCAGATCATTACATGGTTATGATTTTCAATTTGGGAGCACAGCTTAGCAAAATTATGTGTCAGTTATGATGGAATGCATGTTTCAGCAACAGAGATCATAAAGTTCTTCATACAGTTGTCGAAGTCATTCGTAATTCCCAAAATAACCAATTTGCTGAAAACTAATCCTTTATTATTCCATGAGAACAATAATAGGCAAATACATATCTGAAATTCTTTAAGTATTGACAAAGCTCACATGAGACTTTTTTTGTAAATCTGAAAGACATGCAGATAATCTTGCACTCTATTCTGTGATCAGAAGATTCTAAAACTGTAAAAATGTTTTGGTTACAAATATAAAAAAGATCAAATTTCATGCCAGATACAACATTGTTGTGTTCTGCAATTGTGTATGTTAAAAAAAAAACTTAGCTAAAATGCCATTAGAGCCCCTAAAACATAGGCTTAAGGTAACTTATAATAACTGCACCATAACACTGAAGAGCTTATGTCAATTAAAAAATACATATTAAATTCCTTCATATGAATTGACACATAAAAACCAATGTCACACAAGTTCTTTGAGTGTAAGTGGCTTACCCAGCACCAAATTTCAAAATACATCAAGAATCAAATCTGCAGCGTGACTGAGGAAATGAAAATTTACATGAAAACAGGCAGAGGACCAAAGATATGAGCTTCTGGAATTTGTTGCATTCCATTACCCCTATTTTTCAATCCAGTACAAGTCACATGGCAGGAAATCACATGCAATTCTTGTTCTCTACCCAAGTCTTTCAAAAAAAATCTAACCTTTTCTAAAAAAAAAGATATAGCCCTTTAAAGAAAACTATATATTTGGACCAGAAAAATGTCTACTAGTTTAATCATTTTTTGCACAGTAGTTTGACTGAAAGTGAACATTAGCTACAAAAATAAGGTTTAAACTGGAAAATGTCAATGTACAGGAACAGAGTATTATACGAATCACAGTCAATTCCAGACTTTAGGTTCAACAACACAAATATACACTCACTCTTAACACAGTACCTATCCTCAGCACTTGGCAAATTACATGCAGCATCTTATTGGTTTAACTATAATTTGTGCCAATTTAAGAAACATGCTAAAATACAAATATAAAATGGCATTTATTTGGTTAAAGGAATTTGATCCATAATACTTGATCAAACAACACAATGTAAAAAGAAATAAAATTCTAAACATTCTTTGCTAACACTTAATTGGTAAATTCTCCGGTCTGTAATTTTAATGATCCCATTTTAAATTGTGCTTTATAATTAGCTTTAAAAAATTTCAGTGTCCCTGCCAAAAACAAAATTGTTCCCTTCATGCAGTGATCAATTTTTAAAGTATATTAATCATAAGTAACCTTTTGAAACTCATACTGCTACAAGACAAATTCACAATCATTTTCATGCACAAAGTTTTCTGATGTTTTAAAAATAGTTTAAGCAACTGAGAAACGACATTTACACAATATATTGTTTAGAAATTAAGTTAATAAAAAGGGGCAATTGGATCTCTAGAAAACATTTACCCATCCCCTTTACACTAACTGCTGCTAGAACAGAAGTGAGCTGGTTTATAAGCCACTGTGTACACCACTGGTTAACTCCAGCAGCATTTTCTCAAAACTTTTAATCCTGAATGGAGTGAGTAGTTTTAATTTAGTTGAATAGAATCCCAAACCAGGGGCAGATAATACTTCACCTAGAATGATTATGAATGGAGAACAAACTAATTTTGCTCAAGTACTGGAGAATAAATGCTTTACCCTGCAGTAAAATTCAAAGTACTTGCAGGTGAAACCAAAAGTAGCAACTGTCATTATGATACAGTCATCATAATAAAGTTACTGTAGGTGTCCATGTAATTTTGCAAATTGTATTCATGTTTAGAATTATAGAACAAGAAAAAAAAATACAAAGCAGACAAAACCAGTGAGGCTAAACCAGCATGTATTTGGTAACACTCTAGGCAGATTGCCAAGTGAAAGCCATAGAAGACAATCTTTGTTCAATTCAAGCCCTTTCCCTGCTCTGCAATGCTTGACAAAGCCTCATCTGCCCAGCTGTTTATGGTTGAGCGAAGCTTTTTTGCTTTTATTCTAATGGATGAAGCCAACATTTTTTGAGCCTGAATCTTAGACAGATGCATGTTTTCTGACATGATATGATGATAATTTTCAATTGCCTGTTTCCTGGAAAAGAACAAGGGAAGTAGTTTAGTTGGGAGTGGTGGAAGAATTGAGACTCTTCTGAACAATGCAAACGTGATCAAGTTGAAGCACAGTACAATGTGTCATCAATAGCCTGCCTCTTGATGAGGGTGGTTAGAATTAGTAGTGCAAGCATTTTAAAACAAACATGCACAAGTTATTTTAATACATTTTAATAAACCGTTAACACTGGATCTGAGAGGATCAGGCGTATTGAAGCCAAAAAATGTGCTTTTTAAAAAGAAGCTGACTGAGGAGAAGCACATAATATGTAAACATTCATAGCTGCAAAAGAAGACTGATGCAGTGAACTAGCTCAGCAAAATTACAGCTTTCTATGATGCTGTCATTAATTAAAGGCTGTCTGCTTAGAACAGTGAACATTCCAAGAAGGCTGCAATTGTTAAAAATGATTTAAACAGAAACTGGATCATTTTATAAGTGGGATATTGAATCACTGGTGATGCAGCAACTAACTTCCAAATGCTTTTAGAACTAAAAATGGATTCCAAGGAGGAAATTTCAGTGAGATATTTAATCAATGATGCTTTGATATTTAACGTTCCATACTACAACTATTGTGGTCACCCTATTCAATATCCCAAACTGCATGAATGTCTGACATCATGTAGACCATCTAGCCAATGTCCTTTAAATAATACATATTGGCTTGTGACATGCAAACTTTACCTCACTTGCATTTTCTTCAGTCATCAATTAGAGAAAGAGTCATGTCACTGACAATGAATAAAAGATTGATAATGAATTAGAAGCTTGCATACAGTTTACTTCCTTAAACTGAATATGAAGTATCCACTAAAAAGAGAGATTAGGATTTGGGTGTTCACCTCAGAACGACATGGCACTTCAACAATCCCCAGATAGCAGTTGTATGCAAAATTTATTTCTGACATGGTGAATGAAACAACCTTCCTGTATCTTTCACAAAGTACTAGCAATTGCAGTAAACAGACAAAAGCTTTTCTTAACATTAACAAAAAAGTTGTTTACTTCAGGTCACAAGCTGTTAGAAGTTCTCCATCTCCACAGTACACAATGAACTGAACACAAATCAAAAGGCCCACAGATATAGGTGCCAGAATGGAGTGTGCCACATAAAAAGAAGAACAATAACGTCTAAGCTGGACCCTTCAGTAGGTTTTCCTGATTCCACAATGGAGAGATTATGTTGATCTGGGAAACTGCTTTAAAGAGAATGCTGAGGAGCTAACCAGATAAAAGGTTTGCAAGATTATGAAAGGGTTAAGTCAGGGATGTTTCCATTTACAAACACGTTCATAAAGTAGGAGACAATATTCTCATCAGAAGACAGTCAACAATAAAGTCAATAAGAAATTTATGAGAAACTACTTTATCTAGATTAGTTCGAGGATAGAACTCGCTACCACCAGGGATAGCAGAGGTGAATAGCATGAATGAACTTGGGAGAGCTGGTTAACCATGTATGAGTGAGAAAGAGAGAAAAGGAATCAGAAGTTATAGTACATTTGGGAAGAGACTTATGTAGAGCTGCATACACCAGATGTGAAGAATGACCTTTTTCTGTGCTGTGTATTCTATGGGACTGTGATTGTTGGCATGGTTTATAAATCTAACAGAATAAGACTGTCATGTTTATTGTTGAGTCTTCAAACTCACAAACGGCAAGTAGAACGGAAAGTAGGGGCCACAATTACACTGAAGACACAATCATATTAAATGGAACAGGCCCAAGAAGCTGAATGGCTGACCCACGCCTCTTATTTGGATGTTTGTATGAAGATTCTGTCTCATGCAAGATATGATCTGCTTGTGGAAACAGCCTGAATGTTGCCTTTTCCTGCTAATTCTGGCAGCTCCAATTAATTCATTGTTCAGGTCCAACTTCACAGCACTCCTTTGATCATTCCAAAGCAACTCAAGACATGTTAAGATATAGTGTACAACTTTGATTCTTGTACCAGTCTTGGTGCAAGGTACGGCACGTCAAAAGCAAATGGCACTGTGTGAAGCACAGAAATGTTTTAACATGTAAAAGCACAAGATAAATGTATATGTAAACATGTTTAGTGCGATCATTTACCACACTACATTTGGGATTTAATGGACACAATAACAGCACGGTGACTTTCCTAATTGTCACTGCTTACTATACAAGTATAATACAAAAAGGTGTCTCTATAAACTGTCTGTAAATCATGCATGAATGTTAAGGATCAAGATCAGGCAATGATGAACAAGACACTAAGGGAGAAATGACATGGTCTGCTGGCACATGCAAGCAGGATTTTACTTATTGTAGGGAGGACTCAAGTGACAATCTTAAAAAAAAAAGTTAAGAGCTAGCAGGAACTTAACATCATTCGTAAAAAATAATTGAATTGTTTCAATGGGAAGGTTTAATAATCCATTTCCTGTTGTAGATTACAAACGACCGAAAAGATGTTCAAAGTGAGAATTCAGAGGAAACCAAATCTGAAGCAAAGATCATTGGCCAAATGCATGACAGATGTAGTGCAAATACAGAAGCTCTGACAATGAGATAGTAGGAACTGCAGATGCTGGAGAATCTGAGATAACAAGGTGTAGAGCTGGATGAACACAGCAGGCCAAGTAGCATCAAAGGAGCAGGAAAGCTGACGTTTCGGGCCTAGACCCTTCTTC
>NC_063357.1:21499193-21589796 GCF_021869965.1 Rhincodon typus | reverse complement strand
CTTGGCCTGCTGTGTTCATCCAGCTCTACACCTTGTTATCTCGGAAACTCTGACGATACTCATTTGATGATGATTTCAAGGTTAGAAGTTAGCATGAGAAAGATAGAAAGATGCACGGACTGTTCATGGATAATCAAAATGCTGAAATTTACCTCAGTTAGATATAGTAGGCAGCAGGACCAGAAATATGTTGACCGTTATTTAACCCAACTACTCCTTAAAACAGGTTTCAGTCGAATATTTCAACAGAGTTCAACCGAATCCCAGAGGAAGTGCCTCAAAGTATTCCAAGAATTTTGAGATAATGCATTCTGTGTCTGCATTTAGCCTTAGGCAATCTGCAATAGCCTGCTAGAGGGATTTGCTTCTAACGATTACTTGTTTCCAGGCAAGAGAAGCAGCAGTTTGACTGTTTTAAAATTAATTGTGCCAATGACAGTGTAAATGTATTTAGTAGATTTTGAATTTTCGAAGTTTTGCACTTTGCACAACTCCCGATTCATGAAATTCAAACCAAACAATGATAAATCACAAACAGAAAATAGTAATGTTTAAATCAAACAAGGAACGCAAGAAGGATCTCATCCAGTGATAAACCATATATGGAAGCAGTGCCTTGAAGAGAAGAAATTCTGCTAACAAAATTATCAGAACAAACCACACAGTAATTCACTTACTGTCTCCCCAAAACTTGTCCACCACTTATAAGGCACAAGTCAGGAGTAATGAAACTTGCTTGGTTATCAGCTTACAGGACAAAACAGCCTGCTTGATTGATACCACATCGACCACCTTTCAGCATTAACCCTCTTCACCATCTCTGCACAATGACAGCAGTGTGTACCATATACAAGATGTACTCCAGTAACTCAGCAAGTCATCGCCAACAACAGCTTTCTGGTCCACTGTCTCTACTAAAGAGGCAGGCAGCTAATGCCACAGGAACACCATCCGCTGTAAGTCCCCCTCCAAGCCATACACAATCCTGACTTGGAAGGATACTTTTTTTTATTCACTTGTGAGGTGCAAGTGTCACAGGCTAGGGTTACATGGACTACGCATCCCTAATTGCTGTGTAGACGATGATGGTGAGGAGCCTTCTTGAAGTGCTGGCAAGGAGGTATTTCTAGAATATTGACCCAGCAACAGTGAAATAATGGCTATACTGTCACTGTTACTTCTCTGTCGCTGTGTCAAAATCCTTGAACTCCTTTTGTAACAGGTGTGTGTGTGTGTGTGTGTGTGTGTGTGTGTGTGTTCTTACACCCAAGAACTGCAGTTGTTTAGAGCGGCAACTCACCACTAGCCTTTTACGGGTGATTAGGGATTGACAATAAATACTGATCTACCCTGTGATGCCTACAATCACATGAATGAATAAAACAAAAAAGGCTCCCAATTAGAGCCACCATCTTGAATACCCATCCCAGTGATGAACGATTGAAATCAAACTGAAAATAAATTCACCCTCCACTCAGAGACATCCTCATATGTTGTTTCTGGGAGTTTAGAATCAGAGGCTAGGACTTGCTTAATTTAAAACCAATGGTCTACATTTTTTCAGTTGAGCCCCACACTGGTTCTTTTTCCCTCTGCTCATCACTGATTGGCTCAATGTGTACGCGCTTCCATTTGTCAAAAGTGCCCATTTTGTTAATCCTCCCAGTGAGATCTTGTGTTGATAATGCTCTAAGCCTAATCTCCATGTGGGCTGCAGCAGATTACATTGCCAGTGAGGAGCAACTTTCAAATGTATTTTTTTCTCTTATTTCTTTTTCATTTAATTCAGTAAAATTAATTATTGAGTTAAATATTATATTGGTCATGTTGTATGCATCGCTCAGTACCTCTTCAGAAAGCCTCTTCAGTATTGTTACATATTGATGTTAACATTATTTATTACATGGTGGTAAATTATTAAAAATCATTTAGTGTAAATCTGTTTTACTGAAGCTCTGGTAACATACGTTTTTATCACCATGAGAAAGTAATTAAATGTGCTGAGCTGCTTTTTGAATTGCTGCAGTCCTTAGAATATTGAGTCCTTAGAGCGCTGTTATGAACGGTCTTCCAATTTATGGAACAAAGGACAGTGACGGAATGGTGGCATAGTTCAGGATAGAGAGAGACTTGGAGGTAAGCTTGCAGGTTATGCTGCCATGCATCTGCTGCCCTTGTTTTTCTAGGTAGTAGAGATCACATTTTTGGAAGATGACTTAGTTACTGCAGTGCATTTCGTAGGTGGTACAGACTAGTGCACATTTGCATCAGTGGCGAAGGGAGTGAATATTGCTTTGAATGCTAACTAAATGGCCTGCTTTGCCCTGGATAGTGTCAAGCTTGAATGGATTTTGGAACTGCACTGATCTAGGCAACTGGACAGCATTCTATCATACTCCCGCCTTGTGCCTTGTAGATGTTGGACAGACTTTGAGAAAACAGGTGGTGAGTTATTCCCTGCATCCAACTGTTCATGGGTTCTGAATCAAGAGGTAATATCAAGATACAAAAACAGAAATTGCTGTAGAAACTCAGCAGATCTGGCAGCATCTATAGAGAGAGAAACAGAGTTAACATTTCAGGATCACTGAAATCGAAATGTTAACTCTATTTTTCCTCCACAGATGTTGCCAGACCTGATGAGTTTTCTAGCAGTTTGTTTTTGTTTCAGATTTCCAGTATGTAATTCTTTGTTTTATTTTGAAATCCAAGGTTAGTTTCAGGCCCACTCTTAGATCCTGATCTGATGGGCCTCATTCTTGGTCCACAGTAACTTGTTCTAGCACACTCCAATGCCCACGCATTCTCCTCCAATCAATTCCATTTCTCATCCACCCATTTATCAATTTCCCTGACCCATTCAATGCTAATTGCCAGCTTAAAGCATTTCCAAAGTGTCAGTACGCTGCAGATAAAGTTCACAACATAACTGCATCAGATTTATGAATTTGAAAATTTCAGCTAAAAAAGTGACAAATTGTATTGGACCAATCAAATACAAGATGGTATCTGAAGAAGTGAGAAGTCAGGAGACTATCTCCCAGCCTGCACTTAGAATCATTCTTCCCACAATCCACTGGACGGACAACTTCATTTGATTAGTCAAGATCAGATAAGACATAGTGGAGGAAATCAAATGGTGGAAAATTCTACCAATATAGAATTAACAACTCTGAACAAACAATTGTGCTTTTTTTTTAAAAAAATTTAAGAACAAAAGCACAAAGAATTATTTACTTTTATTGAAACAGGCACATTCTCAGTCAATTTGCTTCCTGTCATCTGTGCTCTCCTTCTGTACTCTCCTCACAGAATCCTGCTCTGATACACTTTTTACTTGTCTCTACCTCACCTTGCTGTGGAAAGACAAGATATCTTTATTCAATGCATCTATTAGAATAGGGCAATCCCGAGAACTGGAAGACCATTAATGGTCACGAGTCTGAAAACTGAAGCTGCTAAAAGTCGTATTTCTTTTCCCTCAGTCCCTGCATTCATTAGATTTTCTGATACATGCGGGAGTGTAAACCAACAAAAATAAAATCCAATTCTTTCAAATCAATTTTTTTCAAATCTAATGCAAACTGATTTTGCGAGCAGAACAGAAACCCCATGACAGAGAGTTCTCATTTTATTAAATCACTGCAGTCAAGAGACAGGAAATTCAAACTTCCGTTTTAAGCAAAAACATTTTACAAGGCCCCTGTAGGGGCTTTCAAGGCTGACTCATACATTTACAAATAGTTACGACTGAGTCAAAAGGAACTCGTGTACTGGATAAAATGTAAAGACAACTTACGCAATCTCAGAACTTTTCAACCAATGACTGACTTCTGGAATTGTAGCTTCTGTTGACATGTGGCGAATATGGCTGCTAACCCGAACATGTCGTGAGCTCCCACAAACAGTAACACAATACTCACCAGATTATCTGTCTTGTTGAGGCAAAAATATTGGTCAAGACTAATACAGGAGGTAGCGCCCCTCCACTCTTCTTCAAAAGAAGACCATGGGATCTTTTACAGTCATCTGCATGAGCAGCCTGAGCCCCAATTTAATGAGTCATCCCAATGGTGCCATTGTCGACAAGTGCACTACTCCTGCAGCTCTGTAATGCCTCGAAATTCAAGTCTCTAGACTGGCTCTTTTAGCCTCAAACCTCTGAATCAGGGGCAAGAGTTACACCAGTTGTATCATGGCTTACATTGGGAATCTTATGCCATTGTAGATAGGCAAAAGTACCAATATCATAGTAAAAATAATAGGTGAAGACGATACATTATTCGTTATATTCAGCATAATCCTCTTCCTTCCTCTAGAATGAGTTACAGGTCAAAAAGGTAGTTCATGGTCCCCCAGAACCTCTCAAACATTCTTCATATCCAAGTAAATAGGAGATCGATTGACAAGGTGCAGCAGGAGCAGGAAAGGAGGGGGAGGCTGTGGGGGTTGGGGATATGTAGAGAGATATTTCAATGTCAAAAATTCAGTTAAGACAGATTGCTTACTCAAATTATTTAAGTCTCAAGTTATTTCTATGCTCAAGTTTTGAAATATCATATTTTGACTACCGTTCAAGCCGGAAATTACCGATGATCATCAGGAACAGGCAACCACATAGACACAGTCATTTATGTCACCAGCAGGGGAAATACAGAAGCTAATCACAGGCAAAGTCGACCAGTAAAGATCCAAAGAGTTTGAACCAGAGTTAGCCCTGTTTTGTAAAGTTCCAATCTTCTGTGTACAGCCACAGGGTATGTACATCTGAGACATGTTCAAAGAAGGTGCGGTAATTGGCAAAGAATCAGAGGGGAGATTTCAATTCATCTTAATGTATCATCTGGCATTTACTGTCTGAAATTAAATTCCATAGCAGCTTTCAAAACAGATTTGTACAGATGTTGAAAATGAAACATTGGAGGACTATGGGGGGAACAAAACAAGATTAAATATCAGCTATGGCTCAGTTGGCAGCACTCTGTGAGGCAAGGTTTCTGTTCACATCCCTCAGCTGGAAAATAGAAGTCAAAGTTGAAACTCCACTGAGGGGGTGCTGCAATGTCAGCGATGCCATCATTCACATGAGATTTTAAACTTAGGCCCTGCTTGGATGTACGGTAAAAATTCCCTGGCACTATTTTGAAGAAGAACAGTGGAAATGTCCCTGATGTACCAACCAAAGTTTCTCTTTCAGTCAACAGTACAAATTGACTGTCGTGATCCTTATATTACAAGCATGACAACATCTTAACAAGTATTGAGTTGGTTGTGAAACACCTTGAGACACTCAGCAGTCATGAAAAGTGCTGCATAAAACTACGGTTTCCTGTTTTTTTTATTTCTTCTTTCAAAAAGCCAATACAAAGATGATAGAGACAGAAGGCTTCTTGATTCCAAGGCTGATGCCAAATGATTAAATACTCCCAATAGAGTTATATAAAGTTTCTGTTCCAAAAATAATATTCTATCAAGGACCAACTTCTGAATGAAGCTGTTTGAATTGAGTGCATGATTGGATTTGTACATCATGTCCAAGACAGTTTTTAACCAAAGGACAAACTACAGAGAATGAAAGAACTGTGGATGCTGTAAATCAGGAACAAAAACAGAAGTTACTGAAAAAGCTCAGCAGGTCTGGCAGTGTCCAGTGAAGAAAAATCAGAGTTAATGTCTCGGGTCTGGTGACCCTTTCTCAGAACCTTCTGAATAAGGTATACAAGTAAATAATATTCTTCTAGCTTTTCAATGTTTCAAAAATGACACTGAACTTTGGCCTACCTCAGAATAGTTTGATTAATGGCACAATTGACTTGTAACTTTGAGATTAAAGAAACATCATTGCTGAAGGCTGTTATAGAATTCCATCCAGCTCCATTCAATTAACACGCTTCAAAACACATGAAAGTGACGGCAGTAGTTGGAAATGTTGTTTATGGGTAATCTCCATACTCAACTTCAGTTACACACATTGGAAAAAGGGGTCATGACAACGAATCATTATTCCAAATTACTTACGAACATACTGAACAAGTAGAAATTTTGTTTTCTTTAAGAATTTTTTTAAAAAGTACATACAAAAGTCAAAGATGGTTGGGAGTGTAAGTTCTGAGAATTTAATTCAGTGTCCATCTGGAAGTTTCCTGTGTGGATTATACTCAATCCCGAGAGACAGCATGGGAATATTGCATCAGGAGGAAATTCAGACAGAGACTCTTCAAAAGGAAGAGACACAATGCAAAACTGAAATGTAATCTCCCATGGTCACAGAAACATTGGAGGCTGATTACCATCTCATCAGACACATGCTGCAGTGAGTTATACCCCAGACTGGGCGTGATGTGTGGCAAAAGGAAGCTGTGTGCATTGACACCAGTGCATGCACGCTACATGCCACTTTATGTGCACAGATACTGTGGGAGGAGGCAGGGAATGAGGGAACTCAGGATCGGTGGGGGAGGGGGAGCACAGAAGAGAGAGGGACAGAGGGGGAAGAGGGCCCTCCTTGATCCCCCCTCACCTTGGCCTCTCCATGGGTCCTGGGCCCTTCCTGTTGCTCTTCCATTCCCCAGCTTCTGTGGCCTCTTCCCTTCTCACACCAGGGGATTTCTCTCCCTCTCCCACCCTGCCACACTGTGCGGCAACCCCTCTCCATCCAACTGAAACCCAGCTCAAAAAATCACACCCCCTTCCTGCGCACTGCTGCATTTGGTGTATGACACCACATTTGAAGTCTGTGATGATGACAAAAAGTGTTTGGATCCGTGCACACATGCATTCCCGAATGAACACATGCATAGTTGCTCGTAGTTGCCAAAAGGCAAGCAATTCTGGGTGAAAGCCATGTTTGTACTTTTCTCCAAAAATCCAACTGCAACCCAGGTATCAGTGTGCTGCTCTGGTGTTCTAATTCTACTGGGCTGCCATTTGCTGTGAAGCTTTTAGCTGAAGAACATCCACTGGGCACCCCAGCGATTGTTGGAAGCACATCTTGAGTCAGCAAAGCCACCATCAAAAAGGAAACAAGGCAACTCCCTTTGGCTAAGCTGCAGAAACAAGAGTATTCAGACAAACTGCTCTACGCTGAAGTCAGTGCCACTGGAACCAAGTGCATCCTTTCACCAGCCTCACAGGCAAGCCAACGGACTGGCTCGTATATACTCTCCAGAATCGTATAAGCTAGAGACCCTCACCTGGAACCTTTAGTAACAAAGGAAACTCATGTAGGAATTATCCCATTTTGTTAGCAGTTTAAATCTGTTATGCAGAGGAAACACACAAATTCTAGAGGTCTGCCTGTTTACTCCCACCTTGCCTTCTCAGTAACCCTGCTATAGATCTTCTAACTTAGCACAGGGACTGAATCTCTGGGATACAGTACTACGATAAATGCATCAGCCCTCTGAAACTGAGGTGGTCACTATATAGATGTGTAATGTAGACACGTTACAGTACCTAATAACTCAAATTCAAACCCAGGACTCCAGAACATCACCTGGGTCTCTGGACCCCCACTGGGAACTGAAACAAAGATTTACATTAACCATACAATACCTTTCCTCCTTGGTGATGGCTTCATCAAATACCTGGGACAGGCGCTTTAATTGTCTAATTCCAAAAGACACCGATTCCAGATCACGATCGAACTGCCTGTTAACAAACACAAATGAGTACTTGGGGTGTATTTTACAACTGTAGTTCCTGACTTGGAGCCATTACAATCAGGACTCTCAACCAACTTCCCTCAACTTCAGCTAGCGGTTGATTCTAGTACCAGTAAATTAGGTCTGCAAAATCCTATTAATAGACGATCCCTCTACCCCTAAAAGAAGAAAGCCCAGCAAGGGGGTGAGACTTTCTTCTTGTTAGTCTAAACTAAAAAAGTGATTTTGAGCCACATCGTAATTTTCCTGGATATTGTAAAGCTCCAGGTAAAATTCCTCAGGAAAAAGAAAATGCACACTTTAGGAGATTCCCATCTTTTGTGATTATCGCCTTACACGTCATTTTACAAGGAAATGGGCTGCAAAGTGACTATTCAGGTAAAACCAACAGTCTCATATAATAACCGCCAGTGCGGGAGACACTGCGCTGGCTATTTACTAATTTCAAACATTGACTAAAGCACCAGTAGATCCTTTTGAAGGGGGTGCTCCTCAATTTCTAATAGTACTGGAGACCTGGTCACCTGATCTTTGGTGACCCACAGTAGAAGGCTAAGTCACATGATCTGCATATGAGACTGCTCCTGGGCCAGGCCAAAGTGGTCACCCACAGCTCATGGTCATTTGGTTTGATCACTCTGGATGCCACCTCCCATTTCTTTCTGTAGCAAAAGGACATTTTAAAAACTTTGAAAATATTCTGATTTATGATATTAAGCTTCCCTGGTTTTATTCAGAATCGAGGTTTTTATAGGTGGTGTCTTTTTTTTAAAAAAAATGATACTTCTGTTAAATTAATTTTATTTAGCTGTATGGCACTGAGACATTCTAATGTTGTCTTAATCAGATAATCAGAAGATTATCAGAAGTTGCGTTCTGAGGAAGGGTCCACTGCACCTGAAACATTGTCTGTGATTTCTCTCCACAGGGAGCTGAGCTTTTCCAACAATTTCTGTTTTTGTTTGATCTCCAGCATCCGCAGTTCTTCTGGTTTTATTCAGAAGATTAGAGTGGCTTTTGTGATCCAAAGTATTCCCCTCCACAACCAAGAAGTTAGCAGTCAACATTTCAGTTAACAGTCCTGAAGGACAAACACCTTCATGGACACTTGATTGGGGCATTACAAAAAACAAAATCACTAATCCTGTCATTGTTGGTAATCATTCACTAACAGATAAGCAAGAATCCCCAAGTTACAGCTCATTCTCAATGTATGCACTGACCCCAATCTTCTTTAGGAACAATAAGTGGAGGATTTTTGCCAATCCGATCAGCAGGAGCTTGCTCACAGCCCTTCTGTTTATCAGGGTACCATTCAAAACACTGACCAGCTACAAGACTGGGAGAGCCTTTGGCTGACAATCACAGCTCATTAGTTCCAGGGCTGAGTACTTAAACCAGCATTCATATTTAACACAGATCACAGCACACCTACTCAGGGGATTGCTGAACCACATTACATGCTCATCTCTGCAGCTGGTTGTGTCAGGATTGGTGTAGAGGGGTCAGAGCGGAATCAAATACTGTAGGTCTTCATAACATGGAAGCATTGTTGTGGCTGTTAAGCTACTGGCAATTGGGTAGGAAATAAATAATGCCAGCTATACTTCCACAGCAATTCACCCAAATAATCAAGAATGCAAAAATTAACAATAAACTGCTCTCCTGTCGTTCAAATAGAAGAGAGATAATCGTACCCATATCCTACATGGCACAATTTAATCTTGTCTGCCTGCGAACAAAATTGACTCCTTGACTAATGCAGACTATGCATTCCTCTCGGCTGCATGAAATGAGCTTAATTCAAAACTTTATTTACACCATCACTACCACAAGATTCAGTGTAAAGCAGTCCCATTTTCAACTGATTTAGCCTCCTGCATGACAAACACTTAATAAATTCATCCTTTGACCAAGTTGGTTTTGGGGTTTCACAGCCTTTAGATCCAAACTTGGTTCATCTAAGAATTTTGTAATGTGGACTTTAAAACTAATTGAATACTTCCTCCAGTTAACCAGCATTGAAAAACCAATGCAGCTTAGTCAGAGTATCAGTGTTTTATTTGTCATCTTCTATATTCCCCACTGTTGTCAGTCTCTTATACAATTGGCCCTGGGCAAAATGCTATGATAGTTTCTGTACCTTCTCCTACTAATTCCAGTAGGTGAGGCATAGGGACTCTTCAATGCAGCAGACCTAACTGATCTTCGTAGAGGAAGCCCATCCTGTTCGAGCAGCCGAGCAACTTCAGTCCACTTGGGAGTGTGATTCATGCTAGATGGTGTGGTACTGGTTCTCCCCTCCCTGCTGTAATGGGATCTTGATGGAGTGCCTTTCTTTGATGCCGATCCCTTGCTGCGTCTCCGAGGTGTTTGAGGCTTTGAAGGAGTGATGACCAGGCACTCACTGCGACTTTGTCGTCTTTTCTGCAGTTTCTACGGGGGTGGGGTGGGGTGGAGAGAGAAGAAACAATCATTAGTGTAGGAGGCCAGTATATTTTTTGAACTGTAGGGGAATTCTTATGAAAGCCTTTCTTTAGAAACGCAAGATTGAATCTCCCTCACTTACACTCATTCCAGTTTGAGATCACTTGACGTGAAGAAACGTTATTTCTGATGTTACCTTGGCTTCTTCGATCAATCATTTTAAACCAGTGTCATCTTGTTCTTCAACCTTCCACAAACAGTAAGTTTCTCTCCATCGAGATTCCTCACACGTCTGAACACCATCAAATCTCCATTCAAATCCCCTCTTCTCCAAGGAGAAAACCCCATTCTCTCCAAACATTCCCAAAAAAAACCCAAATCCCTCATCCTTGAGAACAATCTTATAACTCTTTTGCATATTCTGTAAAGCCTTCACATCCTTCTGGAAGGAAGGGTGGTGCCCGTAACTGGAGATAACACTTCAGTTTAGGCTAAATTGCAGTTTCATAAAGGGTTTAAGAGTAAGTTCCTTGCTTTTGCAGTCCATGCCTATACTTAGGAAAATCGAGAAACGAGTATCCTTTTCAACTAATTCCTCAATTTACTCTGTTACCTTCAAATGATTTGCACGTACATGTTCTTAGCTCTTTGTTCCTGCATGTGTCTTTTATTTTATATTCCCGTTCTTCATTGCTCTTATCAAAAGTCTATCTTTACCCATCTCAGGGTTCATGAGACTTCTGAGTTTTTGCCATCTGCAAATGCTGAAATTGTGGGCTGCACACCCAAGTCTAAGCCGCAAGTACAGATCAAAGAAAATTAGCAATCCTACTAGTGACTTTGAATATCACGTATGGTTGTGCTTTAGACAGCAGGAAGGTGTATAGTGATCACATAGCTAAATGACAGAAAGCAAATTTCATATCAGCACTCCCACTGTCCCTTTTATCCCACAGCTTTCAATGCTGCTAGGAAACTGGTTATGTGGAACTTCATTAAATGCCTTTTGGAGTCCATGTACACAACAATCAACCCCATTACCTTCATCAGTCCTCTTGACTCATGTTATGATCCTCATGAAGACCAATAACATGAAATAATCAAACTTCCTATATAATCACAACAGAAGAAACTGCCAGACAAGTAAAAGTTTTCAAAACTGAAACATTTCTGCAATAAATCAGATCAAAACAAAACAAGCAACCCAGATTCAGTACAAACTATGAACACTTTAAATAGCTGTTACAAACAAGATAAATCTTAGAGCTTTCAGGTGGCAGTCAAATATGCGGTACCACATACAGTCTAGATATCTCTCACAGCACTATCCACATCAGGTAGAGTTCTAACCACTCATTGTCATGCCGTACTTAATCTTTAAGTGGCCTCTGATAACCACTTGATTCCATCCAAGATCTACAGATGCAATTATCACCAAGGCACTTCTGTGGAGCCTCTTTCAGTTGACTCATCATATCATTGGTGATGTAGCTTTCCAGAATCCCCTTTGTAATCATACTACAGCTTTAAGGGTGTATTTTGTCCTTTTTTTTGGAAGAGAAGTTTTAAGACAGTTGTGATGAGCAGTCTATTTGGATCCAATAAAATAAATAACTTAGGAGACATGGGTTTTTTTTAATATAAAGATATTGGAACAATAAAAGCAACCTGAATGGGTGGGGTCAAGTTCCCACAGAATCAGGGATTTGTAGTTTTAGCTTTCAGCAGTTGTTGCTGAGGGCTTTGAAGCTGTACGTGGAAGCTGCAGTACGTTTCTCCCTCAGTTTTCTCCTGAGCTGCTAGAATTGCATGTGAGACAATTTATTGACTTTAGCATTGCCAAGGGTGTGTTTACGGGATGTTCCTATATTGGAACAGTTATTGTTTAGTAGTAAAATAATCTATTGGAAAACTTAACAGAATAATAGAGTTAAGTTATTCCAATTTCTTCTTTCTTTTGTTGCATTTTAACCACAGTGTATGAATAAAATGTGGTTTGCTTCAAGACTGGTTGGTTCAACAGGTGAACTGCATCCTGAACACGACGCCTCGAACTTGCCTTTAATTAAGAAAAGGTTAGGGTCTGGGCTATCTTCTTAATATGTATTGAGGGGTTTTGACCTGCTCCATAATACTTTCATCTACCTGCTTGTGAACAGTATGTGCTCAGTCCTGGTAAAATCCAGCCAGCTCTTCAGTATGCTTGGACAGCTCACACGGTTTTACTTACGTTTCATTGCTTTCAGGTGCCTCACTCACACAGCTTCAACAAAATCCCCATCTGTTCTGACAATGCACACCAAAGTCTGATCTTCCAATTAGTTTCCATTTCCCTAGTAATCTAGATGTCTGTCAGAACTTAGATGTCACAGCCAAGAAATCTAAGAAAGAAAGTCCTCCCAGAGATATTGTTTTGGACAGTCTGTTTCAGCTAGAAACAAATCTCAAAGATAAAAAGTACAGGCTTTGAAACTCTTTCATTAATTACCAAAAGAAAACTGAATAAATCAAAAACTGACTTGATTAAAAGAAAACAGCCTGTGTTGGTTTTCCTGCATTAATCCACATTTGTCCAAGTGACAGTTAGTGTTATTCCAGATTATCACTTCAACATCTTCCTAATACTGAAGTTAAACTGACTTGCCTGCTAGCAGAATCTTATCCCAGCAGCCTAGAAATACCACCACCATGACAACCTTTTACCATTTTCTACCATGGTTGGTTTATACATAAAAGATGTTGGATTTTGAGAGATAATTAATTGCATGTTCATGGAAATTCAAAACAAAATGGAAATGACACAAACTAGCAGTCACTGAATAGTATTGGCTCCCTTCACCTAATATCAGGATTGTTCTCCCTTCATGGGTATGTTGACTTCAGCAGATATTAACCCTCAGCCTTTTTACTTACACTCAGCCACTCTTAACAGAACATTTGCAACAGCAAAGCCTTCCTTGCAGATTCTCCTAAAGGAACAGCCAAATCTTTCAGTCTTTCCTCCAGTGATTCAGGTGAGTGCAGGTAGACAGTGGTGGGGATTGGTCAGTGAGGTGGGAGGGGCGGATAGGTGAGAGAGAAGACGGACAGGTCAAGGAGGCGGTGATGAGACGGAGGGTTGGTCTTGGGATGAGGCCGGCAGTTGGGAGATTTTGAAGCTAGTAAAGCCCACATTGAGACTATTGGGTTGTAGGCTCCCAAGGCGGAATATGAGGTGCTGCTCCTTCAGTTTCTGGGTGGCATCGTTGTGGCATTGAAGGAGACCCAGGATGGACATGTCACCCAGGGAGTGGGGAGTGGGAAGTGGGAGTTGAAATGGTTCGCAACTGGAAGGTGTTGTTGTTTGTTGCAAACGGAGCACAGGTGCTCTACAAAGCGGTCTCTGAGCATCTGACATGTCACTGACTATTCCCCACTACTGCACTCACCGATCGCCATCCCACCTATCTTCCCCAGCCCATCTCATCCCCGCCTCCTCGGCCTGTCTGTCTTCTCTCCCACCTATCTGCCCCTCCCACCTCACTGACCAATCCCCATCACTGCCTACCTGCACTCACCTATCACCATCCCACCTACCTTCCCCAGAACCCCCTCCTCTCTATTTATTTCAGAGCTCCTTCCCCCTCCCACCTACCTTCCCCAGCACCCCCCCTCTCTATTTATCTCAGAGCCCCCTCCCCCACCCCCATTTTCTGAAGAAGGGTCCCGACCTGAAACATCAGCTTTCCCGCTCCACTGATGCTGCCTGGCCTGTGTTCCTCCAGCTCCACACTTGTTATCTATGACTCCAGCATCGGCAGTTCTTACTATCTCTCAGAAGCAATGAAGTTGTTGCAGGATGTCAAGGAAGCGGTTTGCTAACAGCAAGCTCCTAAAGCTAACACCGATCCATATATTAAAGCAAATGGGGAAAAACAAACAAAGGTGTAAGTTTTAAGGTATTTTAAAAAGAGGACAGAGATGTAGAAAGGCAGAAAGGTTCAGGGAGCTTACTTGAAGGCACAGCCGCCAACAGTGGACAGTCAAGATGCCAGAATTAGCAGAGTACAGATATTTGAGGGTTATGGGGCTGAACGAGATTACAGCAATAAGGAGAGACAAGAATTTGAAAACAAAACAATGATGTGAATTCTAAAATCCAGCAGCTGCTTCACTGTGAGTCAGTGTAGGTCAACAACAGGACTTGATCCAAGTTAAAACATGGGCCTGTAGAGTTTAGAGTGACCCCAAGATTACAGGGATCTCACAAACAGCAATGAAGTATAAACCATATCATTTGTTTAAGCGATATTGGCTTGGAGATAAGTTATTGATCAGGACATTATGGAGAAGTGAGCAAAAATCAACGTGACACTGTCTGCAATGTAAGGAACGCAGCCAATTGCCACATCAGCTCATTTCAGTTGAACCAGTCATGTATATTTATCGTACAGTTATACTACAGTCTACCACCGTCAGGCACACATTACGTTATCTGCGAAATGTTTGCCAGCTGAATAGTCGTGCCGGCAGTACTGCTGGCTTCCAAATTACTTTTACACTTTGCTACTAAAATAAAACTGGAGTCCATATCTTTCTTAAGCAACGTCAGTTTTCGAAACCTTGGCGTTTTAAATGGAATAATGGCATTGCTACACTCCATGGTGTCAAATGTAAGTAAAGACAAGTTACCAGGGAGACGTTGCCCCATGTGTTCCTCGCAGTCCGACCTATAGTTTGTAAAGCATTAGGTTTCTTGGTGAGCTCCAGACTCTCCCAACTCGGGGTGTGGTCGACGTTAAAGTCCACCTGCCCAAGAGGCAGCCTCTTCCTCAGGGACATGCGGATAGTGTTGAGGGAGCTGGACGAGGACATCTCCCTGAACAGATCGGTTGGCGGACTATCGCCTTCTTCCTGTAGGATCTGATGGTGCTTTCTCCAGGTTGGCATTGCGACCTCCGTGGTTGGGAGCGAACGCCTGACTGTCTCTGCCCGTCTGTCCCTTTCTTGTTTTTGAATTTGGCGCAACTTTGTAGCGGAGTGAAATAAACGCGATCGGATTGGTGAAACCGACAAGATGACGTGCTGAGGCCCGCGCTGATTGGCTGCCGGTTACGTCACTGGGAGGGGGATTGCTCGGGCTCCGGCGACTTTGTTCCCAAGTCTTTGTCCCTCAACAGGAAAAAGGATCCGATCAAGTAACAGCAATGTGTCCATTTCTTCCCGGGAGCTGATGGAAATTACCCTTTCATTCTTGTCATCTCAGCGCCCTCTGGTGAGACCACGAAACATGGGCTGCTGCCACAGTTCTTATTATGAGAAAATAAAACACTGCTACACTCATTTAAAACCAGTGAAACAAATCCTACAGGAAGGCAAAACGTTTCCAGTGTCAATTTCTGAAGAGGGATCACTGGACTCGAAACGTTAACTCTGTTTTCTAACTTCACAGATGCTGCCAAACCTGGTGAGTTTCTCCAGAGATAGTAGGAACTGCCGATGCTGGAGAATCTGAGATAACAAGGTGTAGAGCTGGATGAACACAGCAGGCCAAGCAGCATCAGAGGAGCAGGAAGGCTGACATTTCGGGCCTAGACCCTTCTTCAGAAAGACCCGAAACGTCAGCTTTCCTGTTCCTGTTGTCTGAGTTGCTGTGCTCCTCCAGCTCCATATTTTATCGACCCAGATTTATCTTCACAAGTTATACAAAACACCGAGCTTTAAGCATGAACATTGATATGATTTGAACGCAGGTTGTTAATAACTTGGAAGAAATAGGGAGAATCCTTTCCAAGCGATCGTTTAACTGGCCGTCACACACTTTGAACCGAGGGTCTCTATTTTGTTTGTTCTCCTTGGATTGGGGAAGGGGGGATTTGCACATTGTTTTCCGAAACGAATTACACGCTCTTAATACTTCACTGAAAACAGATAAGCAGGGCATTTGTATCGTTAAATCTTCCCTCTACCACGAACGACCTTAGAGTCATAGAAAGGCAACACAAATGGGAACTATTAAGTGGAATCTTACAGGGCCTGAGGATGTGCGCTGTGGTAAAAATATTGAATCTCTACCGTGCGGGAAGAGGCCATTCGGCCCATCGTTACTGCACCGACTCTCTGAAGAGAATCCAGCCCAGACTCAAGCCCCTACCCTATTCCTATAACCCTGCATATACCATTGCTTTCCACACACAGCCTGCATATTATAGGGCAATTTAGTATGACCAGTCAATCTAACCTGCACATCTTTGGACTGAGGGTGGAAACAGGCACATTCCACAGAAACAGGGGGAAGTGCAAAATCCACACGGACAGTTACCTGAGGCTGGAATTGAACCTCCCTGGCTCTGTGAGATAAAAGCGCCACCCATATCTGAGAGTATCACTGAAAAGTTAACAATGCCCATACAAAGGTTGGGATTGAATTAGTTGTGTTTTCCAGCAGAGTTCAGGAATTGGAGACAGGGTTCTTGCTGGGCAGTTTAGATGCCTATTAGCTGACTGTCTGTCATCCTCTTAAACTGCAAATCTGCCCTTGCAAATATATAGCTTTCTATTGTGCCACTGCTGTGAGGAATATATACACCTCCAGAATTCCTGACATGAAAGGAAATGGATACTTGGCCTCTCAAGCTCACCGCTGACTCCTCCAGACCTTCACACCAGTTCTGCTGTCAGAATACCAGAAGCTTACAGGAGCTGGGAAGTTGGCAGTGTTCACAACTTGCTACACCACGGTGATACCTCTCTTTGTTATGGCCAGACCCTGGGATTCACTGTTCAACCAAACCCACTGGCTCTATAGACATTATCACATTCTGCATTCCCTGGCCCATGTAAAACCCTAAACCATGTATTGCCTCAGAGAATGTTACATCGTAGGATGTGGTCATTTCTGCAGTGAAACTACTGCCAACTCTGCTGTAAAACCCTAGACATCGAAATGGATACCTGTTGCTTAGCATTTCCCTGCATACACATTGATTTAAAATGAGCAGAGGTGGGAGAGAATAATGCAAAGCACATGCTGGAGATCTGAAACAAACAAAATCAGAAATTGCTGGAGAAACTCAGCAGGTCTGATGAAATGTTACTGGATTTTGAAATTTCTCTCCACAGATACTGTCAGAGCTGCTGAGATAACACAGAAATAATGGGAAGATCTGTGTTTGGGGAGAGGGCACAAAGAGAACATAAGCAGAAACATGACCTAGTAGAAAAATGGATGAGAGTGAAACGCAGAGAATGCTGAATGGATGGATTTATAACACCCCTCCCAATTATCTAACCACAGTTATCATCCAGCCCTATAACAAAAGTCTTGAAGTTCCTTTAAATATAAGGAATCCTATCACAATTTCCTGGCATTATTTTATGTCATATGCTACTTTGCATTTGATGATTCCTAGGCCCTTTTAGTACAGTTGCAATAAAGCTATTAACATCACAGCAAATGTTTTGCAGCTCTTTGCCAGTGTACAATGAAGTTACATGAAACAAGGTGTAATTATTCAAATCCTTGCAGTTAATACAACGCACATGTCTATTTCACTGCAAGCAAGTTCATTCAGCTGATGATCACTCCCATTTTTCCAGCTACCTAACCTCTGACTTTGACAATGTTGATTACCATCCCCTCATGCTGCCTATCATTCCACCAATCAGTTTGAATCGAATACCACTCCAGTTGTTCCCTCTACCTGTGCAATTTGTGATTAACTGATCACAGCTGGAAGTAAAAGCTCAGTGGCTAGCACTGCTGCCTCACAGTGCTAGGGATCCGGGTTCCACCTTTGGGTGACTGTCTGTGTGGAGTTTGCACATTCTCACTGTGTCTGTGTGGGTTTCCTCTGGGTGCTCTGGTTTCCTCACACAGTCCAAAGATGTGCAGGCTAGGTGAATTGGCCATGCTAAATTGCCCATAGTGTTCAGGGATGTATAGCTTAGGTAGGTTGTAAGGGGATGGGTCTGGGTGGGATGCCCTGAGGGTTGGTATGGACTTGTTGGGCCAAAGGGCCTGTTTCCACACTGAAGGGATTCTATGATCAAATACTCTACTGAAATTCTGTACCTTTTACAAGACCTAATGTACACCTATATAATTTATACTAATGTGTTATCCTTGTCTCTGAAGTTCTAAAATTATGTGAATAACTTTATAATTGCAATTCAACTCTATTTGTCAATTTTTTCATTCTTACCCATATTTGATTCATTCACAAACAGCAAGACAAGTATAAGACAAGAAGTATTCTATCTCGGTACAATGATAATGCATTTTCCTGATAAAAAATGCATTGTAGAACTGCAGAATTATAGAATGCTATGCACAGTCGACACTGCTTCGGCACATTGTCCATTGTTGGCTCTCTGAAAGATTTATCCACCTGGTTCCATTATGTATGAACGATTAAAATTGACAAGAATGAAAGACTAGCTGGTCCACTGAGTCTGCCTACACAACAGCTGAAGAATATCATGATGAAACATTTCCTTCATGCACCCTCCCTATCCCTGCTATTATGGGATTTGCTGGGAGAGGCAAAAGAAGAATAAAAACCTAGAATGAAAGGGAATATTCCATTCCAGGGATGTGAAAGCTTTGGATAGGATACAGAAAAGATTCACAAGAATGGTTTCATGGATGCGGCATTTCATTTTAGTAGATAGACTGGAAAAGTTGGGCTTGTTTTACTTGGAGAATGTTGACAGGCGATTTGTTATAGGTATTCAAAATCATAAGTAGTCTGGATCGAATCAATAGTGAGAAATTGTTTCGGCTGGTGGAAGGGTCAAGAATGAGAGAGAGCAGATTTGAAATAATGAACAAATTTAGCACCCGTGACATGGGGAGAAACTTTGTCAAACTGCGAGTTGTTAGAATATGGAATGGCCTGCCAGAGAATATGGTGGATGCAGGTTCGATTGCAGTATTTGAGAAGGAATTGGATCATCACCTAAAAAGGAAGAATGTGCAAGACTATGAGAAGAAGGTGTGGCAGTGACACTGGATGCATTGCTCATTTGAAAAGCCAGCTCAGACACAGTGGACTGAATGGCCTCCTGCTGTAATCCTTCTGTGTTTCTGTGATCAATTATTTGTGCAAATCTCTTTTAATAACAACTGTATCAGAAATGATGCTTCTATTACTGTTTTCATTTGGGCAAACCATTTGATAAGCCCAAATACATACAGTATGACAGACTTTCCCTAATGTCACCTTAGTTTTGGTATTTTATTCTCTACTGTTACTGACAAATAGACCAGTTTAAATATGTTTTCTTTTGTTCCCTATCAAAAACTCCCTTATGATTTTGTGCACATCTTCTGACTTCCACGAGACTAAGTTGATTATTCTGGAGTTGGATTTTGTAATTAAAACAACTGCTATGCAGACATACATTGGGAGTAAGTGGCCAAAATACGAGAACAACTTGGAAACTCAGGTGAGAACGCAAATCTTTGGAATCATGCAGGGTTCAGTTCAGGGTGCTGAAATAGAGGAGAAAACTTACAGACAATTAGACGAAAGCTTATAGCAGTCTCCAATCAAGTTCACAAAGAAACCGAGAGCAGGAAAAGTGGAGAAGAAAGTTTGAGGAATTAATGTAGAAGATAACAGAGAAGGAGTTGGAGGATGGGAGTAGTAAAGAAAATTAGCAGACCATGAGATATACTCATTTTATAAAAGAAATGTCTCAATCACAGCTGCTGTGAAAAAGATTGAGAACTGGGAAAGGAGTTTTGCAGAATGTGGACAGCAGATGGAGCAAGTGTAAAGACAGAATAGTGCCCTTTGAATCACAGTTAAAAAACAACCATCACTTGGTGTTGCTCAAGCTATACGTTAACATTAATCTCTCTCTAATGCAGAGAGATGCAATGGTCCTTTGTAGACTATGGCTTATCACTTGTTTGTTTGAAAGATGCATCAAGATGCATTTTCTGTGCCTATTGTAACAGATAAAAAGAGATATTTGAATTTGTCCTAGTGGCACATAGCTAATGGCTATTGTAAAGGTTAGGAAATGGATAAGGACATTTTTTTTAAAATTCCCTACGGTGTGGAAACAGGCCCTTCGGCCCATCAAGTCCACACCGACGCTCAGAGCATCCCACCCAGACCCATCCCCCTATAACCCACGTAATTTACACATCCCCAAACACTATGAGGAATTTAGCACGGCCAATCCACCTAGCCTGCACATCTTTGGACTGTGGGAAGAAACCCACACAGACTCGGGGAGAACATGCAAACTCCACACAGACAGTCACCCGAGAGTGGAATCAAACCCGGGTCCCTGGCGCTGTGAGGCAGCAGTGCTAACCACTGAGCCACCGTGCTGCCCATATGCTCCATGAAAGAAGAAAGTCGTGCCATTGATTCAACCACCAGTAACCCAATTTGGTCTCCTGATTCCTAGAATGTTACTGCTGAAAGATATGGCAGCAAAAGTACCAAAATGTGGCAGGAAAGAGAATGTTATAAAAAGTTTCAATTACATCACCCAGCCGTGGAGTTTAACAATCTGGATGCACCGGAGAACACAAAGCTGCTTACATGAACATTAGAATTGACCATTGACAGCACCCAGACAAGTGACTGGAATGGGAGTGGGGTCTATCAATGACAGAGATTCTATAAACCCACAGTTTAAAAGGGTGAATCGACCAGACATTAACTGAATGTAATTGGCAAATGTGAAACCCATTGTTTACTGGCCTGGTGCAGTAATATCATAACTCAGGGCTAGCGAGAAATAACCTAATTGAGGCCAATGCTATACACCACATGCTATTCAGTGGCTAAATTGCTAATAAATAAGTGACATTCGCATCTCCAAATAATCCAGGAATACTCTGATTCTGAGGATGTGAGTCACCAGAAGTAATCAGCTTTGAAGTATGTTGCAACCAGACCGTAGCCAAGGTTCCCCAAGTTATTATGATTCTATCTTAAATTAATTTATGTTTTAAAAGGGGCCAATGTAATGCTTCCTTGAATTAACGGAAGAATGAATTTATTAGTTACAAGACATGAGAAGGAATGATAACACAACACATTTGCATGCAGAGTCAGTCGTGAAGAGTAGATCATGGTATGTTATGGCAATTACAGTGGATGCTGCAGTAACATTGGTACTGGAAGCTGAGCAGTCGATTTTGAGTTTCTTGTCTTTGGCAGATGATTTAAACACCTTTGTCTTGGTTCTTTTTGACAGTGGCTAACTGGCAACACTTAGAGTGGCAGAGTATATGCCCCTTTCTTTACCTGTGATGCAGAGGTGTTTAATGACTGTTCTCAAAGCTGTGACTCTCACAATCATATTAGTCCCTTTACTAGGACATCACTAACACATACAGACTGGGTTTGAAGCTCACTTTTAACTCTTGTTCCTGTGTATATTTGAAAAGGGAAAATGCAGACGTGTTTCACACCCAGGCTGCTGTCTTTTTTTTACTACGGTGTTCTGAGATATTCACAGGAAACTAAAGTTCAGCTTTTGCTCCATTCCTCCCTTTGAAGTTTCTTTGAACCTGCAGTTGTGACATTCCAGAGTTTTTCTACAGTGACTGGATTTACACCCATGGTCATTTTGGCTGAGATATGGAGGACTTCTTTTCTCAGAGTGTAGTCAGTCTGTGGAATTCCTTATTGCAGAGAACTGTTGGGGCTAGATCATTAAGTATGTCCAAGGGTGAGTTAGATAGATCTTTAATTAGTAATGGAATCTAGAGTTCTAGGGACAAGACAAGAAAGTTTAAGATTATCAGATCAGCCATGATCTCATTGAATAGCAGAGCAGACTCAATGATCTGAATGGCCTACTTCTGCTCTTATATCTTATGGTGCTTCCAAAGGAAGAAAGAAAGACTTGCATTTGTATAGCACTACTCACAATAACTAGATGAATCAAAGTGCTTTGTAAATAAATGAGCATTTCTGAATTCTAGTCACTGCTTTAATGTAGGAAACATGACAATCAAATTGCAACATCAAGTTCCCACAAACAGCAATGTGAAGATGATCAGATGACCTCTTATTGTGTTTTTAATTGAGGGACAAATGTTAGTGAAAACACTGGCTTAATGACCCTGCTATTCCTCAGTATAGTTTCCCCGGGATCTTCAAGGAGTCACTGGAGTTGATATTCAGTGAGAAAAGTTTAAATACATGGTCCAAGTATTTTGGATTTGCCAATGCCACTCTGAAGATCCTTCTGCCATTCCCAACAACTTACAACTACAAGAACAGATTTCCACTACTACAAACAAAGTTTGATATTCAGCTGAATGTTGGAGCCCTCCAACTTGGAATGAGAGGCCATTTTTCCCATTAAATCCTCATGAATTATTTTGCGTTAGGAAGTGAAAGTGAGTAGAATAACACCAGTAGCTGGTTTACAATCTTTTAAAAACAACATGTTGGAAATCTGAAAGAAGAGTAGAAAATTCTCAAGAAATTTAACAGGTCTATTAGTATCTATAGAGCGAGAAATACAATTAATGATTTGAGTGCAAAGACTATTTTTAGGAACAGTTCCAAAGAGTCAAAATAAGGGTCTTGTGTTAACTCTGTTTTTCTTTCCACAGAAGCTGTCAGTGCTGCTGAGTTTCTTGAGCATTTTCTGCTTTTATTGCAGGGTCTTTTACATTGTCTGACCAATGTAGATGAAAAGATTTGAGAACCAGGAATGGCATCACCACAGAGTTCAATCCTTTGCTTACATGCCCAGAGTGGCACAAATCAGCCTGGAGCTCAGTGATCAGTGGTGTTCCGCAGGGATCTGTTCTGGGATCTCTGCTCTTTGTGATCTTTATAAATGACTTGGATGAGGAAGTGGAAGGGTGAGTTAGTAAGTTTGCCGATGACATGTAGGTTGGTGGAGTTGTGGACAGTGTGGAGGGCTGTTGTAGGTTGCAACAGGACATTGACAGGCTGCAGAGCTGGGCAAAGAAGTGGCAGATGGAATTCAACCCAGAAAGTATGAAGTGATTCATTTTGGAAGGTCAAATTTGAATGCAGCATACAGGGTTAAAGGCATGATTCTCGGCAGTGTGGAGGAACAGAGGGATCTTGGGGTTCACGTCCATAGCTGTGAGGTTATGCTGCAGCTCTATAAAACCCTGGTTAGATTACAGTTGGAATATTGTGTTCAGTTCTGGTGTCCTCATTATAGGAAATGTGTGGAAGCTTTAGCGAGGGTGCAGAGGTGATTTACCAGGATGCTGCCTGGACTGGAGGGCAGGTCTTATGAGGAAAGGTTGAGGGAACTAGGGCTTTTTTCATTGGAGCGAAGTAGGATGAGAGGTGACTTGATAGAGGTTTACAAGAAGATGAGAGGCATAGATAAAGTGGATAGTCAGAGACTTTTCCCAGGGCGGAAATGACAATTATGAGGGGGCATAATTTTAAGGTGATTGGAGGAAGGTATAGGGGAGATGTCAGAGGTAGGTTCTTCACACAGAGAGTGGTGGGCATGTGGAATGCACTGCTGGCAGTGGTAGTGGAGTCAGATACTAAAGAGACTTTTAAGTGACTCTTGGAAAGGCCCATGGAGGATAGTAAAATGTAGGGTATGCAGGGTAGATTGATCTTAGTAGGATAATAGGTCGGCACAACATCGTGGGCCGAAGGGCCTGTACTGTTCTATGTTCTAACCACTAGGATAGAACACAGGACTATTAAAATTGAGTGTTTGTGAGTGTGTGATAGGTTATCAATATCTCGTGTCTCCAGTTTTAGTTTGAGATTTACTTTTGAAGGATGAGCAGACATAAGGAAACAGAACAATATGTCTGTTTTGGTTTGAATTTTGAGGTATGGGATATGAAGGGAAACATAACAGCTCCCTTTTTATTAACGTCTGTGTTGACAGACAATCAACCGCTTGGAAATGAAAGGAGGACACAATCCAAGAGTCAGAACTGATGAGAACCAGGAAGGATGTGAATGAAAAACTAACTAAGCTTAACTAAATAGAAAACGTTCGTCATGCTGAATCATGAATTATACCACAGAGGTTCCAAGCCCTGCAGCACTGTATTTATCATGAAAATAAAGCCAATTATTTGGATAAGTTGAAGCTGCCTTGTGATATAAGAGTCTGAAAGGGCTAATGTGACTGTTAATAAGACTGTGAAAGCACAATGATGTCAGAAATCATACAAGAATAGACCTCGTAAGGACTTGTAGGGAATCAGATGCATTGCTGAGATGTTGTAGATCGTGTACAAGTATAAAATAAACTAGTTTCAGAAACAGACAGAAGACTGTGTCAACCCTAATAGTTTGACCATAAGGATGAACAGCCTCTTTCCCAAACTTTAAAACACCCAGTTGTTCTGCCTGTGCAATGAAGGGATTGATTTAACAACAATTCTGCTCTTCCCTGCTGTAGTAATAAGTTGTTGGATAGATGTTGTTCTTTATTAATTAGACTTTTATCATTTCCAGGCACTAAGAGAAAGATGGCATGATGAAGGAGAGGATCGCACATTCCTCACCAGACCTGCTGGATTTTTATTCCATTCATTTCATGGAACACAGAACAGTACAGCTCAGTACAGGTCCTTTGGCCCATGATGTTGTGCCGACCTATTATCCTACTCTAAGATCAAACTATCCTGCATATCTTACGTTTTACTATCATCCATGGGCCTATCCAAGAGTTGCTTAAATGTCTCTAAAGTATCTGACTCTACTACGCCCCCTGCCGGCAGCACATTCCACACACCCACCACTCTCTGTGTAAAGACCTACCTCTGACATCTCCCCTATACTTTCCTCCAATCACCTTAAAATTATGCCTAAGAAGTTCAATGGAAGGAAAATCCAGGCTTTCAGTTTCTTGGATTTAAACTTATCTCATTTGAAACTTGAGGACCACAGAAAGGTTTGGAAAGAAGGTAACAAGAAGCGATTAACTTCAATTGAAGAGTTGGACTACAGCACAGGCTCGATACATTCTACCCTTAGCTATAACTTCATGTTACTATGGTTATGGCTCCACTGTGAACCTCAATAGGCAACTTGAAACATGCAATTAACTACATCAAAGAACTGGCCATTTTTTAAACTCAATAGCTTAACAGCTAAACAATCACATACATACAAAGATAATTAAAATATATGAGAATTACAGATACCTTTCTACATTGCTGCTTAATACCTCATGCAGAGCTTTAACTGTTAGCTTCTGCTAACTGATGCTTGACTAACAAGTTAGATGAATGGTTAACAAAAATAATTCCTGCTTAACCGGTCATATGAAGGCACTTCTAGATGCAATGAAATAACTTATAATCAAGACATAATGAATGAAACGCCCTATAAACTGAAATGTACATAAAAATCATGTGATTCAATCAATATATTTGAACACAAGAGATTAGCCCTTGGGTATGATTACTCTCCTTAAAGTCATTGTAAATAGATTATGTAATGTGTAATTCCACCATATTCTATAATGTGTCTGACCAGTTGCTGGAGGGTGATAAATAGAGAAGGCAGCTAATGTTCAGGAGATGGACCCAGCCACAAGGTAAAGCAAATAAGGAATATACATTTTGAATGCTGATTATTTAATGAGTCAAGAGTGCAGACTATGAAACGAGGTACAGGTCCTTCTAAAATAGTTTGCTTAAAGGCTTTTCTGAAAATTAGAAAGACTGAAATGTTTTTAAATTTATAGTTGTACCATCACGTGTGTCACATATTGCTCGGTTATTGTTCAATTATTCACCAGTGAAGAATTTTTGAATGATTCAATGATAGTTTGAGGTGAAGAAGGGAGTGAAGAGATTTGTGTGGGGTACAAAAACTGACAGGAATCAATGGGACCATATAGTACGTCTCGTTTCTGTATTGTAAATTGATGCAAAATAGTTGAAAAACAAACACGTGGCAGAATTTAAACCACCAAAAGAAAAGCCCTGCTACATCCAGTTTTAATCTGACAGTTCTAATTATGTTATAACAATAAATCTGAGAAAGGACACAAAATCTGTGCAGAGTTGTTTACATCTTTAGTAAAAGTTGCTGATATCAAAGAAATAACTTCTTTTTGTGGACATAATTGTGAGTTATTTTGACATTACAAAGAACCTTTCTGAGAAATGGAAAATAGTAAGGTTTTTAAATTGCATTTTTGCATTGTGTCCATCAATTAGTTTCTACTAGGTGTATTCTTAATCTCAGTCCTTATCGCAAAAAAAATGGCATTTCTTGTGGTCTATCGAATGAAAACAAGGTTGAAAAGCACTAAGGTGTTAAAGAATTTTAGAAATTTTTCAATTCTGCCAGCTCTGAAATTAAAAAAATAAACTGTCTTTTTCTAGCACCTTTCATAACCGGAGAACACTCCAAAGTACTTCACAACAAATAGTTTTGAAGAGTAGTTACAGTTGTACTATTTATAAGACTTTTAAAACATCTAATCTATTTGGATATGTTATAACCCACTTCCATAGCAAGTGGAACTTTGAACTCAGACATTCTGGCCCAGAATTGGAGTTACTGCCACAGAAGCCCCCTTATACAAGTTATACATTGGCTAGATACACTTGTACTACTTTTCGTCCTCTTCGCTGAAGTAAATCTTATATTTTATTGAAATCAAATTAGGAGTACAAACAATGCATTTCACTCCTTGTGTCAATTCTCTTTCTCTTCTGATGGTGTTTTCCCCTTGTTGCTATTTCATCCAAAAGTCCTTATTTATGCGTCACTTAAAGAAATGTTTTCCTCCAATCCTAATCCTAATGCAAATCCTAATCTGCAATGGGAGCACCACAGTTAAACTGGATGTCCATAAATACATGTAGAAGTGTTTATTAGTCAAAAATACATTTAAATATTTTTGGATTGGTGCTCAATTAGTTTGGCCCATAGTCACTGCCTTCTGTACACACTCTTGTAGTGTCATCATTGTTAACAAATGGCTCAGAATGTTGATTGTGTTGATAGTAGAAGTAAATTGGTTCCTCATGGTGTGAGGGCTGGGAGCTGATAAATAGATACCACTCTGCTACAATCTGAACTAATCACGTCCCGATATAATAGTACCATTTCAGACATTTATTTAGGAGTCAGGCATTTATTTAGGAGCGCTACTTCATGCTCATTGAAGCATTAAACTATTAAAGATTGTTTTATTTTAACTATATGGTCCTGGAAAAGTGGCAGCAACTAGAAACTCAAAACCACTGTCCATTACTCTTCCTCATTTATTTCACCTCATACCTGATAAACTGTACATGTTTGCTCCATTTCTGTTTCCTTTCTGCATGAAGACTCAATCAAAACTGAACCATGTAACTTCTAAGCTCCAAATCCTAAGAACACAAAGATGTTCGATGTATTCGGTTGTTGATTACTGTTAAATGCTTTTAATCACACAACATATGCTACCATAAATTATCAGGTAGGCAACACTAAATAAGGGTAATGTTGATTTTACTTGATAGTTTAATCTTGGCCTCATTTATTTTGCTATCCATTATACAGCTCTGCCAATGTTCATATCATCATGCAAAATTGACTAGATATTCAGATTGGTTTGAACAATGGTCAGTTGTCTCTGGACTGTTCTTGTTGACCAGTTATTTTACAATTCTAAAGTTGCTATAAACGTTTTAAATGTATCTTCCATAAATTAGACAACATCAAATATAAAAAGAAAGTAAATGAGGAGGAATTTGTTTTTTAAAGGGATTGTTAGTATTTGGAATTCTCTTCCCTAGTGATCAGAGGAGGGTGGCTCATTGAACATATTCAAGGCTAAGTTGGATTTTTGATTGAGAAGGAAGTCCAGGACTGAGAGTGGGGCTGGATCAGGAAAGAAAGTGGAGTAAAGGTGACAAGCCAATCAGCTATGATCTTATTGAATGATGGCACAGGCTCAAGGGGCCGAATGGCCTGCTCCTGCTCCTTATGTTCTTGTGTTATTATTCACAATATGAAGAACACAACCTGGTAACGTGAAGTATAAATGCTCCCATGGGATTTTCCTGCAGTGTAAGTTGGTATTTGGAATTCAATCAATCTTCACATTTAATGGGAATAAAGAATAAAAGGGCAACTTAATGGCAACTTTAATGCTTCTGACTGATACATATTCCTTTCATTTACATCAGATCTGTAGCTGAAAAGATGGCTCATATGAAGATCCGGTTTAATAAGGTAAGAAGCTGTGTACTTGTAAAAGTCTTGTATCAGTGTCTATATTATCAGTTAGTGGGGGGCCACAAATAGAAGATGATCATGCTTCAGAACTTCACTGTAAAGCAGCCAAGGCAGTTGACATTCACAAGCTCAATAAAGGGTTAGGATTTGTTGTCATCTTGTTCTTAACAGGTGATAAAAAGCATTGAGTGAACAAAATCTGATTCGTTTTGTGAATTCAAAACAGCTTTTGCTTCAAACGAAGAAAATGAATGGTGTTCTCAAAGAACTTCAGAAAGGAACAATAAAGATCATTGCTCATTTCAGAGACAAGGAGTACAGCAAAATCTTCCTGGATTATAACACTCTGAAGGTACAGGCTGGCTGCTGCTGTATGATGCACCGGTCTTAGTTTTAACAGTAATTGATTTCCATAAATATACTTCCTTTCTTATCTTAACTAAGGTTATCGTACACATTAGTTGATGTTCCATGATACCATTCATTAAAACAATATGATACTCAATGTTCCGTCGAGAGACTCATAGAGATGTTCAGCATTGAAACAGGCCATTCAGTCCAACTTGTCCATACCGACCAGATATCCTAGATTAATCTAGTCCCATTTGCCAGCATTTGGCCCCTATCCCTCTAAACCCTTCCTATTCATATACCCATCTGAATGTCTTTTGAATGTTGTAATTGTACCAGCCTCCGCCACTAATACTGGCAGCTCATTCCATACACGCACTGCACTTTGCGTGAAAAAGTTGCCCCTTAGGTCCCTTTTAAATCTTTCCCCTCTAATCTTAAACCTATGCCTTCTAGCTTTGGACTCCCCCACCCTGGGTAAAAGACCTTATCTGTTTACCCTATCCATGCCCCTCATGATTTTATTAACCTCTATAAGGTCATCCCTCAGCCTCTGATGATCTAGGGAAAATAGCCTCAGCCTATTCAGCCTGTCCCTATAGCTCAAAGCAGGTGAACATCTATTTTTGTTTGAATGCATTCTTTGACTATCTTGGGGTCAGTACCATATCTGGTGACTATATAAGCAATAATCAGAAGAAGATGAAAATCCTTTCAGATAATTGCCTAGGAATGGGACAGAATTTTATGGCCACTCTGCAGGGAGGAAGTTGCAGGTTGGAGCATAAAATTCCCTGGGTGGCCTTCTCAACACCCTCCTAACCACTTCTCAGTTTTACGGAGGTGAGCGATGTCAGATGTCAATGATATTGAAAAATTTGTGACAGAAAGGTTCTCCAGTATCGTTGCAACACATTAAAATAAAACTGTATTTTCATGAAGAGTGCAAATTTAATTTTAAATATTAACATAAATTTTAGCTATTACCTAATCTTCTATTGCATTTATCAGCCATTAGAGGGCACCATTACTGCTGGTTGGAGTAGCCAGTGCAAAAAGACCTTAAAAGTTTGATCACTATTTTAAGGTTTCTTATTGTCAGAAATAGACTAGGTTGATTCATTCTCAATGATTTATTGCCTATTTTAAAAGGATCACAAGATAGTAATGAAATGTGACTGCAACTGGAAACAAGGTCATACTTCTTTTTGTGCTCAGGATGTCTATGACTGGCTGTTCCAAGAAATCTGTGAAACTGGACATTTTCCAAATAACTTTCTGCTGAAACATGGCTCAAAAGAGTTTCCTCTTAAAGGTAACATAATATGATAATAGTAAGTAAAACTGAAGCTGCTAATTAAAATAAATTTGTGCAGTACACTAGAAATTGTGCTGCAATTTAGCCTTTAATCTAGAAAGAATTCCTATCAGAACTTCCCAAGGTGAAAGCATATTTGACAAGGTGATGTGCATTTACTTTTGTTTTCTTGCAAGGTTGCTTTGACCTGGTTGATCCAGATGATGTTCAGTTCAGATTTCACATCCCTTAGTGCATACCTTTTGAAATTGGTTATCTGTCCCTCATGAGCACCCATAGCATATTTTTAATTAACTGAGTTATTTGATTCAGAGTCAGGTTTCCTGTTCTCTGGTTCCTGAATGTTATCCCCATTTATTAAAAAAAAGTTAAAAACTAAGCCAAATTCTGGGAAATGACAAAGTTTTAGCTTAACGTTTTGCTAGGAAGAAGCAGAGTCAAATCGCTCAGTTGAGCCTAACAGATTACAACTCCTCTGTCATATAACATCTCATCAACCTTCAGGATGTTTAATTATACTTGTCCATTTATTAATAATAGCTTGAACACTCAAACAGATTTGGGAATGCAGAAAAGTTACCTATAGAAAGGGTTGAACATCAGCATAATAAATGACTGACAGATGATTGGCACTAGAGATTGCTATTTTTCACCATTCGGTTTCTCCTGTGATGACATTTTCTGGGGGTTATTGTGGGTAGACTTTAATTGAGATGGATGCATCATAATGGCAGCTAAAATAATTGAAAAATTGCTCAGACATAAGATTAAATGTCATTCCTTTCAAAAGCTGTCTGTGCAACTGTTAAAATTTTGTCATCTAAATTATCATTTTATTTCTTTGTGAATAAAGAAAACATCTGGGACATTAAGCCTCACTTTATTCAGAGTGCATTTTATTTACTGATACTATACTGCAGGAACAGATTGAACAGACGCACATGGATTCCTTACTGTATGCAGATTTCTCTTTACAGTTGCAGTTATACATCTGCTGAATTCATGCTCTCTTTGACAGCAGTACCATATGGAATTGGATAGCCAAGAGCAAAATCTCTTAACATATAAATGGAAAATTTTAAAATATATTCTGTTTTTTTTTTCTTTTTTTATGGCTCATTGGTAAAGGAAAATTTGAAACCAGGAAGGTCTTCAATTTTAATATTCCAGATAGGGCCAGCTGCTGTGTTGATGAGAGGCTACATACATCATTCAGTGAGGTATATTAAAGTGCTGTTTATACTGCAATTATTTGCATTAATGTGCAATAATAGATATAGATATTTTCCCTCAATTTTCACTGTAGCTGTTATCAGATCACACAATGGGAGATAGCAAAATTAGCAGTTTATTCCTGATGTCTCTACATTTAAGATATAACTTTGTCACATGTCAGTTAAGAGATTTTCTGCCGGGATGGAATTACCCAGCTTCCTCTGTTCTCCCTGTGCAATGAGTCTGCATAATATGTCTTTCTGTGTGACTTCTTTAGCAAACACCAAGGACATCCCAGTTGGAGACATAAACAGTCCATTAGAAGTGCAAGAACAAGAAAGGGTAAAATCATTTCTCTTCTTAAAAAGACTGAGAGAAAATAAAAAAAAGTGTGCTTCCAACTGTGTAAACTTACAGGTCATGCCTATTCAGCATGATGAACGATTATCCAGACACAGTATGTGATAAATCCAAGCTAAAATAATCTAAGCAGCTCATAGTTCATTTAAACATTATTGGAAAAGCTCAGCAGGTCTGGCAGCATCTGCGGAGAGAAATCAAAGTTAACATTTCGGGTCGAGAGACCCTTCTTCAGAACTCAGGTCACTCGACCCAAAACATTAACTCTGATTTCTTTCCACAGATACTGCCAAACCTGCTGAGCTTATCCAGCAATTTCTATTTTTGTTTCTGATTTACAGCATCTGCAGTACTTTCGGTTTTTATTTTGTTCATTTAAACATACTGGAACCTCCATAATCCCTTATTAAAATTGCCAGAATGCAAAGTCTTGATTCCTTGATCATTATTAATACTTACCTGTGACCAGAATGCCACTAGATCTTATGCAATGAGCAAAATTTCATCCTGCCAAATTTTGCCACTCACATGTCAGCTTTTTTCATTAAGGCGGGTAACAAAAGTCCAAAAACAAATTAAAGTTTGGCTTATTGGATTCCAATCAGCATATGGAATGTTTCCTGTTTGAATACATTTTGTGGGAGTTTGGGTCTGTTTTCATTCTGGCACAATCAAGCATTTACATGCCATGTTTTGCAGCTTTCTCTTATCCTTGGAAGGTGGCTGTTCTTTATTGCTCTCTGGCCACGGAAGCTAATTTGATATATTGAGGGGAGCTGCATTGTTATGCTCTCAGTTGATGGTATTGCAGGACAAGTTGGTTCCCAGACTGAAACCTGGCTTGGTAGATCATATTTTTTTAAAAATTCGTGCAGTATGTTTTCATTGAAACATATGCACATGTTGCTGAAATTTTGTTTCAACTAAAACAATAGTTTATTACACAAAGAAATGAAAATGAAATAGAACAAACTAAACTATTTACATATACCACAATTTGAATAATTTTGAAACATATTGCAAGACAAAATCTTTTCCCTCCCAACACTGTCACTTTATAGTACTTAAATACCTAAGAGAGAGAGCTCCCTTTTCTATCATGTCTATATGTTTAACTTAGATATTTTCAAATTCTCAGTCTTGAGAACTTGATAATTTTTTATTTGACTATTCACATAACTGAGCTTAAGCTCAGCTTCAAGTAATGTCTTCAGAGTTCTAAACCAAACACTTTTTTGGTCTGGAATTTTCAAAGTAAATCTCTTATACGGAGGTAATCTATTTCCTAACTATTCTGAACTTACTCCTTTCTCCAGGAGAAACTGCTCTTATGTCTGTCTCCAGCCGGGTGTTCCATGAACTGCCCAAAGACTTTTCCAATCTCTAGTCTTCTCAGCGAAACAACTAATTCTTGATTCTTAAAATTAAAAAAAACAAATGCATTTCAATGTTTGCTTCCTCCAACCATAAAACACTCAGTACAAACAAATTCCCATTATCACTTGCAGTAGGGCCCCCAGTCAGCTGCTTTCTAAGACATCACCGGCACCTCCACATCATACTAGATGCAAGATCATGGCTGTCAAAAGACTGACAAATTAATTGTTAAACTCCCCCCTTCATTGCACATAGGCAAAAATGCACATTCCATTTGTTCAAAATCCAAACTGTGAAATATGTTTACATCACACAGCTTACATCATGGAATCTACAGACTTGAATTTCTGCAATTTGCATTTATACCATTAATACCTATTGAGACTTTACCAATTTGAAAAAAAATCTGCAATAGGAATTTCTAACCATATATACCCAAGTTCTCTAACATTTCAATATGGAAAGACCATTTTTATTTCGTTTTGTTTTGGAATGAGGCATAAAAAAATGTGAAAAGACACTGCTTTAAACTAAGGAAATTGTAAGGAAGTGTTTTCAGTTTTACAAACAAGTTACAGGAGCACATTGTGAGTTGTCTCTACAGTGTTGCTTTCTTCAAGCAATGAAGGAGCATTCCAGATGGAATAAAACTGTTTATGTGTGTTCATGGTAGCTTTGCCAAAAGACAACATTTTGTTTGGCCTCTCAATCAACACTAGTTGTTTTGGGGTCAGGAGGACCCCCCATAGTAACAACCATGAGGTTGTAGACATACTCGCCAAGCTGGTGGGTTTGGTTGCAAACCTTTCGTCACCCTGCTAAGTAACATCGTCAGGGCGCCTCCGGTAATGCATCGGTGTTCTGTCCCGCTTGTTATTTATATGCCTCGGGTTGCTGGGGTGGTTAGTACTACTTCCGGTTTTGTTTCTCAGTGGGTTTGTACACAGGGTCTAATTCAATGTGTTTGTTGCTGGAGTTCCAGTTGGAATACCAGGCCTCCAGGAATTCCCTGGCGTATCTCTGTTTGGCTTCTGCGATTATCGACATGTTGGCCCAGTTGAATTTGTACCCCTCATTGTCCGTGTATAGTGAGACAAGTGAGAATTGGTCATTCCTGAGCAGGTGGTTACAGCCTTGTGCATGAACAATACCACAGGAAAATCCAGCCTGTGAAAAGAATATGTCATTTCTCACCCTCACTCACTTCTGTGAGGAGAAATAAAAGAAAATCCCTAATAGCTAGCTGTTCTTCCTCATCCTGCCTTGCAAGATTTTCTCTCTGTAAGTCATGTGTTGAAGGGAAAAGGGAAAAAGAAACACCTTCAGAAGCACTCAAAGGGAAATTTCTCAACCAGTGAATGAAAGACTGAGAATCAGTGTACTCATAACCATACGTCATCCCCAGACAGTTGGAAAAAAAAATTGAAAGGAGCTGAAAGAAAACAATTCAGTAATGTTGATGATCCAGATTGGTGCCAGAACTGTGCTTCTCTGACTTCTTTCTCCACCCAACCCTCAATAGTTGTGTCTCGTCTTGTCTGTGTTTGTCTGTATGTGTATGGGAACTTTAAGAAGAAGGTAGAGTTTAAGTTATAAATTTGTAGAGGAGTATTCAAATTGAGTACTTTTGCCATGAGTCAAAAACAATTTATTTGCAACAAATAATTATTTATTTGTTAGTGGAAAATATTGGGTATGCATTTTCTAATCTAAATTAGACAGTTAGGTAGAATTGAATGATTTGGTGGTTTTATCAAAGTTTTACATCTGTGATGACTTTGCGAATAGTGGGGTTTGATTTCCTGTGTGCTACTTCAGTGAATAATGACAAATGGAGCTGACTGATTTTCATCTGTAACCTACAAGATCTCGACTTTGGTGTCACACAAGCACTTACAAAAATGGGCTTGTATTAGTTAATCTTTAATAGTTTGAGATTTAAATTCAAATCTGTAGTCTAAAAGATCATCCCCTACCTCCTAAATATCTAATTTTAATGAAAATTTTCAGTTGAATTAAACACGGGGCTATTTGTTTAGATAAATTAACATGGTTAAAAGCCGTGATCTTGTTTTGTTACTAGCTGTCATTTAGAATGAAATTGAAAGTTGCAATGAGGCAACAATTACCACAGGTAATAAACAGGTATAGTGTTCACTTCTCCCTTTAGAGTATCATAAAGCACCAGCAAATGAAATACTGCCACGTGTAGTAATATAAAAAATGATTTTGGGGCTGCATCTTACTTTCTTTGGCTAAAAGCAAGTTATGTCATGCTTTTTGAAGACATTTTCACTGTGAGCCTAGATCATAGATCATAGAATCCCTACAGTGTGGAAACAGGCCCTTCGGCCCAACAAGTCTACACCGACCCTCGCAGAATCCCACCCAGACCCATCCCCCATAACCCACCTAATCTACACATCCCTGAACAATACCGACAATTTAGCATGGCCAATCCACCTAGCTTGCACATCTTTGGACTGTGGGAGGAAACCCGAGCACCTGGAGGAAACTCACACAGACACGGGGAGAACGTGCAAACTCCACACAGAGTGGAATTGAACACGGTTCCCTGGCACTGTGAGGCAGCAGTGCTAACTACTGAGCCACCATGCTGGTCCTCTACACAACAGCTATGCTGTTGCCATTTTAAAGCATTCCACTCCCCCTCTGACTGTCTCTGTTCTCTCCGTTTCCAAGTACTTAGTTCAATGCACAAGAACCTGTTCCTTTGGACCATCTCTCACCATCCCTGCCCTGCCATCCCAACACTCAAGACTCAATGGCCTTTCCTACCCTAGATTCCCTCCATAATCTAGCCATCCTGCCAGGGACTCCCTGCACCCTTGGCCAGCTTTCATGACCTGGACTACATGCTACCCTATCTAGTTTCCCACCCTCAGATTCCCTGTCTTCTTCAATAAGCCTTCCTCCCTCGACTTGCTGCCTTCCTCAATAAGCCTCCTCCCCTTGACTTCACTGCCTCCTTCGTCTAGACCACCTGCCCTCCCTTGGCCAGCCTCCTGGTCCCAGGCTCACTGACTTGGATTCCCTCCATTTCCCAGTCAGCTTCCTAGTATGATTTCTCAACATGTCTCACTAACAATGGATCCTGTCCCTACAGCATCCCTCGTGTCTGATTCCATCCCTATCTTACCATAGGCTATCCTGGGACAACTCACCATTCAGCAGGTATCTGCTGGAAGATCAGCATCCCCAGTGCCTGTGCCATATTCAAAAGATCATTGTGCACCTGGATGAGCACTGGCATTCCGAAGCTGCCCTGCTTGTTAATGGATGGACTTGGAACAAGGCAGAGAAGGAGAAGCTGTTGTCAGCATTGCCCAAATGGATCTAGAAGTCCTAGTGCAAAGGAGAGGCATTGTCTTTCCAGAGGATTAGCAAACGTGTCAGCAATAACAGACACTAGCTGCCTGGTCCAAAGTTACCATCCAGGGCAGCGCTGTCACAACAGTGCGGGGGAACATCCAACTGTGCAATTAGAAGGTCAATGGCCTTCTTCACTCACCAGGGTAACAGCCACACACCTCTCCCTGCTACCTCACCCTTTCTCTGTTATTGCACACACTCCCATCAAAGCCCATGCTCTGCCACTCTCACTCTCTCTTGTAAGCCCCAATCCTAAACTCCCATACCACTAATCCTCTGTGCTGTCTACTCATGAGCTCAGCACCCTTCACCACCACTGCACCAGCACTAATAGCTGAGCCAGCCTCTTATATCACATTCAATCCCTCACTTTCTCTCGTTAGAGGGAAAGAGAGCCCACAATAAAGCAGGAAGGTGCTGGATGGGTGGAGAGATGCTGGGCATCAGATGCCTCAGCCTGTAGGAGGAGAGAATCTTGGTCCTAGCAGGAGAACTGTTCTGGTGGCGATGCTAGGACATCCATCTACTGCTAACTGAGTAAGTACCACTCTTCATTCCACTGCAACTCTTGCATTAACCCGGCTTTCAGTATCACCCTTTGCAGCTGCTTCAGACCAGTGGCTGTGACACCTCTCTCTCTCTGTCTCTCTCTGTCTCTCTCTGTCTCTGTCTCTCCCATAGGGATTATCAGGATGTCCACCACCCCTGCAGAGAAATGGCCAGCTCCACTTGAAGCCACCTTGTCAACCTCAGAGAATGAGAGTACCAAGGTCTCCGAGGAAGTATTGGGAAGGCTGCCTCCTGTATCCCCCCACCAGCTCAGACACTGACACCTAGCCTGAGAAAGTTTGGGAGCACTAGCTGGTGAGCACCTCACTGAGACATCTCTGCAGCTGTCTGAGGAAGAATAACCCCAGGTCTCCGTTGTTCAGAGGATTTCTGGAGACCAGGCACCGGTTCAGCCCCAGGCAGGAGAGGACTTTGTTGTCAGCAATCCGGGAACTTTATCCACATGCACAGGGAGGAACAGGAGCAGCAGACAGGGATGTGGGAGGCAATGGCCCTCACTGCACAGAGGCTGCAGCAATGTAGCTACACTATGGAGAACCAGATGCCTCAAACATCCGAGTGTCTGGACAGGTTGGTGGTTGGTATGGAGAGCCAGACCCAGCACTCTCAGTGTCTTCTGGAGGGGCACACACATGTAAACTCCATCACCCCAGCTATTGGTCCTCAGGACCGAAAGGCGTGGCAACAGGGACTCAGGGAACCTGGCATGCAATTCAAGTGCCTTTTCCTCGCAAGGACATATAATGGTGCGAGGAAGCTGGAGAAAGGACCACACACAGGCCCCTCAGAAGTCTCCTCTTGGCCAAGCCCTCCACCTCCACCCTGCCTGCTTTTGTCCAATCCTCAAAATTGAGGAGGTCCATGTGACTCTGCAAGAAGACCCTCAGCTGGCCTCGCCCATCACAAATGCCCCAGGCTTTCCTGACCAAACCTCCTGGGCCAATGGGCTCCATTGCAGAGCAAGCTCCCTGCAGCCCAGCTGTGGAACCCGGGACTACATGAATACCTGGTCAGAGGGCCAGAAAGAAAAGAGAAAAGTGTTTCCAGCACATTTTGGTGGCAGAGTGACATTGCATTGTGTGTGAACTAATACATTTGTAAAAAAAATTTATTATTTTTGTGTTACATCTTTGCTTGTTTCTGTCACCATGTAGCCCAGAATATACCATATGCAAGCATAATACCTGACATCATGTCCTCATAGGACTTAGCATGGATCAGTGCCTGTGATCAGAGCCTGCTGCAAAATGTGGAAACAAGAGGAACAAGGTATACAATGGGTTCTGCTGACAACTTTGTCCCTCATCCAAAAACATCTCTATTGTTTTCCCAACCTCTGTGTCCAAAACTGTTGATATGAATGAGGTGGCCTATTGATGTCTGGGTCAGGGAGGTGTATAGCAAACAGCTAATGACTAAGATCAGCAGAGCTCAGGAACACTACAAGTCAGTGTCCTATATAGTGTATGGGTTTTTGTGGAATGTTGTTGCCCTTTAAAGAGACTCACATCAAGTCTTCCCTCACATGTCTTTAACGTGTATTTAACACTGAGATAGATAGGTTTTCGATTAGTAAAGGGATCAAGAATTATGGGAAGAAGGCAGAAGAGGGGGTTGGGAAACATATCAGTCTTGATGTGCCGAATGGTGTAATTCTGCTTCTAAATCTTATGGTCTTCTGTCACGTTTGCAAAGTGGTTCTCGTACTGGATAAGTGATCCCGAGGCCGGGGTGAGTGATTTGTAGATTTGGAGGCATGCATTTTCACCATAGCGGACGCCAATCTGAATTCAGTTAATTCAATAAGTTTGAAGTAAAAAGTAAGCATCAGCAATAATGACTACAAAACTGTCAAAGTGGCCAAAAAAAACTATCTGATTCACTGCTGCTCTTCAGCAAAGCTAATCTGCTGTCCTTTCCCAGTCTGACTTATGTGTGACTCCAGACCCAGAGCAATATGGTTGACTTGAAACAACCCTTGCTTAGTGAGTTGCTTGGTTGTATTCAATACAGTGGCTCACCACTGTCTTCTCAATGGGAGACAAGAAAGGTCAATAAATAACCTTGCATCACATCTCACAAATTAATTTTTGAAAATACAGAAATGAATATGGTCAAAAATGAGCAATCTTAAGAATCACGAATTCTGAAACATAAATCTTTGCAGCATAAAGAAGTCACTATTGTCCTGTTTAGTTTGAAAAGTTGATTGCCTTACAAAGTCACAGGGTTAAACTTCTGGTTATTAAACCAAAACACATCAATAAATAAAGCTCATTACAATTCTGCCTTGTAAAAGATGGCAAGCATTAATAAAAGGAAGCACAGATGTTTGAAGATGCAGTATGTCTTTTATTTTCATTACTAATTAGCCCAATATTACTCATGCAGATACTTGTGTACAAATAAGTTAATTAAGCTTAGTTGATGATGATCAGAGAAATAATATTAAAGCTGTGATGCTGCAGTAAATCCTTCCACAGCCATTGGAAACAAATTACACGGCAGGACTTACTCAAAAAACAACCCACAAAAGAATTAAAATTCCAAAATCTTCAACATTGCCCTGTAGGAGCCTGTTGGTGCTGAATTGCATTTATGATAATAACTTTAAAATGGCTTAACCTTTTCAGTAATGATGCCAGCCATTGCAGATGCTGATGGAATGTAAGTCTTTGAAGGGTTTCATAATATCACCTTCATTTGAATGTATTTGTACTCCAAAAGCTGTTATAAAAAGGATGTTTAGCCTCATTGGCTGATGGCAGTAATTGATATTATGATCACTTGTTGTCAAACTGAGGGCAGCTGACAAACCTGGCCTCTGCTCTCACACTTCAATTATCCTCAGACTATCTTCGTTTGCCAGACATGGCTTGTATTCACTACATTCATAAGTTATGCTTCCTAAATTGTTAGCTTATGAAGTAAAATCACTGTCACATCACTAATCACTGATAATTTGTTTTACTGGGATGCTTTATCAACTGATCCAGTAATTAGAGTTTGATAATTGAACAAATCATCTGTTTTATTAATATAAAGCTTCATTGAAAGAATAAAGATATATGGCCAGAATATGCAACTAAAAACATTATCATATCTGAGCCTGGATGTTGCACTGAGATAGTATTGCTGCCAAAGTGAGACAGTGTGACTTTTCTGCTGAATTCCCCAGACCCCTGTAACCTTGATCCATTTTTCTGGCTAACCTTGTTTTGAGTAAGTGCCTGGCAGTCTTTCCATTCTGTTGAGAGAACTCACCACTGCAAAACCAGAAATCCTCTGAAGAGTGAGGAGCAATACTTGGAGAGTAGCCCACTGAAGATTTAAGAACCATTATGGTTCTTGGCTCAGAAGAAGTCCACTTTCATTCATGAAGGTGACGGAATTTGACTTCTAAATCTATCTTTCTGGAGCTGGCTTTGGTGCTTTCCCCACCTTTACAGACTGTGTATCATAGAATCCCTACTGTGTGGGAGCAGGCCATTCAGCCCAACAAATCCACACCACCCCTCTGAAGAGTATCCCACCCTGACTCAAACCCCTAGGCCTGCATTTCCCTGGGTCAAACCCAAACATCCCTGGACACTATGAGCAATTTAGCATGGCCAATCCACCTAGCCTGCACATCTTTGGACCAGAGCATCCAGAGGAAACCCACGCAGACACAGGGAGAATGTGCAAACTCCACACAGACAGTAGCCTGAGGGTGGAATTGAACCCGGCACTGGCGCTGTGAGGGAGCAGTGCTAATCACTGAGCCACCGTGCTGCCCTGTGACCCACCCTGTTCTACTCTGTATGTGGGTTGGCTGCCCAGCATTGGGAATCACAGTGCAAGCATCTATTTTCCTTCACTTGGCCTCCAAGCCATCTTTTACATTTGGAAGACAAATTCAAACAGATGGAAAGCTGAAAACCAGACTAGTGTTGCAAGAGAAATATTTAAATTTCAGTTCAGAAGCAGGAATTGATAGAATAATATAGCACAGATGGGACTCATCTTGTTCGTCAGACCTGTTCCGCTTTTGTAAGACTTCTGCAATTAGTTCCACTCACCTGCTCTTTTCTCTTAGATCTCCAAGTTTTTCCATTACAAAGAAAGGAAGTCTTACATTTATGTAGTGCTTTTTTTGACTGCATAATATCTTAAAGCACCTTACAAGCAATGAAATAGTTTGGAAGTGGAATCACTGTTGTACAAATGCAGAAGCCAATTTTGACGTGGCAAGCTCCGGAAAGCAGAAATGTGAGAATAACCAGATCATCTATTTTTGCAATGTTACAAGAACTACACATTTTTTATTTCAAAATCTAAACTGGAAAATTTGATCTTTGGATTATTTGTTGTTTTTATTACACACTCAAAGGAAAAGTAGATCTATGTGGTCACTCATTGGTTATACAAGGGGAAGCAATTTGTGTTTGAGAAACTAGATTTGAAAGTAAATGGCACCAGGTGCTTTGTGGTTGGATAGAGATGAAACTACTCCGCAACAGATTTTGGATTGGTTCTCTTTGTAAGAGTCTCAGTGAACTGAGACGTGAGAGAGCAGTTGACTTAGACCACCAAAATTCTGCAAGCATCTGAGATCAGTCTCTTTTACTCTCTTTGTGAGTGGAAAAGAAATAACACCTAAGGAATCTGCAACAAAGAAACTTCTAACTCAAGCCAAGACCTGGGTCCAAGTGACTAAATTGAGTACCAACATGGTCAAGAACACTCTGATATCTTCTCCAGAAACAAAAACCAAACTGTGAGAAACCCCTTCATTCTATCCCTTTCAGTTTGGACTCTTGACCACAGACTTTGTTCCTTTTCACCTCTATTTTCCATCCACAATATTCCTGAAAACTATTTGTCTCATCTATCCTGTCCATCTTATTTGTGAATGAATGTGCATTTGAATTTAAAGTGTCGACAATTTGGTTGCATATTAGTACTTAATAATCCATTTGCCACATACTTGAAGATAAGTATGTTAAAATAAATAAGTTTTTTTGTTTTTCTGCTCATTATTGAAATATGGTTGAAGTATCATTTATCTTAGATAATGGTCACAGTTAGGCATTAACCATCTGAATGATAGACTTTGTCAGAATTCACATTTGTGTGAAAAGAGAAAACTGGCTAAGGCTACAGTGAGAACTCTCCTTCTCAACCTCACTCTTCACCTGAGGCATGATGACCCTCAGGTTCAACCACCACCAGTTGTCTCTCTCAAATGAGAAAGCAGTCCTCTGGATTTATGCATCTTTACCTTGGAGATTATTTTTAAAAAATTAACCTCTGACCTGAATCTAACCCATTGGGATTTGACTGATAAAATCAAGCCAAAAGCAAAAATTTTGGATTTGGTTCCACCCACCGTTTTTAAAGCTTGCTTGATGCATATTGGCCCTGCATTAGTAAAGGAAGTCAAGCCCATGTTATTTTGCTTGTTACAATTGGTTAGAGGAGACATTTATTCTCCCACTCTTTAGGTTGCTAATGAATCAAAGAACATTGATCTGCACTTTCTATCAAAACGAAATGTTTGACAAGCCTTCATTTATTTTGGAATACCCGATTTGATAGCATAACTTGGAAGAGTTTGTCATTATACACATTCTGTATGATGGCAATATGATAAAATGAGACTGACTGAAACACAACCTTAAAAACGATAAGGTTCAGTAAATACCCTTCTAGTTTTAAATTCCATAAAGTTCTAAGGGAGTCTTGCTTTCTTTTTTCTCTTGAGGCACTACCTCAAGGAGGAGACATTAACACTGTTTTACTTGATGTTACAGATGCGCATTAAGGATTTTATTGCACTAAAACATAGAACATATTTCGGTACAGAACAGGAACAGGCCATTCAGCCCCCAATGTTGTGCTAAATATGACACTAAATTAAACTAATCCCTTCTGCCTGACCTTAGTCCAAATCCCTCTATTTCTTGCATTTTCATGTGCCTATCTAAAAGTCCCTTAAATGCCTCTATCATATCTGCCTCCACCACCACCCCTGGCAGCGTGTTCCAGACACCTATCACACTCTGTAAAAAAAACTTGCCCCTCACATTTCCTTTGAACATTCCCCCTCTCACCTTAAATACATTCCCCCTAGTTTTAGATATTTCAACTCTGGGAAAAAGATTCTGATCGTCCTCCCTATCTATGCATCACATAATTTTATAGACTTCTATCAATCTACCCTCTGCCTCCGCAGCTCCAGAGGAAACAACACAAGTTTTTCTAACACCTCCTTAAAGCTCATACCCTCTAATCCAGGCAGCATCCTGCTAAACCTCTTCTGTGCCCTCTCCAAAGCGTCCACATCCTTCCTGTAATGTGGTGACCAGAATTGAATGTAATACTCTGAGTGTGGCCTGACCAAAGTTTTACAAAGCTGCAACATGACATCCTGACACTTGTATTCAATTCCCTGACCAATAAAGGAAAGCATGCCATATGACTTCTTCACCACCCTATCTACTTGCATGGCCACTTTCAGGGAGCTACAGACTTGAACCCCAAGATCCCTCTGTACACCAATGCTGTTCATGGTCCTGCCATAAACTGTATACTTTTCTTAACATTTGATATCCCAAGGTGCAACACCTCATACTACTTGGATTAAACTCTATCTGCCATTTCTCTGCCCATATCTGCAACTGATCTATATCCCACTGTATCCTTTGACAACCTTCTACACTATCCACAACTCCACCGATCTTTGTATTGTCTGCAAATTTACTAATCCACCCATCTACATTTTCATCCTTGTCAATTATATATATCACAAACAGCAGAGATCCTGGTACGGATCCCTGAGGAACGCCACTAGTCATGGACCTCCAGCCTGAAAAACACCCTTCCACCACTACCTTCTGCCTTCTATGGGCAAGCCAATTCAAACGGCCAAGTCACCATGGATCCCATGAATCTGGATGAGCCTAGCATGAGGGAGCTTGTCGAAAACCTTACTAAAATCCATGTAGACAACATCCACTGCTCTACCCTCATCGATCACCTTTGTTACCTCCTTGAAAAATTCAATCAAGACATGACCTGCCCTGCACAAAGCCATGCCGACTGTCCCCAATTAGGCCTCGTTTTTCCAAATACATGTAAACCCTATCCCTAAGAATTCTCTCCAATAGCTTCCCAACCACTGTTGTGAGATTCGCTGGTCTATAGTATCCTGAATTATCCCCATTTCCCTCCTTGAACAGAGGAATAATGCTAGATACCCACCAGTCCTCTGGGACCTCTTCAGTGGCTAATGAGGACACAAAGATCTTCGTCAAGGCCCCAGCAATCTCCTCTCTTGCCTCTCTCAATAACCTGGGGGTAGATACCATTGGGCCCTGGGGACTTATCAAATTTAATGCTCTTCAGTAGACCCAACACCACTTCTTTCTTGGTCTCAAAATGCCTCAGCATATTAGCATGCACCACACAAATCTCATGAGCCTCCATATTTTTCTTCTGGGTGAATACTGACACAAAGTACTCATTTGGGATCTCACCCACACCCTCTACCTCCAAGCACAAATTCCTGTCTTTATCCTTGAGTGGTCCTACTTTCTCCCTGGTTATCCACTTGTTTTTAATGTATGTATAGTGAAAGTTTTTTTTTGGCCTGGTTCTCTCACCGCCTCCTCATTCATCTCAGCGCTGTTTGTAGAGTCGGACTGTGGATAATGTGTTTCCCTGAATAACTCCAGATCGCATTCAAACTAGTTCTTCTGTATGCAGAGTGTAGGAATCAATTCTAGGAGACAAGACAAGATGAAATGGAAATACAGATCTGTTTTATTACTTTTTGATGCAGTTCGTTTCTTTTAAATATATTTTCAAAGGGAGCCAATACATTACAAGCCTAGCAATCCATAAACAAATATCTGAATGAATATTGATTATGTTTTTCAGACCTTACCTACCGTAGTTCCACCCAACTTGATTTTATATCCTCACAGGATGATTGCAAATGATTTTGATTTGAAATCTAACTATTAAGGAAATGTAACTAATTTACAATTAATCACTAAAATCACTCATAACTTCTTGGTTGGTTGCTAACTGCATTGAAATTGTGACTTTTGACATAATTGAAACAAATTACAATGAGCTTTTGGTGTAAGTTCTTCAACTTTTGTTCATTACCTTTGGCTAGTGTCCAAGCAGCCACATTGAATGGGGATCTGAAATGGGACTTTCTATAATAATTCCTGTCGAATTGCATTTCAATTCCATGCTGAAACAGGTAAAGACAAGTCAGCAAATTTATTGAAAACATTTGTATTTTTCAACTGATTTTACTTTTTTCATTCCAGACCAATCAGCAGGGAGGCAATGAAAGTTCTTCAGGTGTAAATCTTTCCAAACATGTAATACGGTTTGACCTACCCATGGATGTTCACTTACTCGAAGGTAACTGATTGTTTGTTGCTGTCGTTATCTCATTTCAACTAGCAATTTTCTGGACAATGAGGTGACTCAGGTGATCTTCACTGATTTACCATGAAATCGATGTTATCAGGAATTAGGAAGGTTGGCAGCATGAAATGTGTAATACATAGGTAACTTACAGATTTTCTGAGGTTGGGTGTGACAGGCGATGGGGCTGGGTCAGAATTCCAAAGGGCTGCCAATTTTGACACACCTACAGCAATACCTTTCAGAGAAGGATGACATCAGGGGCATGAAAGGAAACAACAATGTTGAGAAAGAAGTAACATCTTTTGAATGAGGGAATAAACAATAACTCAGTGGTAAATCAGGACTTCAGTTCCTTTCTGAAATAACTCCACAGAGACTGGTATCCCGTAACCAAATCACCCTTTATTTACACATGTATAATACTTGACACTGGTCCGGCTTCCTCAGAGCCAGCTCTTAGAGTTAACAAGATGTCTGACACTCCTGTTTATATCTGTCAGGGCTTCCTGATTGGACCAGATTAACAGCCCCAATCAGGGAACTCATATTCTATGAGGTCCACCTGGCTGACCTTGTACAATCACCACACTTATTTAACTCTCTCGACTATTCCATTTTCAAGCCCCTAAAAATGAAACAGTGAGATTGCTAAGATCCCCTTGATGTAGTTAAATCCAACATCCACTGAAAACCTACCTGACCGGTGACCAGCAAACATCTGATTCACAAATGTTATTCAGCATCCATATGAAGAGGACCAGGAAAATTGGTTTAAAAACCAAAGAGACACAGCACTCTGAAACCCAAAGAAAAGTCACCTTGGAAACTAGACAGAATGTGTCCATGGTGCACCCATTTTTATCCTGTTTAATGCTTGTGTGCACAACACAAAGCTAAAACATCTATCTGGAAAATTAATCATACATTTAGTATTAAAAAACTTGCCTCCTCTCTCCTATAACTAGAGTTTATTCCAGGGCAGAAAGTATTCACAGCGACAATTTAACTGAAGAGGAAGGTAGGACCAAAGAAAAGTCATAAAGTTGCATTCAAATCCCACTTGCTATAGCACATCACTTCAAATAAAGTTGGAATATTTTCTGCTTTGTGTTGCAGGCATGTCACCAACTCAATACTTATGTTCCCATTGCCGCTGTGATGAAGATTTAACGTTGTTGTACAAAACAGCCTTTATTAAGCAAGATAAGGATAGGGATGGACGAATTGATATAAAGGTAGGAGATTTCCCCCAGCTAAATGAAATTTATATTAGTATGGAATAAAACTAGTACCTTGAGGTTTTGTAAGGAATATCAAAGTTTTCGCACAATCCTTTTAATGCTGACTATATAAATGTTACAGTTTCTTAAAAACCTAAAAGAACGTCAATTATCTTTGAATTATTGCCAATGATTCCCTGAGCCATGTGCCAATTGGCAAAGGATTAAGCAGATTGGAGAGTTAAGTATGTGGCACGTAGAGTGGTTGGGAAGGGATTAAGATTCATGGGGACCAAGCACCAGTATTTAGGAAAAAGAGAGTTGCTTGGTTGGGGTAGGCTCTACTTAAACGGGACTGGCACCGTTGTGTGAATACGGCTTTAAGGTGGGAGGGGAAAGGTAAATATGGGGTGGAATCTTCTCAGGCCCTGAACAATGTTGGCAGTGGCAAGAAGTTTGTGAGAATCATGTGAGAAGTCACACATGACCTTTCTCGCCATCAATGAGTTGCATTTTCCCAAGTCTCGGACGTTGGGTCCTTACAAGTAGGCAGCAAGGGATTGATGAGGGATTATCGCTCGTTATCATCCTCAATCCTACATAATCCCACCTCATTGGTATGCAGGCTCCCGATACCCCAATTGGCAGAGAGAAACTAGATGCTGAGAACTCCTGACATGAAAGTCAGAGCAGACTCCAGCTCACTGCTTGTCCCTCCAGACCTCTATCTTAGACACCAACATTTCATGGCACGACCCCTGGGCAGTGGCAGCATATTCCCCACATCCACATCCATTGGCGTCTGACATGTACCAGCCTCACATCTTCATGGCACACTTCTGATCTGCATACAGGATGCTTCTACACTTCAGGGCTGCACTGGAACCTTTCATTGAAATGTTGCTGCGAGGAGACTTTGCATGTGGGCGCAGACACCCAGCTCATGAACATGGACCAGGCTGCATTCCAGGGCTGTTCATTTGCTCTCTTAGCATTCACTGACTTTACACCTACCTGGCTGCTCACTGCATCCCTGTTTTTCTTTGCCTTCCTTGTATTTCAGCATTTTACCCCCTCACCTGTATCTTACAGTCTCACAATACTGTGGTCTTGACTTGCCTTTTAGCACAGAAACAAAGCCAGGCACCTTGTTGTGCTTGTCAGGCAGTCAGGTTGCTGTGTAGTACCGTTCTATATCAATCTCACACCAACACCAGGTTTCAGCCAGGTACATGCCAAACACACTGTAGGTACATCAACCAAGTGGCCATGTCTTAAAGCCTAAGGGGTGCGACTCTTTGCCAATTCGAAGGAGACACCTTTCATTTCGGGGGTCCCAGCACAATAAGTCAAGGGCAGCCTCAACGCAGAGGACTTGCAATTGTCTTCTTGGGGTTTGGAGTGAGTGAAAGTGAGTGACGGAAGAGGGTACAAGCAATAGTGAAATTGGAACCATGAGCCTTGGTGGGAGGAGGGTGCAGCAGCAGAGATAGAATAAGTGTGAAGCAGCAGAGAGAAGCTGGTGGCACTGACCTTTGCAGTGTGGAGGAGATTATTGAGTTTCTTGCAACATTGTTGGGCATTCTTCCAGACACTGTTCTGACCGTGGTGGTAACTTTTGACCAGACCGGCAGGGTCTGATGCCATGATGTCTTCCGCTCGTGCTGTGGTAAGAGGATATCAAAGTAAGATTTGATAATAAAGGATGGCATAAGGCTATTAATGAGGAAGCATCTTGTCTCAGAAGGTCACAAAGAGGAATGAATGTAAGTTAGCATTAGCAAGAGTCAGAAAATACTGGAGAGGATGGTAAATAGGCCCCCTAACAGTTATTGTGCCTTTGGACAGACGGACAAAAAGATAGTTTTCAAATTGCAGTATGCTATCTTTGTCATAAAATTTGTAGACATCTGAGTTAGGGGAGTGTAAAGAAGTATAATGCCATTGCATCTTCCCTTTCCTTCAGATCTTCCTTTCATGTCATTATATCACTCATTGGCTGACAACCTTTTTCCCTTCTCACAGTAATATAAAACAAACACGTAAAGGCTCTTTTCATTCATTTGAACAAAAAGCAGTCCTGATTTAATACCATATGAACTTTGGAACTGCCTAGATTTACTGCATGTGATCACTAAAAAAGCAATCATCAAAAGATTCAGAACTAACACCAGCCACATTTAAAATTTAAAACCTGCTCTGATTTTCCCATTTATTACACAGAGAAAAGGAAATGCGCAAATAACACAGCACATCAGGGGCATATGTACATTCCCAGCATACAAAAGACAAATATCAAGCAAGGAATTTCAGCTTGTTTTATATGGAGAGTTCAGTTAATCATTCATACAGAAAACGTGAATCAACATGTTTTATCACAGCTATTCCATGGGTTGTACTTCTGATCCAGCTGGTAAACTCAGCAAAGACCTGGCTTAAGACAGATTTTGTATTCTCCCGCTAAAACACTCTATAGCTAAATCAATGTATTGATTGAATGTGTGACTGTTCAGCATGAGTTGAGGACAAATGAGCACATCATTTACAGTCCCCTGGCATCAATGTTCAGTTTGTGAGCAAACTGCTTATCAAATTTTACAGGCATATTATGGTAGATTTGCGCATTGGAAACTGCAAATTTAAGCACCATTGTGTGATTATTTGGTGATTTCATACCATCACAGACAGCAATCACATCCTTCCACTCATAGCACAGTTCCTTTGCATTTCTGTAGTGCTTTCTCTGCAACAAAACTTCTATCATTGAATCCAATGGAGCAACTCACTCTCCCTCATTAACCAGTGGGTAATGAAAAGTGGCAGAGAACCACAAGACCTTGAGACTGACTGTCCATTGACAATGATCTGCATTCATGTTCTTGGCTGTGGGTAATAGGCTTACTGTATGGTAACCTAGATTAGTGTAGCAGAGTGTAACAATGCCATTGGACTAAACTCAAGATAGTCAGCAATACATCTGGAAATATCCCCAATCACAGCTTTTCAAGTCAACTCTTCAAAAGTTGTGAACTCAGTGCAAGCAAATGATTCTTTCACCTGGTTGTGTATGGTCTCTCAACTAGTTTGAAAAATGTTTTTCCATTCACTCATTGGATGTGGACATTGCTGGCTGGGCCAGCATTTATTGTAAATTTTGTAAATGGCACACACTGCTGTTACTGAGCTTTGGGGACAGAGAGAATACATGTATGCGCCTGTAGTGCCAGTCAAGTGGGCTGCAATGTCCTGGATGGTATCAAGCTTCTAGGACATTGTTGGATCTACACTCATCCAAATAAATGATTGTGCTATAGGGCCCCCCAACAGTAAGAGAGAAACTGAGGAACAAGTATGTAGGGAGATCCCAGATATATGTAGTAATGGGGGATTTTAATTTTTCAAACATTGACCAGGATTACCATGCTGTTAAAGGTTTGGATGGTGAAGAACTTGTCAAATGTGCTCAAGAAAATTTTCTTTATCACTATGTGGATGCTCCTACTAGAAAAGGAACAAAACCAGACCTTCTTTTGGGCAATAAGGCAGGGCAGGTGACTGAAGTAAAAGTGGGGGAACACTTTGGGCCTAGCAATCATAATTCTATTAGTTTCAAAATGGTTATGGAAGAGGATAAGCTTTACATAAAAGTTAAAGTTTTTAATTAGAGTAAGGCAAATTTTCGTAGTATGAGACAAGAACTTTCAAAAGTTGGTTGGAGTAGACTGTTTGCAGGTAAAAGGACATCTGACAGGTGGGAAGTGTTTAAGAGTATGATGATGAGAGTTCAGAGGCATTTTGTTCCTGTTAAAGTGAAGGCTAAGGCTGGTAAGAATAAGGAACAACGAATGAATAAAGATGTTGAAGTTCTAGTCAATAATAAAAGAGAATATTTTTTCAGATATAGATAACTTGGTTCAATTGAGTCTCTTAATCAATATAAAGAGTGTAGGGGCATTCTTAAGAGAAAAATCAGGAAGGCAAAGATGGACTGTGAGATAGCATTGGCAGATAAGGTTAAGAATAATCCAAAGAGATTCTACAAAATACATTAAGAGCGAGAAGGTGACCAGAGACAGCGTTGGGCCTCTTAAAGATCAAGTCTTTGTGTTGAACCCCAGAAAATGGGAGAGATACTAAATGAATATTTCACGTCAATTTTTACTGTGGAGAAAGAAATGGAGTCCAGAGAATGCAGAGAATGCCCACCCCCACACCCCCACCCCCCAACTTAGCAAACACCATACTGGAAAGGAAACCCATAATTGCTCTTTATTTTGTCTCTGACAGTCTCCTCAGCAGTACTGGCACTGGTGAAACCTGTGGTCATTTATGCAAGCAATATACTATCAATTCCTCCACTTTCAGTATACCGTGGGGCACACAAAATGCTGTTTGAGCACACAAGCATAAAATGCATCGTGCTTTTATGTATTCATGCTTAATTTTTTTGCAGATGTATTTGAATATTCAACAGTTTATATTAAGAACTAGTGATGACCTTTATGTACAACTGTTCTTGATGTCTCGCTAAATGAATAAGTATTTTTAAAAAGACCTGATTTTGAATTGAGACTGACCTCTCCAATTAAAAGGTTAGGTGATCTGTTCTAGGACAAGGGAGTTTTGGAACTGGCCACTTGAGAATTCGCTCAGTCTCCACTCCTGGCTCAGACATTCCAATGTTTGGTTCATCTGATTGTTTAGGAAAAGGTAGTTGCTTACCCTGTTCACTTAGGTCTGTTTCCCTCACTGCAATATGATCAGCTCTTTATCACAGCAATATTTCATTCAAAAAATATTTAAAACTCCACAAACAAATCGAGCAGTCCTGTGACTGTGATAATCTGGGATTATTGTAATCCTATCTAGCACCTAGCAAGGCTCCCTATCACAGAGAAGCTCTCTTTCCAAATGAGAAGAGTGCCCAGATAGGCTCAAGAGAGTCAAACCTCTCCACTTATTTCAGAAGCCTTGTGAGTCATCCATCCTGACTTCCGGTTAGATCCAGATCCAGTTTTAAGCATTAATGAAAATGGAGAAGGTCAGGTCAATTTTTGTTAAAAATACATCAATACAAAATGATGAGTTACTGGACAAGTTACAGGTGTTTCTTAACTCAGTTAAACTTGCCCAAACTACTGCGTACAGTGAGAAGACGGTTTCCCACTATTGGCTCAAATTGCATACCCTAAAGTGTGGCAGAAAGTACATTAAATGACAACGATAAGCAAGTTCCAATCTGAATTAGCTCTGATTTGAGAACTGACATTAGAAGGCCATTACTGAGAGTTGTCATTATTTTACAAGGTTCAAATAGCATTAATGGCATCATCAACACCCATGTTAAAGAATGTAACTGACACAGCCATGAAGATAGTTCTCACCCTTAAATCACTCTTCATCCACAATAATAGTGTGGTCTTCAGGAGTCCCAGTTAGGCTTAAGAGCTTGCAACTCTTTGCCCATCATTTTTATATGAATTGGAGTTACATTTTATTCTGCCTGACATTTTGTTGAGTACAATAAAGATGATTAATTGTATTGTGGATATCTGAAGTCCCTATGTCATTTATATCAAATTTGAGTGAGACTAATGTGTCAAAAACACATCCCAGCCTGTTTAACATGACAGCATAGATGTTCCCCAACGGCCATCATGAAAGGTAATGTTTAAGCAGAGCTTTTGGAGGAATTTGTTGTAAGTGGGTAAAAACCCCGTGCTGGTACAATAATGGCCTCTAAAATAAATAATATTATAATCCCAGCCTATGAAAATACTGTACAAGTCAGATCCCAGAGTAAAACGTAGCTTGATAGACCGTAAGTTTTTTACTTTTACATTCTGGTTACCATGGTAGTTGGTTGCTGAATACATTCATGAAAATCTGCCAATGTTTATTTAACAAAAGACTAAAAGGAGAAAAACACAAATTAGAGCTTTTACGAAGAGTCATAGAGATATAAAAGCATGGAATGAGATCTTTTGACCCATGTATGTGCACTGGCAAATTATTTTGCTGTGTATAAAAACTAATAAAAATGGTCTTATTACAAAGATACAAAATAAAATTTCAACCTATCACCCTCAACAACAATGAGGATTCTTCAAAGACCTCTTTCAAAGACTTTTGCTTCTGGAGCATTCTCTTACTGACGTTAAACCATCTAATATTTCTTTTTAACCCTAAGTGTCTTGGAGACTGTTCAGCTGCAGTAGAGCAGTTCTTTCTAACAGAAACTGGTATACTGCTTGTATATTACTTGTCTTCTGCTTGGTTCTATTTTTCCCTAAAAGGAAACAGTTTCTGCCTCAGTCTCCCTATGTCTTAGGACACCCTTTCTTCCAGAAAACAGCCTATTTTTTTCTCTCTTCTACCCTTGTTTTTCTAAAGCATTGAACTAGAAAGCTGAAAGAGATTTTTCTTTAAAAAGGCCTTATTTAAATGCATATAAACACATTTCCAGACACTCCTGTACCTCTTAAATAGAACTCAAAATTAGAACTCAGTAATTCACTCCTTAACTAACAGAATTTAGAAATACAAATCAAACTTAAAGCTATATATGCATTAGAACCTAAGTTTCCAAATGGCGATAATAGAATATCACAAATCTTCATCACAATAATCATTAGAAATATAGAGTTGTGCTTAGTCCAATGATGCTGTGTATGAATGCACATTGCAGATTGAAGCTGAGTGATGTAGACATAGGACGGTCTTGATGTATGACACCAAAAGAAAAATTCTACTTGCTGTTTCAGTCTAGTTTTAGAATTCAAAATACTGGACACTAACCAAGTGAAGTAAATACTGCTTTCATGTATGTATTTTAATTTAAAAGCTTGTTTGTACAACAATGATCCATGTTATAAAATCTACACTATTGCTATTGGTATTTTATGAAGCTGTTCCCATTTAGTTACTCAAGGCAGATTTTATACTCTGAACACTACTGCCTTTGTTCAATATCTGCCTGTGCCTGGTTAATTAACTTTAGCTTGGGCAGTTGGGAGCTTTGGTCTCACCATCTCTGATGCTGGTCAGGATTTTCATGTTCAGTGTTCAGCAATACCATTTAGAAAGTAAATGGTTAATGACACAGTTAAACTCTGGGCATCTTTTCAGCACCTAGAGCAAGCCACTTGTCAAATATACTGTCCAGTCTTATACAAGACGGTAAATGCCCTGTCTTTCCCCAACACAGAACACCATCTGCAAATGAGATGGCCACAAAGGCATGAGAAAATATATTGCAGTACAAATAGTAGAATGCAATGACACAACTGCTTATTTTGATTGTAACAGCAATGTAATCATGCATTGCATTGTAACATTTCAGCTGGTATTTATTTTTCAGGAAATGGAACGTGCGCTGCTGTTTGTCTACAAACTGCACGAAAGCCACATTCAGAAACTATACAATTTGATTAACATCAATGATGATTTCAAAGTGGATCAGAAGTTATTCATAGCTCTAGCTTGCTTAATGTCTAGAATTTTATATAAAGAGCCCATGTGAGTACAATGCCCTGTTAGTTTTGCTTACTATCTCATCATTCTACTATTAAGCGATATTCACCGCTCCAATATGAATTGTTTTGGGTGTACAATAACTAGGTAACTTCAGCCTTCACATTGCACCTAAGGAGTGATATTTTTGACAAAAATGGTTAGGTAACTGTTTTGATGATTTTCAGTACTTTACTGACAGCTGAAACACAATGTGCAACAGAAAAATTTGTTTTAATGAGATCTTCATTTCCATTCTTAGGCTTTGGTTGCATAGGTGAATGGTTTCAAGCTGGTATAATTCAACACAGATAGCATCAAAACAATGTAATACAATTAACAAAAAGGGATTCATTGTGTGTAAAGTAAGCATTTCATAAAATGAATTCATATGATAGAAAATTTTGGACCAGCCTTTGTTCTGCCTACATCAGGAGGTTTTTCTTTGATTTAAATTCCTTGCATTGTGGCTCCTTTTCCTAATTGTTTTCACACATCATTGACCGCTAAAATAAATCCATGAAGGCTGGTATCCTGTCACCAAGTCACCCCTTATTTACACGTGCATAGTGCAAGACACTGACCCAGCTAGTTCAGAGCTGGCTTCTGGAGTGAACTGAACCCCTGATACTCCTGTTTATATCTGTTAGCCAGCACTCCCTGATTGGACCTGGCTAACTGCCCCAGTCAGGTAACTCATATTCTATGAGGTCCATCTGGCCAGTATCATTCCAGTCACTATAATAACTTTGTTCCAACCACTATAACCACCACTTTATTTTAGCATTAAACTCTTGTGGTATTTTGAGATAGATTTCATTTTTATTCAGGAGTGGACAGTGGGAATAAGATCCCACTTATTGCCCAACTTAAGTTACTCTGAAAAAGTAGTGTTGAGCTCTGTTCTTTGACTCCTACAGGACAGTCGGTATATTTCTATGATACCGTGCCTGGGAATTCTCGGATTTTGATCCAGCAATGATGAAAGAATGGTAGTATATGCTCATGTTAGGATGGTGCATGATTTAAAGGTGACCTTGGATCAAATGGTGTTCCCGTGATATTACTGGTTTTCTCCTGTTCAGTGAGAGATATTGTCACTGGCAAAATCTTGGTTGCTTTGTGATTGATAGAAAGAGGTTTTGCCATGTTAAATTCTTCAGGTTAATGTTAGTGACAATAATGAATAAGCTCTGATAATCCGGAGGTGGGTGGATTGTGTTCAATCACAAGTGTGTGCCTGTCCCTGCTTTTGATTCCAAATGGATTTCCTAAGATCAGTGGAAGGTCATCTATTTAATATGGAAATAGCAGATGTCTGCACTGATGAAGGACGTCAAAGTCAGTCATCATGTTTGAGGGCTTTTCCATTCACAAAAGGTCAGTGGAGAATTATAGTTCCTAATCTGAGTCTGACCGACCTGGAGTGGAATTTTAGCAAAACTGGCCAACTGGCAGTGGTGGGTATTGTGGACTATAGGGTGGGGATGGAGGAGGTGAGAGCCAGTAGCATGTTGAGAGCCTTTGTTTGTTTATTTTTATTTATTCATTCACGAGATGAGGGTTTTGCTGGCTAGGCAGCATTTATTGCCCATCCCTAATTGCCCAGAGGGCAGTTAAGAGTCAACCACATTGCTATGGGTCTGGAATCACATGTGAAGATGGCAGTTTCCTTCCCTAAATATTTTTCCCGACAATCAATAATAGATTCATGGTCATCATTCGACTCAATTCCAGAATTTTAAAAATTGAATTCAAATTCCACCATCTGCCGTGGAAGGATTTGAGCCCAGGTCCCCAGAACATTATTGGGGTCTCTGGATTAACAGTCCAGTGATAGTACCACTAGGCCATCACCTCCCCTTCTATGTTTGTAGCAGAAGGTTTTGCATTTCTTTATCTCAGCCAAGGCACTGTCAGTATATTACAACCATTTTGCTAATTTTATCACTGAATGTGGGCTTGATGATGACCCTGCATATCAACTTAAAGGGAATCTGGCAGAGGACAGAATAACTTCAAGCCAACAATTGCCATGACAGTTTGTGGAAGTGAAGGAATAGGAAGAATAATGGGAAAATTGTCTCCTGGTTCTCCAACTCTTCCACATGGATTAGGTTGGAGGCAGTGAGAACCCATTGGGAGGCTTTATTTCCTCCTCTATTTCCTAAAGGAGGACGATTATAGCCACTCACATTTAACAGGGGTGCCTAAAACGTAAAGCAGGCTGTGAGGAGGAGAATGGTGCAAGGGCATGGATTCAATGTCGGAAAAAGTTGAATGACCTCAATGGGTTAGAAATAGTGATTGGAATATCATTCCTTGGTACCTACTGTCACATTCTGACTTCCCCAGCCATTCCCCTGAACAGCACTCTTCCCAGCAACGCATTATACAGCTGCACACATTCAATATTGTCCAGGAGATATCTTCTCCAAACACCATCTGAACAGCAAACATTCACCCTCACCCTGATCCTATTGCCATCTTCCTTGCAGTCACCCTCCATAGTTATTGTTGTTTATTCTTTTCCACAATTGCTCTTCTCACACTCATAACTCTCAGGTTTGCCTCATTGTGGAAGAGAGCTCTAAAACTCCAGTGAGAAGCAGAAAACCATGGGTTGACCTACAGCCAAAGGCACTGAAATTATTGCAGTGGAGGACACCTAGAGATTGGCAGAGAGCCACAAACAGTTGTCATTGGTAGAGGTTTGGTGTCATCCCTGGACCTGTGACAGAATTAGATATCACCTAGCACTGTAACACTTGGTACCCACTCCTGTTGAGTTGATGTTATCGCTAACTGAAATGCCATAGTGCCTACTTTACTGAATTTGAACCCTACCCCCATGGTTAGCACTAAATTATATTTTTAACTATCATAATTCCCTCAACAGTGATAACAGAGCCACAGCAGAGAGAGACTGAGGAGTTGTCCATGCTTTGGACACTTTGACTGGTATACGTATTAAAAACACTTTATCCAAGTGGCAAAGGGTCACAACTCGCTTTGCGGTTCAATCCAATTTTATTAACAATATTCCTTCTTAAAAACACCATGTGAGCATTTCCCAAATTCCCACAATATTTACTCTTTATGTAGTTCTACCCATTGAGAGTGAATATTACCCGCAATGATCCACTTGTTTAAGCTGGGCTATTGGAATCTTCTTCCTTTCGGATGTATGTTGGTCTGATAGGTGAGGGTGGATCTTCTGGGTCTTCTTGGGTTGCTGCATTGTTTTCTGCCATGTGTCCTGCTGCAAGTCTTCACTGAGGGAGTAGCTTCCAGGTATGTAGTTTTATTTCCCCTCTTCATCCCGGACCTCCCTGAATGTTCTGTGGCTTTTGGCCAATGGCATCATCAGTGGGGTTCAAAGCATCCAATGGGGTTGCACCAGTAGCCTTCACTGTTGCCATGTCAAGGAGGTGTAAAGTGCACATCCTTAGACACTGGAAGTTAAGGAGCCAGAAGGTCTGACTGATACTTCTCTAATATACGACCTGTGGTTGTAAATGGATCCCCCTGAAATTTTGTGACTTCTTTGATCTTGGTTTCCACTACTCCCTGTGGCCAATAGCAGCTGGCTGCTGTTTGATTTAGTTTGGCCAATTTTCTGTCTCTGGTTGTGGGTCAATTTAGAATGTCCACTTTTGGGCCGGTGAATGTTTGACTACGGAGGGGTCCTCAGTGATGGGATTCTGGGGATGCAGTGATAGCACCATGATGTCTAAGCAATTGCACTAATGCTCACAACATGGAAAGAGCTGTCCCCTGCGTGGTGCAACAGATGTAGCAAGGAACCAAGTACATGCTGGTCCTGAGCAATAACCTGCATTCTTAGTCTGGCACTTTACCAATTGTAGGGAAAGCTTCACTTTGGTGATTCAGCTTCTCATTGCTGCCCAGCTCTTGGCTAATAGGGAAGGAATGATAGAGAAAATGGAGAAAGGGCACATGGCAGTGGAGAATTCTTCTCGAGATGCTTTCAACTCTCATTTGTTGCCTCCATCTCTTGCACCATACAGACCTATGTGCTGCTTCCTGCCCTGATGTCTGACATTACCCTGCACAGGTGAAGATGGGGCAGTCTCTGGCTGGGCTCCAGACTCCAATACACAGTGCACATCAGCCATGAATATTTCATGAGGCATAGCTGGGGAATGAGCAGCCTGCTTCCAGCTTGGCTAACAGCACAGAGGATGCATTATGTATGAATAAAGGAAAGTGGCCAAGAAAGACTGAATAGTAGCACTAGGGAAATAGCCTGGGTGTTTTGAGCAATACTAATGGTGTTCTGTTTATGTGTACGTCAATTAATACGCTTTTTGTTTGAGTTGCCCATTCTATGGCCTCTGCATTACTGCATCTCGAATTCCGCCTGGACAGTATCCTTTAATAGTGTCACGAGGTTGAAAGTTGAAAGAATGAGATACTTAGATTGTTGTCTCTGGGGTTGATTTTTGTTGGAGTCTATGATTTTGTGTCGTCTGATTTGCTGACCTACGCCTGTATGAGATAGTGTGTTGTCATCCAGACCAACAGCTCCCGTTCTATTGGCCACATCTGTCTCTTACCCCTCTTCCTTCTCCTTGGTCTGCATTTTATCACCCTGCCCCCTGCGGTTGTGTTTGAGGGTGGGTGGAGGCTCGTAACTTCAAATAATGACCTGCTTACTTCCTCCCCACCCAACCCCGACTTGTCGCCCTTATTGTACTGGTTGATGTTAAGGTGGACAGCCCAGCAGATTTCACAGTGTAGACTGCCGTTAGCTACGAAAGGACTCCTACGGGAGTTCCATTGTGCCCAATAAAAGCACCATCCAGTCTCCCCATAATATTGAGAGATAGTAGGAACTGCTGATGCTGGAGTCTGAGATAACAAGGTGTAGAGCTGGATGAACACAGCAGGCCAGGCAGCATCAGAGGAGCAGGAAAGCTGACCTTTCGGGTCTGGGCCCTTCTTCAGAAGAAGGGTCCAGACCCAAAACATCAGTTTTCCTGCTCCTCCGATGCTGCCTGGCCTGCTGTGTTCATCCAGCCCTACACCTTGTTATCCCCATAACATTGTATGTATTATTTAAGCATGTCCCCCGTCCTCTAGAAAACAGTCTGTCTGCTCTCCCAGCCCTGTGGTGGGACCTGCCAGGCAGCCCTGTCCAATATCCCTGGCCTCTTGTCCATGGCACTTGTTCTTCAGCGATTGCTTGTAGTCCCAGTAGTAGCCACTCTCTGATTTTGGCACTGTTGGGAACATAGAGCTACTTCCCAGGCTGATTGAATAGGTCAGGACTGTATCTGGGATGAGGGCACAAAAGTCCCATTCTGACTTAAGAAAGGCTGCTCCCAATGTAACATCGCTGGGCTCAGATGGATTTTGGGTTGGTGGAGTTATCCTTGAACTTTTCAGTCAACATGACAGTGGCACGGTGGCGCAACAGTGCCGGGGACCTGGGTTCCATTCGATCCTTGCATGACTGTCTGAGTGGAGTTTGCACATTCTCACTTTGTCTGCATGGATTTCCCCCGGGTGCTCTGGTTTCCTCCCACAGTTAAAGATATGCAGATTAGGTGGATTGGCCTTGCCAAATTGCCTTGTAGTTTCCAGGCATGTGCAGGATAGGAAAGGTTAGCCTTGGTTAATGCGGGGTTCTGAAGATAGGGTAGTGGTTTAGCTGGGGTGCACTTTGGAGGGTCAGTGTGGACTCGGTGGGCAGAATGGCTTCTTCCTGCAGTGTAGGGATTCTATGAAAATCCTCATCATTGGAGGAGGCATATCACCTTTCTCTTCCTACAAATGCAGTCCTTTTTGTGGTGTGATACTGTGTAAAGCTGGTAGGCCGCAGCCATTCTAAATCCCCTTTCACACACTGAAGGGTGTTCCCAGATCTGTCAAGATACCTAAATCATTTCATCGACAACCTAATGGCCTGCTTTTGAGATGGCCCAGAGGTGAATACAGTAAAAAAGCAATAGAAGTACTTGGAAATGGCTGAATTGGCCACATTGGATCTGCACTTTGTAGTGTACAAGATGAGTCAGATAAATATGGCCATTCAGTAGTTTTAGTGGGTTTCCCTTCTAGGGATGTGTCTTATGTTGATATTCTCCTCTGATGTGGCAGGACTTATCAGTCAGAAGCTCAGACGGTAGCCCTTTCCTTCATGGGAGTGTCCGTCCAAACTGTTTGAAGGTGCAAAAAGTTGTGCAAGTTGTGACTGCTGCCGAATGAATCAGATTCCGGGGTGTTTTGTGTGTGATGACCTTCTGGTGGTCACAAAATGAGATGTATATTGAGGGAAAAGGAATTTCTTGCAACTGATGAAGGCTTCAGACTAAGCTGAAGGCAATGGACATGGAGTCAATGATTCATGGCAACTGTGAGAACCGAGGCACAGCAACAAAGCCAACAGCCCTCTGTGCTTGACTGGCCCTCATCCATGGCTAACAGGTCAATAGTAACCTGAAAGGTTACCTACCAACAGCAGATTGAACGATCCTATAGTTGTCATGAACAGACATGAGCAGACTCGATGGGCCGAATGGCCTAATTTCTGCTCCTATATCTTATGATCTAACAGATCTTTGGAGGAGTCAGAGACAAAGCAAATTCAGAGCTATGGAGACCTTTGACGGTCAATGAAAATGTGCCCACTTGATCTTCTTGGAAGAGGGTCTTGTTTCAGGAGGAAACAGATGTCAGCAATGATCTGTTATGAATGTGTGAGCTTCCTCAGGCATTGTTGCTCTGTCAAGTCCAGGCTGCTGAATATGCTCAGCTGAGGGAGCTGCCTCCTTTGATCTAGAGTTCTATATCTATCCTCTATTCCTATGGAGCACTATGTAGCTGCAAAGCAGGTGTCTGCTACTGGCGCTGGTGTGTCTACTCCCATTGTTTTGAGTCAGGGTTCCATACCACAGTTGGAAAATTTGCTACCATACTGCAAACCTGACAGCAGGAAAGTTGTGATCAAGGTGACTAAAGTCGAAGGAAGATGAAACATAAGCAACATTCTGGGGATGCTGGAGATCTGAAATAAAAACTGAAAGTTCTGGGGAAACTCAGCAGGTCTAGCAGCATCTGTGGGGAGTAAAACAGAGTTAACATTTAGAGTCTGATCAGACTCAGAATGTTAACTCTGTTTCACTCTCTTCAGATGTTGCCAGGCCTGCTGAATTTCTCTGATACTTTGTGTTTTTATTTCAAAGGTGGGTGAAATGATTGGCAAAAATTGGAAATTTCCCATAATGCAGTGATATCTGGCCCTCAGAATGAATGTTGTGAATGAAGCCTGTCCCATAGACAGTGCAGTGATTGTAAGGAGGTTGGTCAGGTGGACCTCATTATATGAGTTCCCTGTTTGGGGCCGTTAATCTGGTCCAATCAGGGAGCCCTGGCTGACAGATAAGAACAGGAGTGTCAGACATCCTGCTCACTCTGAGAGCTGGCTCTGAGGGAGCTGGATCAGTGTCAAGGATGCTCCATGTGTAATAGGATGACTTGGTGACAGGTTACTGCTCTGTGGAGTTATTTCAGACAGGATAACAGCAATGCAGTTTCACTCTTTACAGGCTTTATAGCCTATCAGTTTCATTGTCCGGTGACTCTCTACTGTGCTCCCACTTTATTCACCCTAGCAGTTTGACATAGTTTGGGAAACCAGTGTGCTTCCTGTTAAGTCCAGAATGGTGGGTTAAATTACCAGTTAGTTTCTGATTTCCATACTGATTTGATTTGCCTGACAGCACCACAGTTTGCTGTTCATCTGAAATTGTCTCCCATTCAAACTTGAAATCTGCAATGTTATGTTGGGTTTCTGAGCTGGTAATGCCTTTTTGGGATTTGACGCCTGCCTGACCCAGATAAATCTCTCCCCAATAAAAAAAACATTACCACTGATATCAGTTAGAGATGTAGTCCTTCTGCTGAAATCACAGAAACCAGAACCATGCAGCTGATGTGAATTGGGCCAAGGTTGACTTGTTGGAAGACAGATATCGTTCAACTTGTTATCTTTTGACTTCAGAAAAGATGCTATTAAACCAGACACTATCGTCAAAAAGGACATTCTGGAGAAAGCAGATTTCTACGCACTGAACTGGAGAGTTTCTGAAGTTAGAATTGGAACGGACCTTCGGATTTTGTTGTCGTACCTGCTTCAAGAAAGAACTGGCGGTTTTAACTAGAAAACACAGTTTTGCTAGCATTCAATGAAAACCAGCCGAAGATTTTATGTCTATGCCTTTATTACCTCTAGATCATACTATTCCAGTACTCTGCTTCCATCCATCATGAACTTTTCTGTCCAAACCTGTCTGCTCATATCCTGATGCATATTATCTTTTTCACGCCCTTATCCTAACGTTTCCCAAGTCTCTTTCATTAATCAACACTGGGTCCTGATCTGGCAATTCTAAATTTTGCATCCTTTGGTAAAAATCCAACCACAATGGCCCCTCATCTACCCTATGTCTGATACCTTCACCAGCTCTGCAAACCTTTGAGATGTCAGTGTTCCTCAAATTCTTGTGTCTTGCATATCTCTGATTTTAGTTGTACTACCTTTAGCAGCTTTGCCTTCGGCTAGCAAGGTCACAAACTCTGATTTTCCCACCTTAAAGCTTTCTTGCCACTGTAAAGACATTCCATAAAATCCACATCTTTAATCAGGCTTTTGGTCATAAATCTTAATACCTCCTCAGGTGTTACTTTTGATAACACTTTTGTGAAGCTCCTTGGGACAATTTTACTGTGATAGAGATTCAATGTGAATAAAAGTTGCTGTTGTTGCTAGATTTTATCTTCATTTTAATAGGTATTAGTAACATTTTAATTTGACAAGCAGCCATTGTTAAGTTTACAATGAATGTTTATGTATAATTGCTGTGAAGTGCCCACAAGTAACAAAAGAATTCTGCTTAGAATGCTGGGAAGGACCATTTCTTGCTATCATGCACTGAATGCCGTATAACAGCATGGAATTAAGTTAACCATTCTGCTGAATTGCTAAAAGCATCAAATTCTTGGCCAATATTTCCCATTACCATATAAATAAAGCTCAAATCATTCAGAAAAAATAAGAAGAAGACAGATAAAGTAGCAAATTTAAGGCCCTGAGTTAAATGCTTGTTTATAACATACATGGTCATCCCCACTGTGCAATACATGGAGGCAAAATCCATTTGCAGGGGACTTATGATCATTAAAAGCAACTATAATTAAAGTGTTTGAAGTGAAACACGTGTTAAGGTTGTATAAATCAAACAGTAGTTGAAAGTAAAACAGTTATTTGTGAAAAAGTAATTATACTCTCTGTTACTATAGCTCCTAGAGCATTGAGCATAAAAGTAGAATCTGGATTCATTGAATCCCTACAGTGTGCAAACAGGCCTTTCGGCCCAACAAGTCCACACCGACCCTCAGATGCATCCCACCCAGACCCATCCCACTATAACCCACCTAATCTACACATCCCTGAACACTATGGGCAACTTAGCATGGCCAATCCACCTAGCCCACACATCTTTGGACTGTGAGAGGAAACTGGAGCATCCGGAGGAAACCCACACAGACACAGGGAGAATGAGAAAACTCCACACAGACAGTCACCCGAGGGTGAAATTGAACCCGGGTCCCTGGCTCTGTGAGGCTTATGTCTCAGTGATACAGAATATTGGTGAGACCACATCTTGAAAACTCTGTGCAGTTTTGGATTTCCTTATTTACTGAAGGATGTAAATGGATTGGAGGCAGTTCAGAGGAGGTTTACTAGACTGATAGCTAAAATGAATTGGTTGTCTTACGAGGATAAGTTGGCCAGGTTGGGCTTGTTTCCACTGGAGTTTAGAGGAGTGAGGGTTGACTTCATTAAAGTGTATAAGATGTCTAAATACAATGAAAGAATAAAGTAAAGTATCTAGGCATGAGTCATTTTGTATACCTTTGTATACATTCAAAACCAAAAGGATAAAAAAGCTCAACTATGAAAGAAATCTAAACTAAAGAAGCATAATTAGTTAGTAAGAATGGATCAGAAAATATCAACAAATGTAACGGAGCATGGCACAAGATTATCCACAATTGAGCTGAAGATAGTAATACACTGTGCTAAACAAACAGTCTATTCCTGTATCAATTAGATTATAAAACATTGGAGTAGAAGTCGGCCATTCTGCCCATCAATTCTTCTCCACCATTGAATGAGATCATGACTGATCTGATGATCCTCAACTCCATTTTCCTGTGGAATGGTCTTGCCAAAGTGGACATGTAAAGAGGCATTCCTCTGTGTGTGAATCCAGAACTGTTTTAATATTAGGGCCTACCCTTTTAGAACAAAGATGAGGAGAAATCCTTTCTCTTAAAGAGTTGTGCAAAATCTTTGTCTTCAAAAGTGAGGGAAGCAAGGTCATTGAATATTCTTAAGGCAGAGATAGACAGATTCTTGTAGGCAAGGAGTCAAAGCTTATTGCAGTTAATGGGAATGTAGATTTCAAAACACAAACAGATTAACGATAATCTTATTGAATGCCAGAGCAGGTATGAGGGGCTAAATGGCCTAGTTCTGCTCCAATTTCATATATTTGTATGTTTCTACACAGGACTGAATGATGTTGTTGGTTATATTATTTCTCTAAACCATTGACAGGGGAAGAATGGAACAGTAGACATTATAATTAAATATTTACAGTGACTACATTGTGATAATGCAGCAATCTTTGATCATATTTCATGTACCATTGTCTACTAGTTCATTTTCATTCAATCTCTGTAACTGCACTGGGAGACTTTATACAGCAGATTTATCAGCAAAACCCTTATTGTGAGGTAAAGCTCACTAATTTGTTAAGAGATAACTGGCTGAGTTGAATTACTTGAAATCTTAAGAGAGATGGGCTGTATCAATTAGCTCTCACAATTTGAAAAGCAGGAGAAAGACAGCAGTACTCTATATAGATATTAACTACAAAGCAACAGCTTATTATATAGATTGCAAACATTTATTGTTTTATTGGAGTATCTAGTTAGTATCTCTCTCTATAGATGATACTGCATATTCACTTTGCTCAATTAATTGTTAATTTGTACAAATATAAATTGCTATCTTTGCAATGATGATAAAGTACAGAAAAGGTTAATGTGGAGGCACAGGATATGGTCAATACACAAAACAATTAGAATATCATTTTTGGTTTAAATCTTCATCCTATATTTAAAAGCTTTGTCATCATTGGGACAGTAGTGCCATAGTTCTGTTATCACTTTGCTAGTAATCCATTGACTCAAGCTAATAGCTTGGAGTACGTATTCAAAACACACTGTGGCAGCTTGTGGATTTCAAGCTCAATTTTTTAAAATAAAATCTGGAAGATAAAGCTTGTCTCCTGAAACCATCAATTATGTTAAAACCCAGCTACCATTACTGATGTCCTTTATGGAAGGAAATCTGCCACTTTCATCCAACCTAGCCTAATACTGACTTGCAACTTTCACCTTAAGAGTGGTTACGGGTTGGTGACAAATCTTGCCATTGATGATCAAATCCAATGAAAGAGTAAAAAAAAAAGTACCTAAGCATGAGTCATTTTGTATACATTCAAAACTAAAAAGTGAAAAAAAACTCAACTGTGCAAGAAATTTAAATTAAAGAAGCCTAATTACTTCGTACAAGCAGATCAGAAAGTATCTACAAATGTAATGGAGCATGGCACAAGATTATCCACAATTGAGCTGACTATGGTGATTCTCTGTACCAAACAGGCAGTCCGTTCCTGCATCAATTACACTACAAAACATAGGAGTTGAAGTAGACCATTCTGCCCATTGATTCTGCTCCACCATTCAATGACGTTATTACTGACCTGATATTCCTCAACTTCATTTTCCCGTGGAATTATTTGCTGATGTACATAGAAAAGCAAAACTAATAACTGTTTTCAATTCATGAAAGCATGTATAACCAAATTCAGCTACAGGCATTTTTTCTTCCTGGCAGTTCATGCCAACGTACTGGGAAGCACCTAAATTTTGAGTTTCAATTTGGTTTCTCTCCCCAGCATTTACCCTCCTTTCCTGCTTTAACTTTTTCCTGGTGTGTATATAATTAAAAAGGGAATAAACACCGTCAATGTGCAATTAATGGTGGAGGCACCATGACTGACTACTATCATGTAAACCAGCATCAGTTGTCTCTCTCAAATGAGACAGTGGGGCTACGATGACTTTACCTTTCATTTACCCAATGTCCTCACACAGGCGTTTACTAAACGACATCATTGGATAATAGATCAGCATCCCACCTCCTGGTAGCTTTCCGCCTCCTCAGTTGAAGTGTGCTGAAAGGAATTGTAGGAATAAGATTTGAGTTCTCAATACAGGTCACCGGTCTCGAACCGTAAACTCCACAGATGCAGCCAGGCCTGCTGAGTTTCTCCAGCTGTTTCTGTTTTTGTTTATTTGAGTGGCTATTTGGTTTCTTGAATGTCCACATTTCATTCCCTTGAAACTGATATCAGAATGAAGAGGTGCACTAATTTCTTCTGGAAAATTCAGTACTATTAATAAGAGGCTCAAGAATTATTTAACAGTGAATATTAATCAACCAGAGTGCCTTACCACATCACATCTCCTAACCATTGGCTAGTTTGCTGCTTAATCTTATGTATAAAGTGAGGATCAGCAGGTAATCTTCGCACATGAGAAGCTGTTAGCTGAGTGTGTAAACTGGTAGCTTATTCTATATTTCACGAACACGTCATGGAGGAAACATATCTGGCAAATGTTGAAGGCATTAAAAAGGCAATTCTCCATGGAGGAACTGGCGAGCTGCCAAAATTTCTCACAGGATCCAAAGTAAGTTCAACTTAGTGTTCAGTATCATTTACTGAAAATGTAATGGGTTTTCAAAGGCCAATTCAATGCAGACAAAATAAATAAATGCAGAATATGTGTGAAGATTTACCTTAACAATGTATTTATAATTTCCATGTAATAACATTACTCGATTTAATATAATTTTGGCATGGTCTAGGCAACAATCTGTTTTAATAATTCAAATTCATTTTGAATTTTTATAGCTATTCAACTAGAGTTTTCATTTAGTAATTTAAAAGTACTTAAACCCAACATACATGTTCTTTTTAAAAAAATGTCTTAGATTGGAAAATGGTCAAATCTTATGTAAGTAAGAGAATAGAATGACCATAGGGCTGTTCTCTCACTAGAGACAGCCTCAGGCAAAGGAATTGAACCCACACTCTTAGTATCACTTTGTATTACAAACTACTGCCAATTAACTGAGCTATCTGACTCCCCAATTCTAGTTTGCTAAATTACTGAGTGGAAGTATTTTATTTTAACTTTGATGTAAAAAGCAATTCTATTAATTTTAAATATAGAATTAATACATGAAAGCTTGGAAACAATATTTAAATGTCATTTTATGGTTACATAAAAGCTCTTAGTGTGGTATTTTAACAAAATTGTTAACACATTTGAAGAAAAGATTGGATAACAACCTTGCCAACACAGCATCAGAAGTAAATAGGCACATACTTATAAACCATTGCACTTGCAGGGAACATATTATTCCCATATAGATATATTAATTGCAATATTCATTTACCAAAATTTTTTTGAAATGAAAATAAAAAAATAACTGGCTTTATTTCTTGTTACAAAGGTCACATTTCATTTTCGGACTATAAAATGTGATGGAGACCGAACAGTGATCGATGACAGTAAGCAAGTTGGCAGACCGATGGAAATAATTTTTGGCAATATGTTTAAACTGGAAGTTTGGGAAATTTTACTATCATCTATGCGGATTGGAGAGGTTGCTGAATTCTGGTGTGATGTCATTGTAAGTAGATTTGAGTGGTGAAGCAGTGAATTGATGTTACTGCGTCTAAAGGAAATGAAGTTCCTTGGTGTTTTGCATTAATCTTTAGATGAGTAATGCTGCTTGTCACAATGCTCCACAATCCATTTTTCTGTTTAGTCATTAATTCTGATCCTTAGGCAGGAGTAAGCAGATTAAGCTAAGCTGCCAGCATATGGACACACTATAGCTGTGAAAGAATGATTTGAAGTCACTTCACACACCGTGGCACTCAAAAAGGTGAATGAGACCATTTTAATGCATAAAAATTGGTACACAGATTCTTCCCCCACCCCATAAAAAAATTTTCAATGCTTTAAGTTTGACAAAGTAAATCATTGCCAGTACTTTACACTTAAAATTAATCTGGAATCCCAGATATCCTTAACTTCAGGATTATGCAGTAGGAAACAACTTTTACAAAAGAATTGTTTTAATTAAACTGTGCTGATGCTTATTTGTTTTATTACATAAACTAGAAGTAATTTAGTCAACATTTGAAAACTGTGTTTCGAAGCTGGTGTCTTGGACAGATAATTCTTCCAAAAGGAGCAAAACAATTTAATGAATAGAATATTATGAATATACTTCAAACAGGAGCACACAGAGTTGTTCTTTAGGTTCAGCTGGCACTTCCCCTTAGTCACTGAGGCCAGGAATGTGACCTTTTATCAGGTTTTCATTACTGCCCTTTTATGCTGGCCACCAAGCCTGAAAACATCAAAACCTATGTTTTTATTTTCTCCTCTTTTTGACTGCTCAGAAAGGATGTGTGGCCTTGGTTCATTTCTTGGAGCGTAACAGAAAGTGGATTGGAACAGTGTCACCAAATGATCTCACGGCAAAATACACTGTAAACCAATGTATTCCAGTATCATTCTACTGACAAATGTGTGACTCTATATCTTGTGCTCCTATGATCTGTCCTTTGATACTATTCACAAGTTACAGATACTCTGAAAGAAGAGCAGTGAAATATGAAGCTGAAAATTTTATGTTGGGAGTTAGAAACAGGACTCTAAATTGTTTCTGAGCCCTGATCCAGCTCCTTGGGGAAGGAAACTCTAACTTAGTTTTTAAAGAATATCCCTCCACCCTACCCCAATTGGCATGGAGATAGGCTCACCATCCAATAAAGGATGACATGGTACCTTGAAACTAGAAGCCCAACCAGATACCTTCCAGTTTAAGACAAGCAGAAGTCTGCAGTACAGGGTGAGTAACTGAGACGGTGCATCAAAATGGATGTGCCCGATACGAGCTGTTCTAAAACTTCAAATAGGAGAAGCATACAACAATTTCTGTGTTAACAAGGTGTAGAGCTGGATGAACACAGCAGGCCAAGCAGCATCAGAGGAGCAGGAAGGCTGACGTTTCGGGCCTAGACCCAAGAAGATGCTGCTTGGCCTGCTGTGTTCATCCAGCTCTACACCTTGTTATTTCAGATTCTCCAGCATCTGCAGTTCCTACTATCTCTGAAACTATTTCTGTGTGTTGTGAGGGTTGGGAGAAATCCCTGGACAAGATTGTCTTTGACTACACCTGCACACAGACAGGTATGTGGTCTCTAGGCCTGCCTGGAGTGTTGGTTTGCCAACCTGCCAATGGATGCCCATCATTAGGCTGCCCCCATCTCTAGGTAAACACCACTGTACCCCCTCCCCCACCCAGTCAGGTTTTGGAAATTGGAAGCCAACCAAAAGTAGCAATCAGTCTTCTTCCAGGAGCTGTTAAGAAAGCTCTTAAATGGCCAGCATGGCAGAGTGCCATATAAGTCGACTGCATTATTTTCAGGTTGATTCTATCACCTTTAGCAGGACCTGAAAATTCAAGCCACAATGTCAATAACAATAGACAGCCAATTAATGAAGAAATGTTTGGCAGGTTTTATATATGAGTATATCATCCTGTGGATTAGTTGGGTATGTGGACTCACAGCAGAGATTTCCTTGTTTCTTTGAGGTTAAACTGCAGGAGGAGCTAAGTAGCTGCCAGTGGTTTATGCCAGGAAATAGGCCATTTGCCTGTTGTTATTGCCAGGTCAAGGTACAGCAAAAGAGGAAAGTAACATTTTAAAATGGAGCAAAATTAAATGGTAAAATGTAGTGAAAGGTTAAGAGAGGAGTAAACTATTTAAAGGGTGAGTAAACTTTACCAGAGTTACCTCTAACAGTACATTGTGGGTGGGCTGCTGTGCCTGTTAAATCAGATCAAGGTTATTAGCATCCAAATCTTCATAAAATAATTACTCATTTTGGCTGTATTCACATTCTATTTCTCATTGGATATTGCCTGTTGTATGACACTTATATTTTATATTAAAATATAAACAACTATATTTTATTGTAAATGCATCTTCTATGTGTGAACACAATAACATTGATGGTACAAATGGAGTAGCCCTGAAACCTACGCTGCTCTTCAAACAGCGAATCTGTGATTGTTAACATGGAACTAGTCTGCAACACGGTAAGTAATAGATGGAAATAACAATTTGCAAAGGCCTTTCTTGTACACATCTGAGTCATAGACTCTATTGTAATCTTTCCTGGGTAAACAAACTTCTTCTTTATCCGAACCAATTTTCTAGTTACTTTTGAGGGTTTCTTTCTCATATCACGCTATTTGTGAAAATGCATCACATGGGTATCATTAGAAATGTTAAAAGTGGAATAATTGTTTCTTCCTCCCCACACCCCAACCAACAGCACACTGGTCTGTATCCAACTGTAGCAAAGAGTCTGCGTATGATTGTAGAAGGGAAGGACCCGACAGACTGGCATGTTCATACCTGCGGCCTTGCCAATATGTTTGCCTATCACAGCCTGGGATATGATGATCTGGATGAATTGCAGAAAGAGCCTCAGCCACTTATCTTTGTAATGGAGCTGTTAAAGGTAAAGACTGATCTGTTTATTCTTACCTCTTAAATCACAATTCAACACCACTAGTGAAATTAGTCCTGCCAATGGATTATGTAAGCTTTCTTCTTTTTTCCCACTAAAGGCCTTCCTTACTTCTGTTGTCGATGCTCAGTGTTGTGGCTTATCTAAACCTTCCCAGGTATAAGGAATGGGTGAGTAGGGATGCTTCCTACTACCAGCTCCTTCTCTAACATTAACCAGAAAGATGTTTTCAAGACCAATCTTTACAGTGATATCTGCAAAAGCCTGGATGTGAGAGAGGGAGTGAATTTTCCCTCCCGCAATTGGCTGCACAGCATTCCCAACATCTCAAATCTGGCTCAGGAGATGGTTTGGATTCTCTCTCTGAGGAGCTAATTGGAGTCGGGCCTGCCACCCTCTGGAAATAGTGTAGGGATAGCCAGCGGGGCTGCTGATTGTCAAGATGAGCTCTCTAAAAAGGACTGCCTTAGTGCTCTGGGAGTTTGTCTCAATTATATTAAAAACAGTAAGGCCCTCTAGAACTCATGCCTCACAATCCAGACATGCCTCATGGCCCATCCATGCTAACTCATAGTCCCTATCCATCCTCTTCACAGCCCTCCATTGCCAAGTTAACTCCCTCTCCCCAGGCCCCATGGTTATTTATACCTTCCATGTCAACCTTTACACCCTCACTGATGCCCAAAGTCCTTTTGGGTCCCTCAGTCAAATTAGCATGGTTCATGCCAACTCAGGATTTACCATAAACTGTTCTTTGGTTTTGTACCCTCCACCCCAACTTTTATAGAACCGTTGAACCCCATGCCACTAATGTGACCTCAGAGGGTATTCACTTCCTTCTCCTTCTCAACCCCATCTGGGTACAGGATTGACTTCTGACCTTTGTGTAAAGTGAGGCTGATGACTTGGCGAGACTGGGGTTGGGATGTCAGCGTTCATTCTTACCACTTCAATTTCCTCTTCTTTCCATTTGTTGTACATCCATTTCAAGGAACAATTCAAGAATTGTGTTGGCTCTGAATTAAGACCTTCTCAAATAAGGGTGTAGGGTGCAAGGGGAGTGATGGTTAGGGTGACCCTTCAAGGGTCTGGACAGCAGGAATGTTATTCAGCCATTCCTTTGTGTAGGAGAGCTTTCTTCTTTTTGCCTAGAGGTTTCTATTGCAGGAGGGTCAAAACATAGTGGTCTTGGACTCTAGGCCTGGAACGATACTCCATTTTGTTCCCCTTCTTTCTGGTTCCAATCCCTCCATGTCTACCACACCAAATCCAATTCCCTATAAACTGGATGGTACAATGCAGGTTGGATGCATGGTGACTGTCAAGCGATGGGCAGAATCAGTGTTAAGAAAGCTAACTACCCCCAAAATCTTCAGTTACTGAGAAACAATTTGGCAAATGAAAACAATTTCAAATACATATTTGGTGATTCAATTAATTAATGAACAAACTCGTGGTTAAGTTGACAATAGGAACACTCTGAATAGGAAATATGGACAATAAGAATGCATATTGGTCCTAAGGTATACTTGAAGTGTGCTAACAAGTAGATAAGGTGATAAAGAAAGCATATGGCATGTTTGCCTTTATTGGTCAGGGCATTGAGTAGAAAAGTCAGGATGTCATGTCGCAGTTTTATAAGACTTTGGTTAGGCCACGCTTAAAGTATTGTGTTTAATTTTGGCTGCCACATCACAGGAAGGATGTGGAGGCTTTGGAGAGGGTGCAAAAGAGGTTTAGTAGAATGTTTCAGAGATATTAGGAACTGCAGATGCTGGAGAATCTGAGATAACAGGGCGTAGAGCTGGATGAACACAGCAGGCCAAGCAGCATCAGAGGAGCGGGAAGGCTGACGTTTCGGGCCTAGACCCTTCTTCAGAAACGTCAGCCTTCCGGCTCCTCTGATGCTACTTGGCCTGCTGTGTTCATCCAGCTCTACACCTTGTTATTTAATTAGGTTGACAGACAGAATCTTTTTCCCAGAGTTCAAATGTCTCATACGAGGGAGCATGCATTTAAGGTGAGAGGGGAAATGTTCAAAGGAGATATGAGATTCAGGTGTTTTTTTATACAGGGTATGGTAGGAGTCTGGAAAGCACTGCCAGGGTGGTGGTGGAGACAGATACAATAGTGGCATTTAAGGGGCTTTTATATAAACACATGAATATGCAAGGAATTGAGGGATATGGACAAGGGAAGGCAGAAGGGATTAGTTTAATTTGGAGTTATTTCAGCACAACATGTGGGCCAAAGGGCTCGTTCCTGTGCTGTACTGTTCTGTGTCTGTTGTTACATGAAATACATGCAAATTAAAATTTCCAAGAAGGCAGTTTTCTACTGTAATTACAGTTGCAGCACCCAGTAGTTTATTTCAGTATTTGAATTAATAACAAAAATATTTTGTGTCTGCTTGCTTTAAAAATAACCAGGAATGTTTCATTTTAATCATGTAAAATGCACTTTTTAAAAAAAATTAGATTGAGTCTCCAAGCTCTTACAAACGAGAAACATGGGCCATGAATGATGACGAGAAACTTAAAGCAGTCCCACTTCTCCATGGAATGGGAAACAGACTGTACAAACTCGGCAGGTATCAAGATGCTTTGGCAAAGTATCGCGAGGCAGTCATCTGCTTAAAGAACCTCCAAGTAAAGGTATCTAACCAACTAAAGTGAAACTTTCATTGCTCAGTAGTCACCATGAATTCTTGTAGTACATTGCTGCGTCCATTTCTAATGATTCCAAAATTACTTTTTACTCATGCATGGGACATGGATGTTGCTGGCTAGGCTAACATTTCTTGTCCAACCCTAGAATATTTAATCTCTACTGAACTGTGGTTTGGTACAACTGATTGGCTGCCTCAGTAATTTCAGAGAGCCTTTGAAAGTCAACCACATTGCTGTGGGCCTGCAGTCTATATGTAGATTAAATCAGGAAAGGATAGCACGTTGCCTTCCTTAAAGGGCATAAATGAATCAAATAGGATTTAATAACTATCAGTAGTAGTTTAATGGTCATGATTAGACCAGCTTTTAATTCCAGATTCATTAATTGAACTGAAAATTTCATCAGATGCCATTAGAAATTTGAGCTCATGTCCTCAGATCATTAGCCTGGGCCACTTGGTCATCTGCTCAGTAATAATATTAAGGGTTATGTTTGTTAAATCTTAAGCCCTAATGGCAATATTTAAGTATGAGTTTTAGTTACTGAGATTGAGAAGCTCAAGAGTCTTCAATCTAAAGAAATTTGCATTAGCTTTATTGGTTAGTGATACCAATATTCAAACAGCCTTGGTGCAGCACTCCTCTGATTCACACTGTGAACTATCTCTCTCTGTATGTCTGCTAGAGGCTATTTTAGACTCTGATCTCTGCTGCTGTTACACAAATCCGTGGTCTGTGATGAAAGATACATGGGCAGGTGGAACTGCTATTGATGCATTGTCAGTGCTGAATGCCTGTGTACTATTATGAAATTGTTTGGCTTCATGCCACAAATATGTAGATAACCAAAACTGACTCTACACAGATAACAGGTAACAAACAGGTTTAGACATGTTAAGTGAGTGGGCAAGAACAAAGCAGATGGATTATGGTGTGGATTAGTGTAAGGTTATCTGTATTGGTAGGAGAAACAATATATTTCTTAGGAAGTGAGAGATCGAAAAGTATTGATGTCCAAAGGGACCTGAGTGTGCTTGTTCACAAGTTTCTGGAAGCTAACATACAGATGAAGCAAGCAATTAGGAAGGCAAATGATTTGTTGGCCTTTCCAACAGATGATTTGAATACATGAGTAAAGTTGTCTTCTGTAATATGGAACCCTGGTGGGACAACACCGAGAATATTGAATACTTTTGGCCCCCTTACCTAAGGAAGGATATACCCACCACGGATGGGGCTGAGGTTCACTGGGTTAGTTCCTGGGTTGAGCAGTCCATCCAATGAGAAGAGGTTTAGGAGGCTAGGCCTGTATTCTCTGGAATTTTTGGTGATGAAAGGTCATCTCGTTGAAACTTACAAAACTTGTTAAAGGGCTAGACAGGATAGATACTGAAAGGCTATTTCCTCTGTTGAGGTAGCTGGGGTTATATAGAATTAGGGGACACAATTTCACAATAATGGGTAAACTATTTAAGATTGAGGTGAAGAGGATTTTCTTGATTCAGAGACTTGTGAATTTTTGGAATTGTCTACTGAGGAGGGCTTTGGAACCTCCTGAAAGTCCAGGGATAGTGCAGGAAAAAGGTGTTGAGACAATCATCAGCCAAGTCCTAGCATGGTGGAACAGGCATAAGATGCGATATGTGATGGAAGGTGCCAATCCAACTGTAGGTCACAAGTCCCAGGCATGAAAGAAAAGTTCTCAGATTGTGGGCATGCTGACAAGGCTGTGTTTTACTGCATTGCCTAGCTGCCCTTGTAATGTGAGAATGTGTCTTTCCCTCAGTATCTGTGGTCCTTGTGTTAGAGATGCTCCTCATATGCCAATAGGGAGATTACCAGGATTTTGACCCAGTGACAATGATGGAATGGCAAAATATTTCCAAGTCAGGGTGATGTGTGGTTTGTTGGTGATGACAAATGCAAGTAGCTGCTGGACCTGCCTGACTTGAAAGTGTTAATCCATAAGCATCTCCTACTATGATGATATTGTATAGACTTGCGGGATGTACAGCCTGGGAAAATTCGAAAGGAGTGAGATCCAACATCTGGCCTTCCCCTAATCTCTGTAACCATGTCCATCATATGAATGTACCCTGTAACTGGCTAGTAAAATGCAATAAATATATCTTGTTAACAACAACAGACACTGCCAGTTAGACCAGGAAGTGTTTTTTCCTGTACCACAGTAGACTAAGCAGACGCTATGGTTTCCCACTCTTAAAGAGGTAGCAGCAACCTTCATCATGAGCAATTAACACAGTGGAGTGAGCTGGCATGCTGTTACAACACTGCCCTTCCAGATGTCAGTAGGTGGTTTTGGTGAGCTAAGTTTGATCGAGAAAATTACTATGCATGAGGACTTATCTTTTCCATCTCTTATAGTAAAATGGAAGTGCCTTCTAGAAGTTCTAAATTTCAAGCCATGTGCTTAGCATAATGTAATTAGTATAGTAAGGTATTGGGTACAGTAATATATTGTGGTATAAAATAATATAATAATTACATGATAATTACAAATTATAGTAATTTTGAGGTCTGTGGTAGTCTTGGAGTACAATTATGTTGTAATGTATTGAGTGTTCAATGAAGTAGGTAAGACAATAGAGTAGGTGCGAGACTGATCTTACAACATAGAGCTTGTTCATTCAAATTCCACTATGGCAAGTTGTGAAATTTAATTCGATAAATTGTGGGCTAGCATGAAAAAAAATCACAAGTATCGCAATGCTCAACTTGCCTTACCCCATCACCACTCACTGTGAGTTACATATGACTGAACTCTACATCAGATGGCTAATTTCTAAAGTCCTCTGAGGCCATCAAGTGAGACACTCGACTGCACAACCAATTGTAAAGGTTTGCCACTAACTAGGGATGGGCATGAAATGAAATGTGGTTTTTCAATGGCACTCACGTGCTGAGGATATAAAAGAATAAGTCATACAGATAGCAGACACTTTCAGAGTTAGAGTTGGCAATCTGCTGGCATTTTTAAACATAAGTATACTTCTTAATGGTTTTGGGTTTGAGGTTTTGATGGAAGCTGCTTTCGGTGATGAAATGTTTGTAAGTTAAATATAGCTGGACTTTACAAAAGGCTGCTTCATGTATTTGTCACTGCAAGCATCTAGAGCCTAGTAAATGTGGATCCTGTGATATTGCCCATCAAACTGACACTGGCTCTGCCCACCCTGGGTACTGTTTCCACCATTTTCTGATAGCATTCACATTTAGAGACAGAAGGTGATTGTAGGAATTGCAGCTCACGGTGGGCATCATCTGCACCAGGCCCTGTCCGGTCACCAGATGTCCCACCAAGAGCCTTCGTGTCCCCTTTTACCTTGCAGCACACTGACAGCCCATTTCCACCCATTCCCCTACCCATCATATTGAACTTCACCTCCAACTGTCATCCTTGCCCCTTGAACCACATAATCATGCCTATCCTGCTTCTCTCTGCTCTTCTGCAGAGACCATAGTGCTGGTCACAGTCACTGACCACCCCCAGCCTCATAACCTACCACACCCTTTGATGTGGTTTCACATGCCCCCCCATTCACCTTAGGTATCCCTCGTCACCATCCTTGTCCCTGCCTCCACAAATACCTCTGACTCCCCCCACCTCCAGCTGTGACACCCCTACCCTTTCTGGCAGGGATTTCTCCCAATTGCCCCTACAGGACCACAACTTGGAGCCTCCCGAATGATTAACAGATCGACAGCCAGGTCTGTATTGTCCCCAGAGATCTGGCTTACTCCAACAAGAAATCACTAGTCATGAATGAGCAGACCCCCGACCATTGTGTTTGAAGCTCCTCGACTAACACTATGTGATTCCCTAACTGCTGCTGTTGGAACTGTAGGACTGAGCACTGCCCAGTCCCCAGGCTGAACTGGGACCATTTCCCTGACCATGCACATCCCAAGTGGATGACAGACAATGGCCAAGCTGCTGGACTGTGTGCAGACTCAGCATGTGACTGGGATGCCTGACACGACTGGATGAGGATTAGCTGTAACCACTTTCTGATGGAACCATTTGGTTGAATGAACATGCAGTGTGTTTACCGTGCAGGCAATGTCATCTCTCGGTGTGCCATGCAGCAAGTTAGCATTACTCACCACCTCCCATTGACATATACTTACTGACAAACAGGACAAGCTGCCTGAGTGTCTGTGCTAAAAAAAAGTACCTTGATAGGGCAGTATGGATAGACTTTGGTTCTGGCTGAATTGCCAGTGCATGGTTTGAAAAAGGCAAGGCAAGGGTGCTGTGAGCATGTAGGTGGCACGAAGTGAACGGCTGCTAAGCGAGCAAGTGAGCAGCCCCGAGGTGTATCCTGGTCCAATCCTTCAGCCGGGTCCAGTCCATGCATATGAAGTTCCCCTGCTGCAGCCTTTCAATGCTAGTTACCAGTGGTCCCAACAAGCAGTGTGCAAGTGTATTGCAGAGGTGCCATGATGATTGCGATGTGTTGGCACAAATGAGATGCCAATGTCTATTGCCAGGTACCCGCTCTGGTTTCCATGTTGAGTTTTCTTGACATCTAGCTTGTTCGATGAATGTGATAAGATAGAAAGCCAAACAATGGGTTGAGTTGGACCATCAACAAATTGTTTTAGAAGAATCCCCTGTAATTAGCAACTCGACACTGCCTGGTTAGAAACATGTCAAAAGCACGAAAGATGAAATGAAGTGTTCCCAATATAGAGATGGGTCTTGCTGGACTTCTCGTTCAGTTCTGTCTCAAATATTGCCATAGCCCACATTTCTCAGACCTCTATAAATGTCTTCCCACAGTGTTCATACGCTAGCAATGTACATCAAATGACGTTTTGAATGCATTAACAGCTGGTTCAATGCTGAATTGTGTAATGCACAAACTGACACATCAGCTACTGTGTCACATATTATAAGGGTCAACATATAACCCGCCAGATGAAGAAGGGAAAATGCTACCTTTAGATTACATGGTTACTAAGGCACCCAGGGTTAAGCATTTGATTCCTGGATAACTTTAGCTTTAGTAATCTTTGTCGCCTGTATTTTTCAATTCATTCTACATCAGACTATAGAGGAAGTGTCAAATGGAAATGTGACTTTTCAATTTTATCTAGAAAATGTGTCACGTTGAATCACATTTCCTGGTAGCCAAATATATTATAGAGTTGTTAGCGCCTGTGGAAAGGTGCAATCAAACTATTCCATGATAACTCTCCACCCCACTGACTTTGTTGTGTTGTTTTTCCCTTTTTTGAAATCCCAAACATTACACATCCCCCATGATTTAAAACATTATTACTTGAAACAAGATGTTGGAGAATAACTTCTGTCTTTAATGTTAGCAAAAGCCCTGGGAAATTGAATGGCTCAAACTGGAGAAGATGATAGTCACATTAGTTCTGAATTACTGCCAATGTCTTTTGAAAATGGAAGAGTACTATGAAGTGTTGGAGCAAACAACAGATATCCTCAACAACCATCCAGGTATGGGCAAACCACCAAGATAAATTACAGAAACTTGCTATTCAACTTTGCAGTAAATTCGTTATAATGAAAATACTGAACGTTTAAAACTTTCTATGGTGAATTCATAAAACTGCATCAAGTCTTTCTCCCGATTGCATTATGTTCACTCTTAAGACAAGGATCCCATGTCTGTGCTCTGTGAGCATTCAAGGAGAGTTTTGTAAATGTTGCCACTGTTCCAGAGTACCATAGGTCTTCTCTCATTAGAGAGATATAACTAGTGGTGAATTTAACTTGAGCTTCACCATGCTTCAGACAATGGGACAGCTTGAAAAACAGAATTCTTCTTGGTAACCTCAGGCAGTACAGGATTTGTCCCAACAGTGGAGTTGGGATTGGAAATTTACCATCAAGACCCAATTTCCACAAAATCTGAATCCTAAGCTTCTTTCCACATACGCTTGCGGAAAGTGTGCCAAAGTGATGAGCAGTGCTTCCTGACATTAATACTGACGTTCAAGACACATGTTAATTTATGACAGCAGAAATTTATCACATAAAGTACATTGAAATATTAATGATTTTTATCTAAGCCGCACTAATTAAACTGTGATAATAGATATTGCACTTTTACGATTATGGGATGAGCAATTGTCAACTCCCTTTAAACAATCAGATTACGAGAGGAAGCCCATCATAATTTTAAGCTCAGAACTTTGACCCTTGAGATCCAAGTGACCACTGTCCCTCAAAGTACCATGTAGTAGAGAGTATAAGAATAGAAGGATGGAGCAAATGAATCCACTGCAGGCATGATGGGCCGAAAGGCCTCTTTCAACACCATGACAGTTCTTGATACTGTGAATGTGTGGCTGGAGAGATGGTGCAGGAGGGAAAGCTATAGATTTCTAAGGCATTGGGAGCATTTCTGGGGGTGGTGGGATCTGTACAAGTTATTTGGCTTACATCTGTACAGGAATGGGTCCAACATTCTTGTGGGTTGTTTACTAATGTTGTTGGGGTGGATTTAAACTAGATTGGCAGGGGGGTTTGGACCCTGAAAGTAGTTTAAAGGTGAGAGAAGCTGAGATGGCAATAGAATTAAACATGAAAAATTGAAGCTAGAGCACAGAAGAAATATAGCCTTGATAAGAAAAAGGTGAGTTTAACAACACTACATGTAATATATTTTAATGAAAGGTGTCTGACTTTAAGACAGATGAGCTGAGGCACACATAGACATGTGGGAGTATGATATCACAGCTGTGACTGAGACTTGGCTGAAAGATGAACAGGATTGGCAGCTCAACAGTTTTGGTTATAGGGTATTGAGTCGAGATAGAGAGGGGGAATCAAAGATAGTAGGAACTGCAGATGCTGGAGAATCCGAGACAACAAAGTGCAGGGCTGGATGAACACAGCAGGCCAAGCAGCATCATAGGAGCAGAAAGGCTGACGTTTCGGGCCTAGACCCTTCATCAGAGAAGGGGGAGGGGAAGGGGGTTCTGAAATAAATAGGGAGAGAGTGGGAGGCGGATAGAAGATGGATAGAGGAGAGGATAGGTGGAGAGGAAACAAACAGGTCGAAGAGGCGGGGATGGGGCCAGTAAAGATGAGTGTAGGTGGGGAGTTAGGGAGGGGATAGGTCAGTCCAGGGAGGACGGACAGGTCAAGGGGGCGGGATGAGGTTGGTCGGTAGGAGATAGGGGTGCGGCTTGAGGTGGGAGGAAGGAATAGGTGGGAGGAAGAACAGGTTAGGGAGGCGGGGACGAACTGGACTGGTTTTGGGATGAGGTAGGGGGAGGGGAGATTTTGAAGCTTGGGAAATCAAAGTTGCTTGATCAAGGAATTAGTTATAGCAGTGAGAAGGAATGATACCTTGAAAGGATCGTCAAATAAGGCCATATAGGTAGAAGTAAAAATCACATTATGCCCAACACGCTGTATGGTATGTACTATATGCCCACATAGTCTGGGAAAGATAAAGTGTCAAAATGTAATAAAATTTCAGACAAGTGTTAGAATAATAAGGCATTAATAGGTGGGATTTTAGCTATCCAAATATTAACAGGGATAGTTTAGTGTGCAAGGTAGGGAGGGAATAAAATTTTAAAATTGCATCCAAGACCACTTTTCATGACAGTATGTAAAAGCTCAACAAGGAAATGTCTAATCCTGGTCTAACATTTAGAAATGAATTCTGGCAGGTGGAAGGTGTATCAGTGAGCAATTATTTTGGAGATCACAGCCATAAATCAGTTAGATTTAGGATAGATATGTAATAGGATAAGGATAGGATGAGAATAAAAGTCCTAAACTGAGGGGAGGATGATTTTGCAAAGATAAGGGATGATTTAGCCCAAATGGACCAGGAGCAGTTATTTGCATATAAGAATGTAAGAGCAGTGAAAGGTATTCAAGGAAGAAATAGCGAGAGCACAGGCCAGATATGTTCACACAAAGACAATGGGTGGGACCAAGACAGGAGAATCCTGGATATCCAGAGACATAAAGGTTAGGTTAAGAAAATTAAAGAGAAGCTTGTGTCGGATACTAAAGTCTATAGATTCCCTTGAGGAGTATAAAAAGTGCAGGGTATTTTTTTAAAAGGCAAATTAGAAAAGTGAAGCAAGTCTATCAGGAAGCATTACAGGTAGAATAAAGGAAAATCCAAAGAGTTTTTTTTATTAAATATATAAACAGCAAGGACATAACTAGGGAAAGATTATGGGCAAATACTGAAGTAATCTATGTTTTACCCGAAAGATGTGGGCACAGTCATCAATGAATGCTTTTTGTCAATCTTCATGATGGAAAAGGATGTTGTGGGTAAAATATCAAGGTGGAGGACTGTGAAATATTAGACTGAATTAATATAGAGTGGAGGAGTTTCTATTTTGTGTAGCAACCCAAAACATGGCTAAATCCATAGATCTGGATGGGATGTAATCCAAGCTGTTGAGAAACGTAAGAGAGGCAATGTGAAGGGCCTTGGCTGTTAGTTTCAAAATCTCTCAGGTAACAGGCGTCAGATGCCAGCACATTGGAGGACCGCTGATGTTGTGCTGTAATTAAAAAGGAGAGAGCATAATCAAGATGATCGCTGATGACACTAAAATTAGTAGGGTGGTAAATAGTGAGGAGGATAGCCATAAACTGCAGGAAGGTATCAATGGACTACTCAGGTGGATAGAACAGTAACAAATACAATTTGACCCAGAAAAGTGTGAAGCAATGCCAGCATTCCCTCTACTTTTCTTCCTTGCTGCACAGGCCTTCGAGGTCCATGTACAGCAGTGACTTCTGGAATCAGAAGGCAATGATGTGATTAGCATGCCGAATGCTGATCACTGTGTGTAGAACTTGGAGTTGGTGCACACTTTGGGTAATCCATTTCAGGAGGGCTAACAAGACCAGGAATTACATCATGACTGGTGGGAGCCATGAAAGTACTGGATATCAGATGGACTTTGCTGGGCCTATTCACAGATCCTTGAAGGTACCAGGGCAGGTTGCTATAGTAGTTAAGAAGCTATATTGGATCGCTGCCTTTATTAACAGAGGTATAAAATATAGCAGCAGAGTCTCTAAGCTCAACTGCATAAAGCACTGTTTAGGACACAACTGGAATACTGTGTGCACTTCTGGTCACCATGTTACAGGAAGGATGTGATTGTATGACGGGTGCAGAGAAGATTTATCAGCACGCTGCCTTGATGGAGGGTCTGAGCTGAAGGGAAATATTGGATAGACTGGGTTTTCCATAGAGCAGTGAAGGTTGAGACAGGACCTCACAGAGGTGTATACGTTTCTGAAAACCATAGGTAGACTGGGTAGAAAGACACTTTTAAAGTTAGTACAGGGGTCAATAACCTGGGGGTATAGATTTAAGGTAAAAGATAGAAGGGAGAGTTGAGAAGAATTTTTTCACTGAGAGTTGTGGAAATCTAGATCTCACTGTTTCAAAGGATGGTTGAGTTGGAAACTCTTGTAACATTTAAGTAGTATTTGGGTATTCCCTTGTGTTACCATTGCCTTGAGGGGTATGGACCAAATGTTTGAAAATGGGATAAGTGAAGTCAGGTCTTTGTAGATTGATGCAGACACAATGGACCAATTAGGCTTCTTCTCTGCTGTAAGTCTATAAGTAATCAATCAGATTTCAGATGAATCACAAGAGTAACTGATCAGGTTTGTCACAAAACCATGTTTAAGACAACCAACTGTTAGCATAATTCCTTCTTAGCCCTAAATCTTCTACCAATTAGAACAACAATGGCTGTAAGTTCTGGTAAACATTATAGCCTCCAAGTTCCCCAACAAGAAACATGCCATCTTGAAAGAATGCAAGAAACATAGAGAGGATGGGAAGCACACTGAAGAAAAAAATGACTCAAAGGAAAAAGGAAGAGAAAACGACAAGGAGAACAAGAGTCAAAGAGATGAATGACAATTCATGCACACAAAGTGATGAACCCAAATGGTTACATTTGTGAGCATAAAACAGAGAGAACATAAACACAGTTGTCTTAATTCTATCTCTAAGCATTGCTAATGGAGGACATTGTGCAATCTTATTTTTCAGTATTCCCTGTTTGATTTGCCTAAAACAGTGCAGAAAATGTAGCTGATCCTCTATATTTTCCAAGTCTAAATTTTCTTGAACCACTATCTTCCTTTAACAGGTAACATAAAAGCCTACTTTCTAAGGGGAAAAGCTCACGCAGAGGTATGGAACAAAGCAGAGGCTACAGCAGACTTTGAAAAAGTTTTAGAATATGACAGTGGAATGACCAAAGCAGTGAGGAAAGAACTACAGATCCTTGACTCCAGAATGAGAGATAAGCAGGAGGAAGAGAAGCTGCAATTTAAGCGAATGTTTCACAAATGAATTTGGCATATCTGTGATCAACAAATGATTATAATGTAATCAATAAGATATTACAGATAGTAGTTTATGTGTTTTTGGGGTGGACTTTCCTTAATGGGCACTGCTTTGTCTTGTGTAAGATAATTTTGAAATATGGTGAGCTAATTTAAATGTAACAGTGAATTTTGTATGCGGTAAATTGAAAGAAATTACAGAGTAAAGTGTAACTGGTAAGAACTAAAGCAGACAAGAATGTCTGGGCTACTTTATGCACATGGCAAGGGATCACCGCAATGGTTTCCATTCAAGAAGTCATCTGGTAAATTGCTCCATAAGGTCCTTTTAATCAGACTTCAGTCTTTGAGAAAGTAAATAGAATATGCAGTACATTAATGTTATTCAGAAAACTCCATCTGATAACTATGTGAAAAGCATTTATCCAACATCTCCATTGCATTTAATGGGTCATGTAATTTGACCTCTTGCTATGAAACATAATAACATAGAAAATAGAAGCAGGAGTAGGCCATTTGGCCCCTCAAGCCTGCTCTGCCATTCGTTATGATCATGGCTGATCATCCAACTCAATAGCCTGTTCCTGCTTTGTCTCCCATATCCTTTGATCATTTCAACTCCAAGTGCTATATCCAACTCCTTCTTAAACTCATACAATGTTGTGGCTTTGCACTGCTTTCCGCTGGCACACCACTCTCTAGGTGAAGAAATTTCTCCTCATCTCATTCCCAAATGGTTATCCGGTATCCTTTGAATGTGACCACTGGTTGTGTACATTCCTGCCATCGAGAACATGCTTCCTGCATTTACCCTCTCCAGTCCTTTTCAAATTTTATAGCTTTCTATGAGATCACCCCCTTATTCTTCTGAACTCCAGTGAATATAATCTTAACCCATCCAACTACATCAGTCCTGCTATTATAAGCATCAATGTGGTAAACCTTACATCATTTCCACTATAAACAGAACATCTTTCCTCAGACCTATGAGGTTCGGATAATCACAGTAAGGAGCAGAAATGATTGGGAAAATGCACCATCCCATAACCTGATGAACAGAAGGTACTCAGTAGCAGGTTGAATCTGGGATTCAGAGTTTATTTCAATTAACTCTCAAAGTTGATATCCCCTTCTCAAAACTTTAATTGTATGTTATCTTAATCCAATTATCCATGTGATACAGAATATGAGATACATTTAAATGTAACTCTAAACTAAAAAAATCTTAGCCCAGATGTATGAATTTTACTGGATTGAAATTATATAGTCTCTTGATCTATGAAGAGGGCTAAAAAATGCAAATTTGTAGAATAATGCTCATGCGTAACCAGGTTACTTCATGGGATTTGTAGGGAATTCTCCACTTTGAATAGTTGTAGGAGCTGAGTTTAATTCTGTAAATTGTCTGTGCCTTTCTAAACCTTACAGAAGCAAATAGACTTGAGCATTAAAATCCTCGATCAACCATAAGGAGCTTTTGCATGTCCTGTCTTCATGGAAGCCACAATATTGTTATATAATTAGTTTTAAAAGCATGGGTCATGTGGTTAACAGAAACAATTCAGACCCAAGAATCACATTCTCTGACACGTGCATAAAACAGAGAACACACACCTCATTAAAAAAAACGGAACATTTAACCATTCTGAAATGCAATGTCTGACTCTGGTCAAGCCTTGCAGGCCAAGTCAAATGTGGGGTTCAATAAATGACCAATCCATGGCCAAGCAACTCTGCTGCTGAGGTTATATAATCCCAAATGGTAAAGGAAGATACTTGTGACCAATGTCACAGGAGATCAACAAAGATTATTGTTCACATTTTAACTGGCTGATGTCTGAAAAAGATAAACAGTGCTATATTTGCACGATTACCTTCCAATTACTACGGGAATAACTCTGCTCTTATTTGAGGTTTTTGAGCTTATAAAAGCAGGTGCATTCTCTATGTGCAGTAAAAATGTCTACTTTATTTATTTAACTTTGTTTATTACAGTAGAGCTATTTCAGCTCAGAAAATAAACAAGGACATATTCCTTCGAGCTGTCAGGATTGTGCATTTACTGTATTAGTTTATACCTATTGGCAATGTAATATGAGAAGTTCTTCATTTACACTCAGAGTGATATCAAATAATAAATGTATCTGTTGGTGAGCTGGATCAAGAAATAATCTCATTTCATGATTAGGAAAACAATTCAAACAAATGTGACAAGTGGCTGTTTGAAATGATTTTGAGTTACAGTAAAACAAAGAATGTGATAGAAAGATACAGTTGCTACAATGAAAGGTTAATGTAAAAATCTGGGGATTGGAGCATTTTTCTATTGTTTAGTGATAGACATATCTTCCAGCATTTCTCATTTTTAAATTACAAATTTATCCAGTGAAATGCACTAACAGTGTATTTTTCCAAACTGCAGGCTGCATTCACATTTGCTCCCCAATCTTACCATTGTCCTTATCAGAAGATCACAAAGTCACTAGACAGATACAGATGATGAAAGCTATTCAGCTCATTCTTAACTCATCTATCTGGAACAAGCCTAAGCTCCCTTCACAACACCATTGAACTGTTCTATGTACACAAGGTTTCAAAAAATCACCTATAGAAATATGATGAAGAGTCAGTCAGAACTAATTTAAGATGGAACAATTAGGAGTTATATTTACAATTTGAATGACTTGGGTTGCTCTGTTACAAGGGTGAAGCTAACTTCTTCAGACAGCAGTCAAATAATGACTGCGTGATTGACTAATAATTTTGTGTTAACTGTTTTTGCGGGGCTACTGAACTCACATGTTTTAAATTTTTTTCTAGTAGCTGTTAACCCACTAGAGTCTGATTCAAAATAATTTCTGTGGAGCATTTATTTTGTCAAATAGTTTCGTCATTGGTGATCATAACATTAGCACAGTGAAGTCCAAGGTTTATAAATGGACTCACTTGCCTGTAGAGTTTATGTGTTAGGTGAAGTCTAGACTCAGAGGATCATAGGGCTGTTCTTTCATTAGAGAGAAATGCTGGGTTTAAACCTGATGATTACCACACCTGAGCCGAGTTTGACATGCTGGGACCCTTCATGATGACCTCTGCTGGTATGGAAATTGAACCAGCACTTTTGATATCACTCTGCCTCAGAGATCAGCTGTCCAGCCAAATGACCTAACTTTTGATTTGATTTGACTTATCGTTGTCACATGTACCTGAGAACAGTGCAACGTTTTGTTTTGTGAGCAGTACAGGCAGATCATGACATACAAGGACATAGAGATCACAGGGTGCTTAGACAGAGCGAGGCATACAGGGTTACGGCTGCACGGGAGGTGCACAAAAGCAAGATCAATATTAGATTTGAAATTAGAGAGGTCCATTCAGCAATTTAACAACAGCAGGGAAGAAGCTGTTCTTGAACCTGTTGGTGTGTGTGTGTTCAAGCTTCTGTATCTTCTGCCCGATGGAAGAGGTTGGAAGGGAGTATTACGGGGGTGGGAGGGGTCTTTGATGATGTTGGAAGCCTCTCCACAGCAATGAGAAGTGTAGATGGAGTCCATGGATGGGAGGTTGGCTTCCATGATGGTTTGGGCTGTGTATACAACTTTCTGTAGTTTTTTTCTGGCCCTGGACAGAATGTTTTCCATGGTGCATCTGTAGAAGTTGGTGAGGGTCCTTATGGACATGCTGAATTTCCTGAACCACCTGAGGAAGAAGATGTATTGTGCCTTCTTGACTGTCACATCTATGTGGGAGGTCCAGGACAGATTGACTCTTGGGGTCTATCAATTTTCTGCAATTCACCCTGATCGTGAGGGAAAAATATCATAAACAAAAATAAATCTGATTTTTTCTTTTGTTGCATCATGGACTTCAACCTGATAAATAGAGATGACCATTAGGATTTTGCCGACTCCCCCTCCCTTTGCTAGACTTTGGTGGTACTCAGAACTTAACTGTTGCCTTCAATTTCTGAGATAAGCTGGTATCACTTGGGTCTACCCATACTCCTGGAGGCATTAGAGCAGGCAGTTGGGATATGTTAGCAAATCTTTGAATAGTGGATTACAGCAGGGACAAGAAAGAGAAAGATTCCTCACCATGCAAGAATGTTATGAAAGGGAGAGGAGGGTGTATGACTTAAAATTATCCAGGATAAATTTAAAACTATAAATTATTTTCAGCAGGTGCAGAACTGTTTGTAAATGCATAACGATAAAGCAGATCTGTCATCTTGATTCATTAAAACAATTAGTGCAAGCAGTCAATCTAGTCAAAATCTTTGATCCTGCTGTAAATACAATTGTAAACTAAAACTAGGTTTTACAACATGAAGGAATTTGAAATGTTCTGCAATAGTTGTTGCTCTTTTTCAAAAAAATAAAACACCAGCACATACGGTTTACATGCAATAGTTGTCGGTGAATGTTTCGAATAAGATTTTAAGTCACAGGAAAAGAGGTTTAAACAAAGCTGTGTCGCTAAGTTCTTATGTCGGTAAGCCTTCGATGATAATTTAAATTTGTAATGACCAGGTGAGAAAGAGTGAAGTGGCTCCCCTCTTTTTGATTGCCCCAGTTGCTCACACCAGAATTTTAAGTTTTTTTTTTAGCAAAAGGCGATACCTTTCTCCAATAAAAATGTAGTTGGTTACTTTTTACCGGGAGCAGTAAGAAGTCAATCACAAAGATTTTTTGAGTTAACGAGAAAACAGAAAGTCGAGAAAACTTGACCTGGAAATTAAAGCAGCTACTTCAGTTCACCACTTGCTCCAAAGACATTGGACACCAGGTATCCAACATTTCAAAGTACACTCCAAAGGCATGGCCACACACACCCCACAGCCATAGATAAATGGCATCTGTTCGTAAACCTCATGGAATCCTTATGGTACATCTCCGACCCACTTACAAGACACTTCTTCACTTCAATGCTGCACCTTTTCTGCACTGGCAATTATCAATGGTATAATGCTGAAGCAAGGGCACTGTACACTCAGAGACATGCAATCAAGGTCTGGACCAGGCTGCATCTCTGGGCTATTCACTTGATCTCGTAGTGCACCCTCACTCTGTGCCTACCTGGATGTGCACAGTAACCTTCCTTGCATTGCCTTGCCTGCATGTCTTTAGACAGAGTTCCAAGGCTTGTATTACGTCCATCTCACCTTGCCGATTACGCATAGACACAAAGCCAGGAAGCTTGTCGATGATGTCAGCAGGGTACAGCCAAGTCAGATAGACTTCAGTTCGGGAGTCCAGGGTACAGTAAGCCACGGGCACCTTCAATACCAGCCCGGATGATTGACATGTCAGTGTCCCACTTGGGTCTGTCCAAGTCAAGATGCTCTCCACATAAGGGGTGAGGAGCTGAATGTCAGTCAGCTCAATACCCTTTCTGTAATCTTGGAAGCTATTTTCCTCCTGAAATGAGAGAGACAAGCTTCAGGGAGATGAAAGTGGGTGGAACGCGTATTACTTTTGGTGCATGTGGGGAAGATGGCCTGAGTGAATGAGTAGGCAGCACAGAGAGTGAGCAGAGTTAGTGGTGTTGGAGTTTGGGGAGGGCATGGAAGGTGGTGAAGGTAATTGTGAGAGTGCATGAGCCTTGGCAGAGGCAGAGGTATGCTGACACAGTGCAGCAGATCAGTGATTTTCCACCTACAGTGCTGGATATTTCTCTAGATGATTGAGCCTGGCAGACAGGCTGGCACGGCCTCTGCTGCTGGACTGGTGGGGGGGGGAAGAGGAAGTCCTGTATCTGCAGCACCCCATTTGGCAGGACCTCCAGGCCTCTGCTTGCAAAGCGGGTACTGATTTCCTCCCGTCTGCCATGTCTGTAGTAAATATCAGAACACGTGCAGCCCCATTTGGACTGACAGTTCTTGTCTGGGTGCACAGCAGGCTTTGCAAAATAGTGCGGAGGCTAGGGACACCAGTGAATTCTGGGATAGCCACTGAGAGGCGAATTGTTCTGGGAAAGGTGTGTAGTAAAGATGGGGCTTGAATTGGATATGATAGATACCCATAAGTGTAAGGTTCGCAGTTATCGCAGTGCGTTTGGCAAGATACAGTGAGAAGGTTTGGTAGACTGCACAGCAGAAACCCCTCCAAAAAACTCACACAACTTGGACTTGGCCAAAAATATCTAAGATTCAGCCCACAGTCTGGATTCTGCACTTACTGCTATTGCTGTACATCATATGGACATAACTGACTGACTAAACTCACAGTGCCAACTCCATGATATGAGAGTGACTGAATTTGAAGTCAATTCACAAGCACTGTACATAAATTATAAAATGTAACATAAAATGTAACATTTCAGTATTAAGGTACCCACCTTAATACTGAAATGTTACATTTTATAATTTATGTGCAGTGCCTGTGAATTGATGCCGTAATATAACAGTCACTGGGCACTTTATTTCTAGAGACAGAGAGAGAGAGAGAAAGAGAGTTCATCTGTTTTCAGTTCTTCTTCCTCAATACATCGCCTCTGGTCTACTGAAAATAAAATCCTTAATGCAGTAAGCTGTTTGTAAAATTCATGTTTGCTGAAGCCATCCATTTAAATTTTAATAATTGCAGGCAAAGTCTTGTAACCAAAATGTGACAATTCTCATAAATAAATGTAGTGATAAATATTTAGGAGTAATTTCAGCTCAGTGATAGCAGGAACTGCAGATGCTGGAGAATCTGAGATAACAAGGTGTAGAGCTGGATGAACACAGCAGGTCAAGCAGCATCAGAGGAGCAGGAAAGCTGACGTTTTGGGCCTAGACC
>NC_063357.1:21488123-21494193 GCF_021869965.1 Rhincodon typus | reverse complement strand
GGTCTAGGCCCAAAACGTCAGCTTTCCTGCTCCTCTGATGCTGCTTGGCCTGTTGTGTTCATCCAGCTCTACACCTTGTTATCGCGTAATTTCAGCTCAGATTGTCTTTGGGCTAATCCTTGTCAATTTCATGAAACGTGGCTGAACCTGTGTGGGCCAGCTGAACCCTTGGTTAATTTAAGACAGCGTTTTTGTATCTTCTTAAACCATTTCAGTCCAGAATAGTTATATGCCTTATTAGGAGATAGCGAGAACTGCAGATGCTGGAAGTCAGCGCCGATACAGTGTGGAGCTGGAGGAACACAACAGGTCAGGCAGCATCAGAGGAGCAGGAAAATCGATGTTTCGGGTTGGAACCCTTCATCAAGACTGATAAAGGGCCCCGATCCAAAAAGTTGACTTTCCTGCTCCTCTGATGCTGCCATACATGCATTATTGAAACAGCTGGAGGGATACTCCATATTTTATGTCATCATGACAAACCAGAAATACTGCCTGATTTAAACTTTTATATAAATGTGCTTCTTGTTTTCAATACACCATATCTGTAACATTTACCATCCATCCTCTACCTCACTGGCAATAGATTTCCACTCAGCCCTTGCCTTCCACTGAGCCACGGCACTCCTCCAGTCAGTTGACTTGAGCTTCCAACCCTTTGTACCTCATTGAGGATTGGGTTGTGGTTTGAAGCTAAAAATTGCCTTGTAGCATCCAGGGATGTGCAGGTTGGGTGAGTTAACCATGGTAGGAAACCCCATGTGGGGTTAAGGAGATGGGATGAGTCCCACTGGGATGCTCTTTGGAAGGTCAGCACAGACTGTGTGACATCAACAGTTTGGATAGAGTTAATGCAACTTCAATATTTACTCTTTCAGAAACATTATTTTAGAGAACATTTTGTCACATTCCACATCCACCAGATGGGCTGAATGGCCTCTTTCTGCACTGTAGGGATTCTATGATTCTAATTTTCTGTACTATTTTAACAGAGTCAATAAGTAGTATGACAGAAGAAGTATACTGAGACATTTCAACTCCTGTGAACCATGCAGCTGATTTTATGGTCAGTTCACATCACAGCAAAATTGTGCAAATGCATTAGAAACACTTGAAAGCGAACTGTCCTATGCTCCTTGCTTGCAATGCACACTGTATCAAGTTAGACCATTGATAGGATTAGTGGCAGATCATAGAAAAGCATGTTTCAGCCTCAGAGAAATTGAGGTTTGGCAAGCTGTTTTGCTGTTTGTTGTTTTCCTGCTGAATTTAGCATTAACATTTTAATTGCAACCCTTTTTACCCTTCGGTTTCTCTTTTGTCGTCCTGCTTTTCAGATTCCCATTTTTGCATCTGCTGACATCCTGTCCTACTCGTTAGAAAACTATCTGGAAAAAATTGAAATAAAATGGAACCGATTTGCTTCCCTGCCAGAAACCCACTGATAGCCTTTGCTGGTCCAGATGTGACATTTAATGACAGTACGTGGTGTATGTCTTCCTAATTTATCTCAGTATCCCTTCTTAACGACCATACATCGCCAGGCACACCTTCTGAACATTAGGGCTAGGACAACTGAATGTGGTGTTGAGTTGAAGAAGTTATGCTGGGTAGACTTGGACATCATACAAGGCAAACGTTCACAAACTCAATGGGCTGAATTTCCAATGCTTACCAATGAAGTGTTTGGGTCTCAAAAATACCTGCATCAGCTGGTGTGCTGTTCCTTGATGCTGTTCTCAGTGCCAGCTTATTGAAATACAGGCACAGCAGCTCAATAACTATGGTGGGGACAGAATGAGGGAGTCTCTCTCTAAAGCAGCCTATGGTTTCTCTTGCATGCAGGCCGTGAAGACTTCTAACCTGGCTGAGTTCCTGGCACCTCAGACAGACTGCCAACTTCCTGTCTTCAGGCACTGATATTGGTCTCTGCCTCTGGGGCTAACTGATGGCCAACTGGAAAGGCTGCACCTGTTGACACCGATGCATGCACGCTCTGGGCCGCTTAAATTGTGCACGTGCAGATGTTGGGAGTTACGGTGGAGGGGGGGCACATATAAGAAACAGCAACTGAAATTGCGATGGGGAGGGTGAAAGATCAGGACAGGGGTGAGGGTGATACATTTGTGCATGATGTCACATGTAAAGTCTATTTGATGACATCAATGTATTGAATCATGCATTCCCGAATAAGTGCATGTGTTGTTGCCCATGGTTCTTGGTATCAGCAAACACTGTCAACTGGAAAATCCTATTTGGCCTCCTTTAATTGTCCTTTATTAGCTCTACCTGCCACGTGGGTTGGTTACATCTTATGGCCTAATCACACCTCTCCAGTTGAAAACAGACCCAGCAATATTTTACTGGCAGCAGGGAAGGGGGAAATGGGCAGCTTCCAGGCATCTTTATGATACATGCAGCTGATTTTTTTTTTGTGTGGGGTTGAAGCTGAGAATTTGAAAACACTGTCATAAATAGGTCAAAAGCAAAATTCAAAATTGCAAGTCAGGCTTCCCGGGACATTTATGTAAATCGGATTAGAAATCGGGTAGAATAGATTGAATGTCACTTTACATCAATAATCTTATTTAGAAAATTTTGGCCCCATTGCAGTTAGCCATAGCAGGTTTTATGAAATGAAACAACGGTTTTCAAACTGAAGTGGAGGAATTGTGAAATCTGATTGAACAACTGATTGGCTGGCCACCCAAATAAGACCAGGTGCCAGTCTAGAAATATTTGAGTTGTGTAAAACTATGAAAAATCTCAAGGTGGAAGATATTACTTGAGTAAACAAAATATTGAAACAATTTAAAATGGAGGAATGTGTTTTGAGATTTCCATCATTAGGCGACGCCAGGAACATCTCACTTGTTTTTAGTGATACTTCATATGCCAATCTCTGTGATGGGTTCATGAATGTAGAAGAATTTATCATTTTTCTTTTGGGAGAGGGAGGTGAATATTGCCCTTTAGATTGGGAAACTAAAAAAAGATCGCAAGAGTAATTAAAAAGCACCTTAGCGTTAGAAACTCTCACTCTTGTTGAGGAGATAGATATGGCAGTTTTATTAACAAAAGGTTTGAAGCAAATTCTAAGGGAATCAGCATCAATACTCACTGAGTGATGTATCGATAATAAGTCACTATGGTAACCAAAGGACTGAGCAAGCCTGGAGAGAACCAGGACAAGTCAGACATAATCTAGAAAATGTTAACCATCCAAACTTAACCACCTGGCTGGCCAACAGTAATGGAGCAAGGAGTACGGGATAGTTTGATTTGAGTGGAGGTTTTAGGCAAGTTAAAGTTTATCTTGACACATATGCAACAGAAAAGAGAGACTCAATCCCAGACTAAGCCTGGTTACCATGACACAGGTGAGATCATAAGAGGATGATAGGTAAGAATCTAAAGCTAAGGCTAGTGGTATCCCTGGATTATTCAACACAGGCTTATACAGTAACATATATCTTGGGCCAACTTGCTGGCCAAGGACCAAAAATGTGTTCTTGAGTGGAGAATGGCATTTGAAGGTCATGGGATGATGGGTGCAAAACAGCGGTGAATGAAAACTTGTTGGATGCACAGGATCACATGAATGAACTAATCAAGAAGTAGACAGGTCACAGTAAGGGGGAGCACAATGTAACAAAAGAAACAGCTTGCCAATTAAATCTCTCGAAATGTATACATTGACTGCTCCAACACTGTACAATCTACGAACGTTTGTGAGAATAGGACCACCCCTTGCATGTTCGGACCAAACACGTGTCACTCATTTTGAACAAGACTTTAGAGGCACTTTTTCGAAGACAGAAACAAGCCCTCCCCTTTGCAGGAGGGTACATTAGGAACACTCACAAAAATGACCACTGAATTTGGACCATAGAAAATAGCAATCATGAAAATCAAAGGCATGAAATGGGAATGACTTGGGAAGTGAAATTCCAGATAAAAAGCTTTTCTTCCCACTTCTCAAAATGTTTACTTGCTCACTAGAGGGCAGTACATGCCCAGTAAAAAGGCATGATGTTTAATTAATTAATTATTCAGAATGTTTGTATTGGCCACACTGGAGTTGAAAGATAAAATCGGACAGACAGAAATTGTAATTTTGATCCTTTCAGGAGGCAGATCTTGTAGAGAATGAAATTTTCTTAACTATCAGATGTTGGAAGTTTAATTTCCTCAAAGGAAGTGTTAAGAACAATTATTTTACCTTCTCATTTAAATTATTCATAGCCTCACAATGTAAAGACTAACTCTACATTAAGAAGAAGATCAGGAAGGAGTTATAGGTGGAGTGAAGAAATGACTTGCATTCATGTAGCATCTTCTATGTTCTAAGTGTAAAGTGCTGCACTTTTGTAAGAATTATTTTTGAGTGAAATCACTGCTGTTCTCCAATGTGGAATCTATATTAAAGAGCAACCAATTAAATTGACATCATTTATTTTGGTTGTTTTAATATATCAATGTCAGGTAGGAAACCAGGAGAACTCTTCCTCAAATATGACCGAGCATTATTTATGAAGAGAGCAAGCAGACAAAGGCTCCATTTACCACTTCAGCCAAATTGCTGTACCTCCAACAGTATCACCTCATAGAGAGTTTTGCACTTAAAAAGCCATACACACCTCACGCAGAGACAAGATTGCTAACTCTGAGACACACTGTCAACTGAAATAAAACAGTTATCAATGACTAAAGTTATCATTTACCAGGTAGCAGTCACCCCCACTTGCTTATATATTTTAAACACCCAGATATCCAACTGACAGTGAAGTATCATCAACAGTGCCTTTGCAAGATCCTCCAAATCCAGTGGTAAGAAAGGTGCTCCAACATCAGTGTCCTTTCCTGAGTCAACTTAGCCAGCATTGAGATACTTATCATTCAAAATCAGCTCTGCTTGGGGGCAGAAGTTGTTTTTTACGCCCGACACCAGGGTCTTAAAGCTCTGTTGGAGACTCTGGAGACTCCCAGGTGGAAAATGGGGACATTTTAGGGATTTAGATTCATTTATTTGTCACATGTACTAAGTGTAGGAATACATAAGTACAGCGAAAAGTGCACAAAGTTGCCCTCCACTGGCACCCACTTGGGTACAAAAACCAGAATTAAAAGATTTTAACAGAGCCAAAAGGTAAACAAGAAAAAAGAAAAGTCCAGATCTCAGAGTCCCAAGTCCCATCTCCACAATGGTGCAAGTGCCGCTCCAATCACTGGGACATCCAGGAGGCCACTGCGGTGTGAAAGGCTCGTTCGCACCACCGTCACCGCCTCACCGGCCTGTTCTCACCGTCTCACTGGCCCGTTCTCACCACCGTCACCGCCTCACCGGCCTGTTCCCACCGGCCCGTTCTCACCGGCCCTTTCTCACCGTCTCACCGGCCCGTTCTTACCGTCTCACCAGCCCGTTCTTACCACCGTCACCGCCTCACCGGCCTGTTCTCACCATCTCACTGGCCCATTCTCACCACCGTCACCCCCTCACCGGCCCGTTCTCACCGGCCTGTTCTCACCAGCCCTTTCTCACCGTCTCACCGGCCCGTTCTTACCGTCTCACCAGCCCGTTCTTACCACCATCACCGCCTCACCTGCCTGTTCTCACCGTCTCATCAGCCCGTTCTCACTGCCTCATTGGCCCGTTCTCACCGCCTCACCAGCCTGTTCTCACCGTCTCACCGGCCCGTTCTCACCACCTCACCAGCCCGTTCTCACCGCCTCACTGGCCTGTTCTCACCACCTCACCGGCCCATTCTCACAGTCTCACCGTCTCACCAGCCCGTTCTCACCGTCTCACCAGCCTGTTCTCATCGCCTCACTGGCCCGTTCTCAATGTCTCACTGGCCCGTTCTTACCACCGTCACCGCCTCACCTGCCCGTTCTCACCGTCTCATTAGCCCGTTCTCACTGCCTCATCGGCCCGTTCTCACCGCCTCACTGGCCCGTTCTCACCGTCTCACCAGCCCGTTCTCACCACCTCACCAGCCCGTTCTCACCACCTCACCGGCCCGTTCTCACCACCTCACCGGCCCGTTCTCACCGCCTCACCGGCCTGTTC
>NC_063357.1:21481114-21488113 GCF_021869965.1 Rhincodon typus | reverse complement strand
GCCTGTTCTCACCACCTCACCGGCTAGTTCTCACCATCTCACCAGTCTGTTCTCACCGCCTCACCGGTCCGTTCTCACCACCTCACCGGCCCTTTCTCACCGTCTCACCGGCCAGTTCTCACCGCCTCACCGGCCCGTTTTCACTGCCTCACCAGCCCGTTTTCACCGCCTCACCACCCCGTTCTCACCACCTCACCGGCCCGTTCTCATCGCCTCACTGGCCCGTTCTCACCGCCTCACCAGCCTGTTCTCACTGTTTCACTGGCCTGTTCTCACAGTGTCTTCAGCCTGTTCTCACCGCCTCACCGGCCTGTTCTCACCACTGTCACCGCCTCACCGGCCCGTTCTCACCGCCTCACCAGCCCGTTCTCACTGTCTCACTGGACCGTTCTCACCGTCACCGTCTCACCGGCCCGTTCTCACCGCCTCACCGGTCCGTTCTCACCGCCTCACCGGCCCGTTCTCACCGCCTCACCGGTCCGTTCTCACCGCCTCACCGGCCTGTTCTCACCACTGTCACCGCCTCACCGGCCCGTTCTCACTGCCTCACCGGCCTGTTCTCACTGTCTCACTGGCCCGTTCTCACTGCCTCACCGGTCCATTCTCACCACCGAACCAGCCCACTCTTGATCCACCACCATTGTTCCGGCCCACGTTCGATCCGCCATTGCTGCATTGATGCAGCCCGCACGTTCAGCTCCCGCTACACAGTTCCCAGTCGTGATCCAATTCCTTAGGTAGGTAGTTAAAAGGACGGGGGTGCGGGGGATGGGGGGCTATTTCAATTACTGCAGAGAGGGAAGAGAGGAAGAAGAGAAATAGAAAGGAAAAGGAAAGGGAACTGGCAATCAGAGTGGAGCTCCGAATGGAGCGACTTACACTGCCACCATCTTGACATGTCTTCCAGGTATCCCCAAAGAGGTGAAACTTCTTTTTCAGACTCAAGGAGGTCTCTGGTTTGTGACTGACCAAAATGGAGAATGTTCATTTGTGATAGCACCAAAGACGTCAAGACTTTGTCAGGAATGTGCAGAGATAGGGTTGAGTCATCAGAATACATGCCCAATTATCAAACAACTCACCAACCAACCCTCCAAGTATTACAACAGGATTGTGCATTAGACTTATCAGTCATCTCAAAACCTTTTGAACTGGAATGGAAGCAGATTATCTCAATTCTAAGGATCTAAGAAGAGAGAAGAAAGAAAACCTTCTGTTTTCTGCTTTGTATATCCAGTGTGCATTTATGAGTAGCAAGAAGAAAATCTAATATTTACTAGGGTTGAAAAGACAAGTTGCATTGGCTTGTATGCCCCTTAATGTAAAAAATTAACAGTAGTCAAATTGAGATGTCTCCGATCATTAAAGAGTTTGTAAGGGTAGATGGAAATAAACTATTTCAGTATTACATTTTCTCAAAGCTTTTTGTCTTGCACTCATCACATCTTACAAATTCATGTAGAAAACCAACATTGTACAGAATGAAAGGAACATACTGATTGGTTGGCAAGGGGCCTCTGATCAGGAGGAGTGTTGCCACACAGAATGTATCTATGAATACTGATTGTCAGCTAACAGTCAGAGACTGTTTCTTTGAGCTGGAGACCAAGGAGGCACAACCTTAAAATTTAAAGCTCCACTGTTCAGCAGATGACAGGAAGCACTTCTTCTGCAGTGGAGAGTGGAAACCTACAACTGTCCCCTGCAAAAACTGCTGAAACCCGGGGCTCAATTGAAAATGTCAAAACTCACGTTGATAAATTTTTGTTTGTTCAGAGTCCTCAGTGTTGTAGTATGTCTCATTATTAGTAAACCTATATGAACCATGCTCATGATATCATCACTGTATCAGAACATGCGATCTGAGTGTGTAAAGATTCATAACCCATCTTACTGTGGGATCACTTGAAACATAACACACCATTGAAAGCAAACTACCTTTGTAATCTAATAGCTTAATGACACTTAAGTGCCCGTGAATGTAATGTTTGTACATGAAACAGATTGTACTGTTAGCTGTAATGAATATCTGTTGGATTCTTCAATACATGTGCAGTGTTTTGTGTTACAAGGGACAATATAAGCTTTGCAGCTTCAGGTAAAACACTCTGCTGGAGGCAAACTCACAGCAGCAAAAGTTTCAGAAACAAGGTAGACAGGTGGAATGAAGGTACAGGTCAGCAATGATATCATTAAATGGTAGGACAGGCACGGAGGTTGAGTGGCCAGCTCCAAATCCTGTGTTTCACTTCCCGATGTTTTACAGCATATTTATAATCTTGTTAATAAGTTGCAAATCTTTTAAGACCATTATTTGTGGTATTATTACATCAAATAATGATGTTGTTATGTTTGTGTAGATATAAAACAGTGTAGGTACAAAAATATCAGTATGATTTAGATGATGGGTCCCAATCTAACTCGTGATTGCACTAAAGCAACTGTTGTACCTTTTCTATTAGGCAGCATAATGTGATTTAGATTTCACAACACAACTTCAGTCTATTGTGGAAGTCTCTTGTTAACAAAATTCATTTATCTTGCCAAGAACTTTATAAACTCAAAATTCTTCTTAATAGATATGCCAGAAGTGATGTTTATAACAGTCTAAGTTAGTCAATTGAGCAGTGAGCACAAGGATCCTTTGTTCCCGAACTCAATGCAAACCACAGCTTGCACTGTTGGTCTGGGTTGGTGCCTATTCCATTGATACTTTCTTCTATGTTATTCATGATGGGCACTGAAGACAAGTCCAACATTTCCAATCCATCCATCTGAGAAAACTGAATGCCTGAATCACCTCAGAACGCAGTTAAAAGTGGGGATTGGAGTCAGAGATAGGCATCCATGAATCTCTTGGATTTTGCCAACAATCCAGCAGCTCAGCTGACTCCAGCTCTTCATTTCCAGAGTCAGTCAACTGAGCTGAAATTCTCAAACTGCTATGCTGGATTTCAACATACTTTCTCTCAACCGTCAACCTAAACCTTCTTGTTTAGGTCGGCCAACTCAAAATCATAGAAGTATATGAGAAAGCATGATGTGTTCCATCTATTTTCTTTGGACATTACTTTATTCATAAAGGACTGGAGATAGGAAGACGAACTTGTTTAACAAAGCTCTATGATTGGAGGTGAGGAGGGTGCCATGATTATGATTTACTTTGTGTTAGCACATGTAACATATACTACAGAAATTCAGCCTCATATTGAGTCGGGTACTTGAAATTTTATTAACAATGAAATATGTTCACTGCTATGACACCTGAGACTGGGTGATATACTTCCTCAGATAGCTACTACACTATATACATAGTTGACTGGTTGACTACTGACTGATTAGCAGGATGGCTAAGTGAATGTACAGAGGGTAAGATGGCAGCAAGTCAGATGGAGATGTTTTACACCACAGCCTCACTTATCACACTGAAACCTAGCTGTCTTAAGGATATAGAGACCTTTCTGAGACATGCCCTTCTTTCCCTTTGAAGAATAGAAATTCTGTTGTGATAAAAATATACATGAGTGTTCTGTGCGGAGTTTGCACATTCTCCCCGTGTCTGTGTCGGTTTCCTTTGGGTTCTCCTGTTTCCTCCCACAGTCCAAAGATGTGCGGGTTAGGTGCATTGGCCATGTTCAATTGCCCACAGTCTCCAGGAATGTGTAGGGTAGCTGGATTAGCCATGGGAAATGTATGGTTACAGGGACAGCGTAGAAGGTGAGTCTGGATGGAATGCTGATTGGAGAGTTGCTGTAGACTTGTTGGACCGAATGGCCTGTTTTCACGCAGTAAGGACTTTATGCTCTATGAGTGCATAATGGTAAATTATCTTCATACATTAAGGCAACACTGATGGATATGCAATACAACTGGATCTAATACACAATGATTATGGCTCAGCAGGGTTACTTTACGGAATGCTCTGTCACTGTGAACGTATGTCTCATGTATTATGGATGGCTGGTTGTTGTCTGGTACAATAGTTTCAATAACAGAGTCATCATCTTGTATGACTGACAATAGTTCAGGTGCAAGTCAGATCTGCTATCCATTTCACTGTGAGATTTGACTACTATTTTTGACAATGTTGTATGACATGGTTGGTACATAACATTGTAGTAATTTTCCATGGACCCATGCTTTCATACTGAAGATATCAAATTCCAGGATCAAGTTTGGACGGTTGCATGCTTGTTGATTCAACTTTTGTATCATCTCCTCCTTTCTTTCCAGCAATGCAGCATGTACATGTGATTGGGTGGTAAGAGTATGTGACAGAATGACTGTGTGGATCTGTCTTTCAAAAGCAAGGACTGCCAAAGAGGATAAACTGTTGCTGTGAGAAGCAGCATGTATATTTAATGTGGCCATCCAGAAATCTTGGCAAGTAGCTTTGCATTATTGGTCACAGACTTCATCATACAAATGGTGCACTCTGCAAGACCGTTAAATTGAGGATTGCAAAGTGAAGAGATATGCGTTGAATACCCAAATTCATGTCCATGTCCTGGAAGGGTGCAGTAGTGTACTGTGCACTGATGTCAGGCACAAGTTGCTGAAAAACGCCAAACATGATGAATATGGCAACTAATGTGTCAACAACTGTTTCAATCGTGATGTCTTTGATTTTTCTCACAAAAGGGAATTTGGTGAAATAGTTGCTTATCAGGATGTAGTCCTATTTTTGCATATGGAAAAAATTAGTCATGTTTTTGCGGCACAGCTCAGAAGGAATTTGTTGGTACGAGTGGTTACCGTGATTGCTGAGGTTGATTGAGTTGACAAACTTCACAGTTGATCAATTACATTGATTCTGTAGTTATCTTATTGTGTGCCAACTGAATTAATTAGTGCAATTTCCCTTGTGTATCTTGTGTAAGATGCATAAAGGAATGATATTTGCACTTGTACCAGGGCTAATGTTAACTTATAGTGCATATTGTTCATTCCTTTTGGAGCATATAATTTGGTTGGAGGTAAAGGCTTCAGCTTTTCTGAAATCATCCGCACGATGTGTCAAATTGATCCTATGCGCTATCTGAATGGAGTCGGTAGGCTTAATATTATAGGCACCTCCTGGACTTTAGTGACATGTTTGTGCACCGTGGATGGGGGTTTGGAATGTTTTTGACATTGTTCTTTATTTGGTTCTCTGTCATGGTGATGTGAGGAATTATATTGCTCTTTGGCTCTCTCTGAGAACTTGAACCACCTACATATGTTAGCCCAATATCTTCTTGGAAAACATAGCTTGCACATATTATAAAATGTTTGCCACTGTTTTGGTTGATGAAGCAATCCTCATCTCCTACATGATTTGGATGCTTTGCTGTAGTTTTTGATGGCTGCAATAGAAATTATGGCATCGAATGCCTGTAAATGCAGCTGCCTTGCTATTGATGCTTCAACCTTGCATTCTACTTCTCATAGTGCCTTGATGGTGTAATCTTTAGGTTTATCTAGAAGTGCCTTTCAGAAACTTTGATAGGTATAGAGACAATGACTAGTTCCATCACTCTTTTGTAAGGTTAGCTTCAATAAGAACATTTTCTGTACCATTGCATTGGCATTTGCCTAAGAATTAGTTGATATTTTCATCAGGTTGTTGACACTGACTCAAACTCAAACATGTGCCTCCTGAAGTTGACTCAGATCTTAAGCTGAACTTCTAGGACTTTGAAAATCATGTCTGTTTATTTGTCATTACTCAAAATATGGGAGGGCTCAATTCTTTTGAATCCATCATTCCCCAAAATGACAAGAAATTTAACAGCTTGTTTCTCTTTATGCATAGAGATAGTAAGAACTGCCGATGCTGGAGTCTGAGATATACCCTGTGTGGATGGAGCTGGAGGAACACAGCAGGCCAGGCAGCATCAGAGGAGTATGCTGCCTCATCTGCTGTGTTCCTCCAACTCCACACTGTTTTTTGTCTTTATACATGATTTATTGGTCTATATGAAGAAAGTTAACTGAGGTTGAGAGAGTGAACAGCATCAAGTTCCTCAAAGTGACGATAACCGACAACCCTGTCCTGGACTTCCCACGTGAATGCGACAGTCAAGAAGGCACAACAATGCCTCTTCTGCCTCAGGCAGCTCAGGAAATTTAGCATGTCCATAAGGTCCCTCAACAACTTCTACAGATACACCATTGAAAGCATACTGTCCGGGTGCATAATGGCCTGGTCTGGCAACTGCTCTGCCCCGGACTGTAAGAAACTACAGAAGGTGGTGTGCACAGCCCAGACCATCATGGAAGCCAACCTTCCATCCATGGACTCTATTTACATGGCTCACCGCCACAGAAAGACGGCCAACATCAAAGACCCATCGCACCCAGGTAATGACCTCCTACAACCTCTTACATCAGGCAGAAGGTACAGAAGCCTGAACACATGCACAATCAGGTTCAGTTGAATGGACTGTAGCCTCAAATAATGCAACTGCGATGTAACCTGTATGTCCCTAATTCTTTTTGATCTGTACATCCTTTGCTTGCTGTAATCTGCCTGTACCGCTCGTAATCAAAGGTTTTCACTGCATTTCGATATACATGACAATAAAATCAATCAACAAGCAACAGGTGAAGGGTAGGACTGCTGTGCTTGGGCTGGGGGCTGGGATGAGCGTAGGGCACCTGGGCCAGCCCATGATTGAATGCTACTGGCCTGCTTTAAGTATCAACTGGCATCAATGGAAAGAAGAACACGGACACTTACCTCAAACAACACTCTCTGTTCTGTTCAGTTCAGTTGCTGATTTATTATGGCTCTCACTTTGCACCATGCAGCTCAGTGTTTCCCAAACATTTTCCCACTGTGACCCAACTTTGAGGCTTGAAGATTGTAGTCACCCCTTAAGTGAGAACTTTGTGACTGGGTGGGGTGGGGGTAATGGCACCTGAGAGACTGGGTTTAGGGGGTGAGGGGGCACGAAAGCAACAAGAGCGTGACAACAAGGTGCAGGGCTGGATGAACACAGCAGGCCAAGCAGCATC
>NC_063357.1:21426088-21476114 GCF_021869965.1 Rhincodon typus | reverse complement strand
GATGCTGCTTGGCCTGCTGTGTTCATCCAGCCCTGCACCTTGTTGTCTCGGATTCTCCAGCATCTGCAGTTCCTACTATCTCTGATTCAACAAGAGCGTGAGCCTGTTTGGGTCAGATGCACAGTTGCAGTAGCTTGGGGAACTCCACAGCAAAATTATCACTTTGGAGATCACAAACCCAAACATTTCAGCTTGTGACTACATGAGCAGTCTGGATCACCACTTTGGGAGGCACTGACGCAAGACGTTGTTCCTGGTCAACAGAATATAGCCAGAGATGGCAAAACATTTATATCGCTTAGGAATTGAACAGAGAAGGTACAGTATCTGCTCTGGCCTTTACTTTTTATTAAGGTTATAATCAATAATTCATTACAAACTCTGAAATTGTGTTAATGTCTCTAGTGACAATTGCACTCAGCAAAGGAAATTGCATTAAGTTTATTCATCTGTTGGGAACAGGAAAACACAGGGTGAAAATACATAGTGAATCTCAAGGTAAGTTTGGCAATGAAATCATTCATCCGAGAGAGAGCAGATTGTCAATTTAAATCTCAGCTGGCAATAGTTGGAACTGTCTCTGAACATGTTAGACTGTGGCTTTAGTGCTTCATCTGTTGGAGATTTTCTGCCAAATAATCCCATAAGCTGGTAAAATTTGTTTACTTTCATCTGAAAGCACAGCAGATGGTTAAAAACCATACTCAATCTTGTGGGAGAATACATGCTCAAAAATTCATGCAGTTTCCAGCAATGTTCTCCATCCAGTAATTATATGGGCTAGCTTCACTCCTATCCATAATGTACAAGAATGTCTATGCAATGCATATTACTTCATTTTTTAAAAAGAAGTGTTATGCTGTGCATTGTTGGCATTCAGCTTGCCCTCTTTGCCTTGCAAACAGCTGCCACAAGTGTTGATTGTCCAAATACATCTCCTATGTAAATGTGGCAGCCATGGGACTGTAGCATATGCTAATGACGCAAACTGCGTATCATTGGAGCAGATCCACTTCAGGATCTTGAGAAATCGATTCTGTTCAGAGTGGCTGTCAAAAGCGACATCAGCAAGAGAACATGTTGAGGTGAGTGGAATGAGGTACTCAAGTTAGAGGGGGTATATTGACCGGAGCTATTGAGGGATAATTGTAAATTAATGGCCTCTCATCAGTGATTCTCCAAAACTGAGGGAGTGTCATTTTTCACTTTATCAAAATCGTTCAAAGTTTAGAATGTCCTTTAAATCTAGTTTTACATTTATAATTCCACTCCTTTCAACTCAAATCTCTCCCTATAAACTGTGGTGGTTTATCCCTAGAATTATCTTGGTAAATGTACATTGCACATTCATTGCAGTGATGTCCTTTAATGAGATGTTCACAACTGCTCAGTGTACCCTTTGGAATAACCCGCATTTGCACAAATTCCCCATTACTTTAAGTGTCCCTGTCAAAACAAATGTAACTACCTTTTTATGACTTGATCTACCTGCTCTTGTATTTTCATCAAATTAAGTATTTGAGGCCCTGGGGCGTATTATTCAATGCCATTTTGAAGTGTCCTCAATTAACTCTACTTCCTTATTTTTCCCCCAAATTGTATCTGACTTTTTTTTACATTACAAAAATGCTGCCAATTAGCTCTACATTCTGTTTATGTGTCTTTGCTTAACTCCAGACCTCTGGACTAAGTTCAGAAAATTAGCAGCTGAGCTCACTAGCTTTCTGAACAACAATGTCTGGCAAACTTCAGGCCACCAGCATCAGGCAAATGTTCCCTTCATCTTTTCCATTTGCCATTGGTTTTTAGTTCAGCACAAAAATCTTAGCCATGGAGACCATGACAGGCCAAGGTACAAAGGTGCACACCCAAGGATCAAATCACAAAGCACCAAATTGCAATGTTTATGTAGATCTGTTAACTGTGGCATTGCTCCTCACCCTGTCCATGAAATAAAGCTGTCACACCTATTCCTTTCCCACCTCTCACTAGTGATTGACAGCAATTCATCATGGAGCCAAATCTCATACATAGCTCCCACATGTATCAAACCTCAGGTTCACATTTCTAGTTTGCCAAAGCCTGAATTCACTTTCAGTGGTGATGCCAAAAGAAAGGATAGAGCTTCATTCTGCAAAACCCTAACAGTCACACTCCAGTCCTGCCTAATCCCAGGAAGGCCCGGCAGAGCAACCTATCTTCGAACTGGTTTTAATATAACTACTCTCATTTGTTATCCTTGATACAGCTAAATATCAACCATTTCCATTTGGTACATCTTACACATCACTTTGCTGTTCATTGTCACCCTTCAGAATGGCAAGAAGTTAAGACAGAATAAATAAAGGAACATATATGATATATACACATTCAAACACATACACGTGTACATATGCATATATAAAATAATAGATTAATCAATTAATTTTCACATGATAACAAATGAAGTTGTATAATGCAATCCCCAAAGCAGCCACAAAATATCACAGAGTACACTAGGGAAATATAATTTAACTAATTCAGCCACGATAAATTAGTGGCCCTGGTGTTACCCTCAACTTGTTGTAAACGCCCCATTATAAAACATTAAGGTCATTGGCTCATGTGAACACCATTCTCCACTTAGGCTATTATTTTATTTCGTAAAATATTTGAGAGGCAAGGGCATTCTGAATTTCTTACCTTTATTCTACTGACCCATAATCATAAAGCATTATTTCAGATATGTTACGCTTGTCACATTTTTACAGGATAACAAACTCTACTGATTTGGATTGAATTTCATGATTTCAAAGCTTCATTTTGGGAATGCCATTCGTTGTTTCCATTGATTTATTTGTGTAAACAAAAAAGAACACATGGTCATAAATAAAAGAAGACAGGTAATGTTGAAAACATCCACCAGGTTAGGCATCATTTGCAGGACATGTTGTTATTTCAACTTTCTGCAGCATTGTCCTTTTGTAAAGCTGTGGCCTTGTCTGCAGGATGTAAAGAAGTTGCAAGGGGTTGACCAGGACAGAGTCACTCATCTCCAGCGAATGCATAAATCATGGACTCACAGAAATTACTACATAGATGGACACCAACCAACCCATCATACACTTGACTTTTCTATTTCTTTATTCATTCACGGGATGAGGGCGTCACTGGCTAGGCAGCATTTATTGTCCATCCCTAATTACCCAGAGGGCAGCTGAGGGTCAACCACATTGCTGTGGATTTGGAGTCACATGTAGGCCAGACCAGGTAAGGATGGCAGTTTCCTTCCCAAAAGGACATTAGTGGACCAGATGGGTTTTTTCCAACAATTGACAATGGATTTCACGGATGTCATTAGATTTTTAATTCCAGACATTTATTGAATTCAAATTCCACCATGTGCTGTGGTGGGATTCAAACCCGGGCCCCAGAACGCTATCTGGGTCTCTGGATTAACAGTCCAGCAATAATACCACTAGGCCGTTGCCTCCTCTTGATATGTCTTTAACTAGAGAAAATTAGTTAAATCTCATTTCCCAGTCTTTTTCTCTCAAAGACTCTTCGAAAGATGAGTGCAATTCCATCGGAAATGAAATTGTAGTCTCTGTTAGACTTGTGGTGGATATTGCAGCAGCAAGGATGAAAACCAGCAACGAAACAAAAAGAACAACAGAAGATGCTGATAATTCTCAGCCATCTGGGGAGAGAGAGTGCAGAATTAATGCTTCATGTCTGTGACTTATCATCAAAAATGAAGAAAGGTAGGAATGCCCTAGTTTTGAGCAGATGAAAGAGAGGCAGCTGGAAGAAGAACCAAAGGGAAGGCCTGATATAAAATCATAAGAAGTAGGAGCTGGAGTAGACCAAATAGCCACTCCAACATGCTCTGCAATTCAAATCAATTATTGTTGGTCTTTATCTTCAACTCCACTTTGCCATCTGCTTCCCGTATCCCTTAATTTCCTGAGTAGCCAAAAATATGTTTATCTATATATTAGATTCCCAAGACAGAAAAAACGTTTCAGTGTCTGCACTGTTAAGCCTCTTCACTATTGTGTACATCACAGTTAAATTGCGTCTCATTCTTCTAAACTGCAGAGAATATAGGTCCAACAGACTCGCCTTCTCAAATGCTTGTTGCACCTGCTTGCTTACTTTCTGTGTTCCTTGTATCTTTTAATATCAACATTTAACAGTTTCAAACTTTTAAAAATCATCCTCGTTTCTATTCTTATGACCTTAGTGAAGAATCTCACATGTGCCCAGAGTAAGTGCCATCTGCCACTTTGTTACCTTTTCAATTAACCTTTCTTTGCAGCCTTTTTGTGTCCTCACAACTTGCATTCTGACCTGGTTTTACATCATCAGCAAACGTTGAGAGATTACTTTCTTCCTCATGATCTAAATCATTACTGTAGATTGTAAATAGCTGTAACATATTGTAAATCTATGCAAATAGACTGTGGTAGAATGAGGAACAGAAGAGATTTGTCAACAGCATTCATACTTTACAATAAGCCAGAGAGTGTGGTTATGGGTGAAGTAAAAAAAAATGATGTGCCTAGATGGGGTGTGAAAGACTTGCTTGCAACTAAATGCAAAGTAAAAAAATTAATAAAGAAACATGACAAAAACAAACTAGCAAGGTGAAAAAAAAAACTACATAAAGCAAGTTGGAGGCACTCAGTGTTGAGTCCAGAATGCCGGAGAGTGCTAAGCCAAATGATGTGATGTTGACACAGCAGAGACGGTTTAGCTTCAATATTTATGTAATTATTCCATCCCTGTCGTAGACTTTTTAAACTGTATTTATTCATGTCATCAAAAATATCTGTATTACATTAAAAAGAACATTAGTTTTTGTAGGATGATTTTAAAAAGTATATGTTTCCACCATTTTACCTATATGCAGTGTATTGGCCGTACTGGATGTGCTTTAAGAAGTGGACTGAAATACATTGTTAAGACATGAAGCTACCATTCTGCCTGTGATTACTACACCTGCCACCATCAGAAATTTAAATCTGAGCCTGAGTTGAAAGAGGATGTGAGACTGTTAGCACATAGACTACTTATAGACTATGGGAGAGGCGATGGCCTAGTGGTATTATCGCTGGACTGTTAATCCAGACAACAGGTTCAAATCCTGCTACAGTAAATGGTGGAATTTGAATTCAATAAATAGCTGGAATAAAGAGTCTAATGATGACCGTGAATCCATTGTCAATTGTTGGAAAAACCCATCTGGTTCACTAATGTCCTTTAGGGAAGAAAACTGACATCCTTACCTGGTCTGGCCTACTTGTGATTCCAGACCCGCAGCAATGTGGTTGACTCTCAACTGCCTTCTGGGCAATTAGGGATGGGCAATAAATGCAGCCTGGCCAGTGATGCCTTCATCTCATAGATGAATAAAGAAGACTAATTGCCCCTGATTTCTTCATTGGATAGCAGTTAAGTTTGGAAAAATAGCTGAAAAAAACATTATTAGTTAACGAATATGAGTGCAAGTGCTTATTTTACGTTCAGACTTTTTTTTTGTTTTGCTAGCCTAATAAAATTTGATTTTCCGGTGAGCTTGTCTGTCCTAGGAGAAATGGTAGGGTGGCATGGTGGCACAATGCTACCTCACAGTGCCAGGGATCAGGGTTTGATTCCAGCCTTCGGAAACTGTTTGAGTGGAGTTTGCACATTCTGCCCGTGTCTGCGTGGGTTTCCACCGGGTCCTCCAGCTTCCTCCCACAGTCCAGAGATGTGCAGGTTAGGTGGATTGACCATGCTAAGTTTCCACGTAGTTTCCAGGAATATACAGGCTAGGTGGATTAGTTATGGGAAATACAGGGTTACACGGAGAGGGTGGGAGGGCATTGTCTGTGTAGGATGCTGTTTGGAGGATTGGTGCAGACTCAATGGGCCAAGTTGCCTCTTTCAGCACTATAGGGATTCTATTCCATGAGCTTCATTGGAACACTATAGCATGCTGAACTAGGAAAGGCCTGAGTGGGAGGAAGGTGGAGAATTGAAATCATGGGCAACTGAAAGCTCAGGGTCAATACTGCAGACTGAACATGGGTGTTACACAAATTAGTCACCCAGTTTTTTTTGTTTGCTGTCTTCCTAGTCCACATGTAGCCCAGGACACATCATGAGCAGCAAAGACAGTGTCCTAACCTGAAAGCAATACAATTAAATTACTGTTTCATTTGGAAAATTTTGTGATAAATTGCTCTGTGTTCAAATAATGCTCTGAGTCATATCATTTTTCTGAGTTCTTCTTCATGTAATGATAATCGTCAGTCTATGCCTTCTGGTTATTGATTCACCATTCCCTATCCACCCATTCAAAAACTTCCAATATTTTGAAAAACTTGGAAAAATTACCTTTGTAGTCTTCTCGGCTGCAATGAAAACAGGCTCAGTTATTTAAAATGTTCGGGGAAACTGAAAACACTCAATGGATCAAGCAGGAGAATGTACTATGTACTAATCAGGTATGTTAATGATGATGATAGAATGAATGATGTGACACTGAGATTAGTAGGAGAGTTGACATCAGACTAATATGACAGTGTAAAGAGAGAGTCTTTGACATTTCACTGGGGAGATCTGGAAGTGGCAATTTCAGTGCTAGGGAACAGTTTCAGGTTTACTTGCAAAGGACCTGTGCCATTGAGCCAGGACATCATTATGTGCTGTTGGTCCAATCACTGATGATGTTCTGACAAGGCAAAGCTTAAAGGAAATAATTATGGAGTATGATGCTTTAATTAAGTAATTTGATGCACGCTTTAGCCTCAAAAGAAATTTAGCTATGAAATAGACAAGATTCAATCAGCAATCTCAACATTCGGGAGAAAGCCTTTTGAACAGATTTCAATCACCTCAAAAACAAGGGAAAAGCTCTACAAAGGATAATTTCCAAACAGAAATCATACAACAAGGAAAAGGTTCAAGAAATTGAAAGTACAGAATATTAGGTGATGACAACATTGTTAGTTGAGTAAGTATTCCTTACTCATTGGAATATTTCTGTTATACAGACTAATGAAATATATGAAAACATAACTAAATATAAAATTCAATAAAATATTAAAGCAGTTAATTAGAACACATTAAGGATGGCAGGATAAGTAACGTATCATGGTTGCAGGAGGTGGGTGTTCCAGTGATCCTGAACCATCACCTTGAAAATACAAGGGTTTGAAACAGAATGTTATCTTGATGTGTAGCAGCTGTTTCAATATTGGCAGGTGGATTGCTATTGTTAAAATCTGCAAAAGTCAGGCCATCCAACTTAAAATTCCAAGAACTAGCAGGGACAGGTCTTCAGGTGCATGAGCAAATCACCATGAAATATTTAATCAGAGAGGATGAAATTTCAGTAAGACATTCTTGTGTACTGAAAGATCAGAGTATTTCAGCGTTAAACAGAAATTTATGATTTTCTCTAGGCCTCTAAGAGAGAGTTGATATAATAATCCAGAACGAAGATAGAAGAGAATTTCAACAAGTATTTCTAAAATTATTCAAATGCTTAGGCAACTTGAAACAGGAATATCACATTACTTTGCAGGAGAAGATGCTAAGCTAGCTTATACACTCCTAGGAGAATTTGTCAACCTTAGGTGGAAAAGGCAATATCTCAGTTAGACAGCATGATAGAGAGCAGTGTCACATTGACAGTGATAGAATCAACAAAATGGTGCTCTGGGTTAGTAACAGTTCCCAAGATAAATGGAGAAGTAAGATTGTGTGTGGATCGCACATAGCTAAACAAATGAATTAGAAGATAAATTCATTCCATTTTGTACGTTGATGATAGCTTCACAAGCCTAGATGCAAACAGAGGGTTCTGGCAAATGCATTCCAAGCATCGCTGAACGCGGGCCTTACACTAATGAAGAATGATAGTTCTTTGGGACAGAGATTGCATTTCTAGGACACCATTATCCAAGAACAAGATGAATCCAAGGACAACAAGAGCCATCTGTGAATTTCCAGTAGGAAGTTGTGTAAGTGAAATACAGCACTTCTTAGGCATGGTGAATCCAGTGGGGAAAGTAGCCAGTCTTAGTCAACCCATAAGAGAGCTTTAGAAGAAAGCTCAGCAAAGATATCGGAGTCAAGAACACAGTACAGCTTTTGAAAAGATTAAAGAGAGGTTTCCTTACTCATTGGAATATTTCTGTTATACAGACTAATAAAATATATGAAAACATAACTAAATATAAAATTCAATAAAATATTAAAGCAGTTAATTAGAACACATTAAGGATGGCAGGATAAGTAATGTATCATGGTTACAGGATGCGGGTGTTCCAGAATGCAGGTTGGTTCAGAACAAGTGTGCTGGTAGCAGGCATTTGAAGTCAAAGCAGCTTCGTTGCAGAGCAACACAGTGCTGGGGGCTGAACTAAATTTGCCTAGTTTCTTTGTACCAGGAAGCAGCCACACATTTAAAGGTTGAGTCATTTGATTCATTGTGTCCAGGGATAAAAGACTGTGACTGCAAGTGAGGCAGCTAAGCAGGCCAAGGGGCCAAAAACACAAAAGACTCAGCCTTTGCAATTGTCCAACTTGAGGTTCTTTCAGCTTATTTTGAGGCGCAGTCTGTAGGGTGGATGAACTAAGTCACGAGGATCGAAGGTTCAAATGGCCTAATCCTGCTCCTCTGCCTTATTGTTTTATGGTTTAACTTACCATGGTACTGTAATACAGGAAGGCATTCAAAGAAGGGTGCAAAAAGGAATGTAATGGGAGGAGGGAACAATATCATGAGAGGAATTGACGTTGTTCTCTGCAGCAAAGCAAGCGATTCCAGACGGCTCTGTTGCCTGCCTGATGCCAGAGTTTGGGATATCCGCTCAGGGGAGGAGAGGAACATACACAGGGAGAGGGAGGATCCAGTCGTTGTGGTTGATGCAGGTACCACTAACAAAGGGAGGACAAAGAATATTTATATACAGTCATTACAAGGAGCTATGTGTTAAATTGAAAAGGAGAACCTCAAAAGTCATAACCTTTGGATTATTGTGTGAAGCCTGTGCAAATTGTCATTGGATAAATCACCTCAAAGACAGGTGTGAGAAAAGTGAGTCTTGGAGAGAGGGTGGCACAGTGGCTCTGTGGTCAGCACTGCTGCCTTACAGCACCAGGGGTCTGGGTTTGATTCCAACCTTGAATGAATGTCTGTGTGGAATTTGCACATTCTCCCCTCGTCTGTGCAAGTTTCCTTCAGGTGCTCTAGTTTCCTCCCATAGTTCAAAGATGTGCAGGTTCGGTGGATAAGCCATGGGAAATGCAGGGATAGACTAAACTCTTCGGAGGGCAGGTCTGGAATGAATAGGTTGAATGGCCTTCTCCCACACTGTAGGGAATCATATGGTTTGTTGTGCATTGGTACCAGTGCAGACGATAGTGACAGGGAAATCTAGAAGCTATTATTAAAGAAAGTATATCAGGGCACTTAGATAAGTTCAAGGTAATCAAGTAAAGTCAACATGGTTTTGTGAAAAATAAATCATACTTGACTGATCTATTGGAGGTCTTTAAAGAGGTAACATGTGCTGTCAATAAAGGGAAACTGATGGATGTATTATACTTAGATTTTTAGAAGGCATTAGATGAAGTGCCATATCTGGATGCCATAAGGCTATGGTGTGGGGAGAGCATATTGACACAGGTGGAAGGTTTGCTGGCTAGTAGGGAACAGAGAGTAGAGATAAATTAATTTGTTTCATATTGGTGAGATATAATGAATGATGTGCCACAGGAATCAGCACTGGGACCTCCATTGTTTCCATTTATATAAATGACTTAGCTAAAGGGGTGGAGGTCTGGTTGCCATATTTGCTGGTGACACGAAGATAGGTAGGAAGGCAATTTGTGAAGGGGACATAAGGAGACTAAGAAAAGATATAGTCGCGTTAAGTGAATGGGAAATGATCTGCCAAATCGAGTATAATGTAGGAATATGTGAAATTGCCCATTAGGGCAGGAAGAATTAAATATAAAAACATATCATTCAAATGGTGAGAAATTGTACAGTTCCAGGATGTAGAAGGATCTGGGTGTTCTCATAAAGGAATTACAAAAGGTTAGTAAGCAGATACAGCAAGTCATTTATTGAATTGAATTGAATTAGCTTTATTGTCACATATACTCAAATGAGTAGAGTGAAAAATTTACAAGTCACCACTTACAGCACCATCTTAGGGACAAAGGTACCTAGAAACAGATTCTTAAGTACAAATTCTTAGAGTAAAAAAATTAGAAAAATAAAGAAATAAAAAGTCCAGCATTGCGGATCATACGAATAAACTAGAAAATAAGGAGATAACAGTCCTTACAACCATTGTCATGCAGGACCCTAGCCTCTCGTCTGCCCTGGGCCTTGACTGCAGGCCGCACTGGGCTTCACCTCCAGGCTTTTGAGGCCAGGGGACTGCTCTGGAATCATCTTGAGGTCAGAGGTCCACGCTGAGGTCACACTGGTCAGCCAAATGACAGCCACACCAGGCCACAGAGAGACCACCATACCATACTGCCGAGAGATCGTCACACTGGCTGGGGAGACCACCACATTGGCTCACTGAGAGACTGTCACGCCGGGTCAAGAGAGACCGCCACACCTGGCTGAGAGATCACCATGCCACACCTACTACAAAATCTAATAAGATGTTATCATTGATCACAAGAAGAATTAAATACAAGGGGAGGTGGTGGAATTATGCTAATATCATGGGACCATTAATCCAGATCCGCAGGCTAATGTTCTGGGACATTGGTTTGAATGCCACAATGGCAACTGATAAAATTTGAGTTCAGTAAGGTCTGGACTTAACAGCTAGTCCAATGGCAACCATGTAACCATGTCTGATAGTTATAAAAACCTATCTGGTTCACTAATGTCCTTATCTGGTGTGGCCTACATGTGACTCGAGGCCCACTGAAATATGGTTGACTCTTTACTGCCATCTGAAATGGCCTAGCAAGCCATTTAATTCATTGGAACTAGGGATAGGCAACATTTGGTTAACAAATACTCCAGTTCATTCTCAGTCAGAGATGTGGAAAGAGCAGTCAAAACTTTGATAACACTGATGCACAAAAATACAGACTGGGAACTATCTCCACGCAGTTCCAAAGCAATGCCATTGAGTAATGAGCACTCACCAGTTGAATTGTGAGTGAAGGTGGTTACATACCATTACAACAGTTTTAGAACACACCTCAGAACAAAAATAACCTCTCAAAACCACAAAAAAAAATAAAGCAACTCAGCAAAAGCCACAGTAAATGAAGTATCAGGTCCAAGTCCAGGCACGGGGCAAAAGCATCAGATAACCTTATAGCCAAGGCAGAGAGTCTGGTTAAGGGACAGGATGTGCAGAGTCACAGTCATCAGAGAATAGTCATCGGGGTGGCATGATGGCTCAGCGGTTAGCACTACTGCTTGACAGCGCCAGGGGCCCAGGTTCGATTCCACCACCAGCCAACTGTCTGTGTGGAGTTTGCACACTCTCCCTGTGTCTGCATGAGTTTCCTCCGGGTGCTCTGGTTTCCTCCCATGATCCAAAGATGTGCAGGCTAGGTGGACTGACCATGTTAAAAATCGCCCGTAGTGTTCAGGGATGTGGAGATTAGGTGGGTTATAGGGGGATGGGTCAGTGTGGACTTGTTGGGCTGAAGGGCCTGTTTCCACACTGTAGGGATTCTATGATTTCTATGAAACAGATCAAATGAGAATTCACATTGTCAGAACCATCAAATGTATGTTCAGAAAGAACAGGAAGGCACTGGACTTAATCAATCCAAGAAATGAACCTGGGTACAAACCTGGGATGTAGGTGAGCCAAATCTATATGTAAAGTTCCCTTAGCCCTAGCAGATATGGGACTGCTCCCTCATTGGAGGGAGAGAGAGACGAGTGGGTGGTCGTTTAACCTGAGGCAAGGGGAGAGATTGTGAAAGAATTTCCTTAATGGGAACCACAGCTGGCACAGGAATTGAACGCACACTGTTAGCATCACTCTGCATTACAAGCCAGCTATCTAAGCTAACCAACACCTCTCTTACCAACGTAAACAGGTAGCCAGGAACATTAGCGATGATCCAGAGGGCTAATGTTTTGTAAGCGTTGTCAAGACAACTTGGTGCCCTTGAAAGCTAAAAACTGTAATTTCATATTGTATATCTGCCCAGAGCATGGGCATTTTAGTGACATAAATGATTTATAAATCAGTCAATTTTTGGACTTACATCTTTAAGTTGTCTTTTCACTTGAAAACACTAATTAAAGTTGCTAAGGCTTCTGCTCTGAGAAAATGTATGCTCTTTGGGAGGGCCTACTTATGGCTTCAAGAGTTGACAGGCTGGTTAATAGAATTATCTTAATTAATACTACGAAACTTCATTATGAAATAGCTGTTTTTATCAAACTTCTTTCTGATCCATTCTATTCAGAGAGTGAAGTGGAGTAACAGCTGGATGAAAACTGTGCATAAATCACTGAAATTGCTCACGATAATATTTAACAGTAACTTGTAGATATGTGCTTGCATTATTTTCTAATAAGAGTGGGCTTTTATTTTCCACTCATGTAGCCAGGTTTGGCATGGTATCCTGTGCAGTGATTTTCAGCCATTCACTTTCTATCAAATGAATGTTTCTATATGGATATCAATTGTTCTAGATGTAAACTCATAAGTGGTTCCCTACTGACCCTAACATTAAACACAACCTGCATGTAGCCCAGATCAAACACCCATCAAAACCCCTGATTCTAACGTCACCTGCCAGAAAGAAACTAAAGAGAATGAAGGAAAGCCATTAAAAAAAATACTTCCACTATCTTCTGACCATATCTGGATCTTAGCACATTCTTCAATGCAGGCAAGCAGGATGACTGCATGAAGGATGTGTGTGTCTACCTGTAAGTAGACCCAGTCCAGAGCTGTGAAAAGAACCTGGTCTGTAAATAGCCGAAGCTGTGGTGGAAGATAAATCTTCCCTCTGACATCAACCAGCCAACAGACAGTTCATGGGTCTAGATCTTATAGAATTACAGAAGCACAGAAGGAGGCTATTCAGCCCATCAAGTCCTTACCGCTCCTCTGTAGAGCAAAGCCACCAGTCCCATTGCCCCACATTATCGCTGTGCCCATCCATTGTCCTCTTGAAATCATCCATTCTCTCTGCTTCCACCACCCTAGTTGGTTCTAGGCCATTATTCCTCACTGTGTAGAAAAGTTCTTCCTCACAATTCCCCTGTATCTCCTGCTCATACCTTGAAATCTGTGATGCCTACTTCTTAACCATTGCTAATGGGAACAGCTACACTTATAGAAGTCTGTAAATTTCAAAATTTTATTTAAGATTCTGTCTAGTCCAGGAGTGACAGGAGAGCTCCTTCCACCCCCAAAAGGAAATCTTTAGCCTCCCTTGCTATTACTGTCATGAATGGATAGGTGCTTGATGGCTAGAATGAATGTGTTGGGTTGAACAGCCTTTTCCCACGCAGAAAACACCATGAATTTATGACACAGTGACATTGCTAAAAGTTTACCTCGTCCCGATTGCTCCTGAAGAGTTCGATCCTCCCATCCCAAGCCTGTCACCACCAATCTTGTTAGGTTTCTTAGCAGGTTACAGCACGCCATTTTCCACTCCCTTGAGATTAAAAGGAAATCAAGGTGAAAATATTTCTGATAATTTTATGGTGACTATTTCTCTCCTGCTTCAAAATGTTTGGTGATAACCTTCCTCACAAAGTGTGGAAGGTAATGAACCAGTCCCTAAAATATTTTACGGAGGTTGCACGTCTTAAATTTAACCCACCTTTTATTTTCAGCTTCTGCAGGACAAGATTCCAGGAATTCTGGAAAGCCCAAGGGATGAATGGAGGAGAGAAGGATCCAAGGTGACTGCCTTTATTGCTCTCTTTGGGGCTCGGGGGGGGCATGGGTGCCTCCCCACCATCAGCGCCCAGCAATATTGGTTAGGGTTCCCAAGGTTGGCTGACTTCCAAACTTTCCCCAATGTTTGATGCTCCCACAACTTACAATAAATGAGGGCAGGAGGCTCTTGTGGTGCAGTGGTAGTGTCACCACCTCTGAGCCAGGAGGCCTGGGCTCAATTCCCACCTGAGTAAGAGCTGTGTAACAACACCTCTGAACACACTGATTATACAATATTGAAAAGAGACCAGGGAGTACACCTTCTGGTCCACACGACTTAAGAGCAGAAGTGGGCCATTTGGCCCGTTGAGCTCAATCTGTCATTCCATGAGATAATGGCTGATCTGATAATCCTTAACTCCACCTTGCTACCTTATCGTCATTACCCTTGATTCCCTTAATAATTAGAAATCTGTCTATCCAGTCTTGAATATACTTAATGACCGAACCTCTACAGTGATTCAACACCGTCTGACAGAAACAAAATCCTCCCAATTTCTGGATTAAATGGGTGAGCCCTTGTTCTGAGATTATGCCAACAGGGTAACATTCAGACATACCTTGTGAGCCTCTCCTGCCCATGGTCCTACTCCTGGCTGGTTTAAGCTGATAGAGAAGCTTTTACTTTATCCTCCTGCTCAGGTCTTTAGTGCTGCAAAAGCAGGATTTGTCTATGAAGTTCCCCATAGTAAAACATGCGAGGCAAACCAGAGAAACTCAGCCCATTGGATATTCTTAAACAAGTCTTAACTTGTATTATTTTCCACATATGCCTGCTCAGCTGGGTGCAAGCTGATCAATTTAAAAGTTGCTGACCTGACTTCGCTGCCTTTGTAAATGTCTTTCATAAAGTAACATGAAACTTTTCAAACACCATTTAACAAGGGAGTTTCTCAAACATGATAAAATCAACTAAAGTGTCAGTGCGCTCCATGTAGTTTGTTTATTTCAGCCTCCAGCATCAGTCACATGCTTTAACCTTAAATGCACTTGGATGTACTTTAGCTTTGTAACTTCTAATGATTCATCCTGAATCCTCTGAAGGGTATCTGAGGATAATATTTCTTTCCCGTGATTTGCTATGGCTTTACCATCTGAACTAACTCCACACAGATAAGTATCTCATCACCACGTCACACTTTATTGATGTGCGCACTGTATTTGACTCTGGCTCTCAGAGTGACCAGAACCCCTGACACTTCTGTTTATATCTGTCAGCCAGGGCTCCCTAATTGGACCAGATGAACAGCCCCAATCAGGGAACTCATATTCTATGAGGTTCACCTGGCTGACCTTTTTTCAGTCACTACACCATCCAACAACATAGCGGGTGAATCAGACAACACCAGAGCACAGGTTATAGACAATGCTGACTGTATTTTGTTCCTGTGATTTCCTTCTCTGTCTATTTCAATCATCACCTTGAACTGTGCCACATCTTCAGCTACACTGCTTTGATTTTTTTTTCCAGTGCTGCCATTGGCAACTTTCTCTGACTGTTTAGCATCTTGAAAGGCCTTCAGATTCTTAGAGATCTGCTCAAAATATGTAAACAAAATTCTTTAAAAAACTTTATTTTTTCATGGGATATGAATGTTGCTGGCCAAGCCAATATTTATTGCCCGATTCTAATCCCCTTGGAAAAGATAGCAGTGAGCAGGCCTTTCAAACCACTGCAATCCTTTGTGTGTCAGGCCACTCACCGGCAATATTGTTCCTAGTCAGGATGGTATGTGGCTTGAAGGGGGAGTTGCCAGTGATGGTGTTCCCATGTACCTGCTGCCCTTGTCCTTCTAGATGGTACAGGTCAAGTTTGGAAGGTACTAGCAGAGGAAACTTGGGCCCAATGTGGCGCATCTTGCATTTGGTACACACTACTGCTACGACACACTTCATGGTGGTGGTGGAAGGAGTGAAATTGTAGGTGACAGTGGGGAGCTTTGTCCTGGATGGTGTCAAGCTTCTTGAATATTGTTGGAGATGGACCCATCCAGGAAAGTAGGGAGTAGTCCATCACACTCCTGACTTGTGCCTTGTAGATGGCAGGCAGGCTTTGGGAGACTGCAGAGTTTGTTGCCTTTGACCTGCTCATGAAGCCACAGTATTTATATGTGGCTGGTCCTGTTCAGTTTCTGGTCAATGGCTATTTCCCAGGATGTTGGTGGCGAGGATTTCATGACGCAATGCCACTGAACATCAAGGGGTGTTGGTTAGATTCTCTCTTGTTGGAGATAATCATTGCCTGGCGTTGTGTGGTGCATATGTTACTTTTCACTTCTCAGGATGCTGTTCAGGTTTTGCTGCATATGAGCACAGACAGCTCGGTATCTGAGGAGTTGTGACAGTACAGAACATTGTGCAATCATCAGTGAATATCTCACTTCTAACTTATAATGGAGGGAAGAGAACTGATAAACTAGGTAAGATGGTTGGGTTGAGAATACTACACTGACAAATTCCCACAATCTTGTCTTGGAGTGAGATGATGGATCTCCAACAACCACAACCATCTTTCTTTGTGCTGGGTATGACTCCAAACAGCAGACTGTTATCCCCTGATTTCCCATTTACTCCGGGTTTGCTAGGGCTCCTTAATATCACACTTGGTCAAACGCAGCCTTGATGTCACAGGTAGTCACTCTCATTTCATGTTGTCGTTCAACACTTTTGTCCATGCTTGGAACAAAGTTTTAATGAGTTCAGAAGCTGAGTGATCCTAGTGAAACTTATATTGAGGGTCATTGAGCAGGTATTTCTTGCAAGTACCACTTACAGAACATTTGGCAGTCCAGTCCATTACTTTACTCAGCCATTTCAGAGTCATCCAAGTTACTATAGAGCGGGAGGTACATGCAGATCAGACTAGGTAAGTTCTGCAGTTTCATTCCTTAAAGGACATTAGTGAACCAGATGGGTTTTTAACAACAATTGACAGGGTTACATGGTCACCATTAGACTGGCTTTTAATGCCAGATTTATTTTTTTGTTGACTTTCAGTTTCAGCATCTGGTTCGGGGAGATTTGAAACCATGGCCATGGGACATCAGCCTACTAGGCCCATAAAATAACCAACATACCAGGGCCTCAATTACTGCAACCACTATCAGGTTCTTGACATTGTTGTTGCCAGGTCTACTTTTCCAGAATTAAGTAATCAATGTGTCATTCTACAATGTTAGTTAAACTGTTGGTTCTGAAAGATGCTATTCTTCCTCTGCACAATCTGCACGATATAAGTGGTAAGCACCTATTGGAAAGTTCCAGTTTTGGTCCTCCCTATGCCTATTTCTTTATTGACCTTTGGTGATGCCTTCAATATACACAGGTACAGATCATGACACATGATGATAATATCAAGCTTTAAGGCACCATCACCATTTTCAATTTCACAACTGTCTCTGTGTTGATCGACTTTCTGACATCATGTCATTGACGAAACTAAGTTTCCTACAGCTCATCATTGTCGAGATTAAAGCCACTCTGCTTGCGTCCTTTTGGAAATTGTATGCATTTGTCTGCAATTCCATTCCTGTTTTCCTGGGTGCTCAGTGAAGCTCAACCCAACTCCATCCAGAGCTATGGGGTTAGCAAGAACTGCAGATGCTGGAGTCAGAGTCAACACAGTGTGGATCTGGAGGAACACAGCAGGTCAGGCAGCATCAGAGGAACAGGAAAGTTGACATTTTGGGTCGGGACCCTTCTTCAGAACTGGGGAGGGGGAAGAGAGCTGGGAAATAAATAGAGGGAGGAGGCGTGGGCTGGAGAAGGTATGTGGAATGGTGATAGGTGGGTGCAGGTAGGGGTGGTGGGGATTGATCAGTGGAAAGGGTGGGGCAAATAGGTGGGAGAGAAGATGGACAGGTTGTGTCAGGTCAAGGAGGTGAGAGGGAGGAGGGATGGGGCTGGGGAAAGGTAGGTGGGATGGTGATAGGTGGATGCAAGTAGGGCATAGTGGGTATTGGTCAGTGGGAAGGGTGGGGCGGATAGGTGGGGAGGAAGATAGGCAGGTTGTGTTAGGTCAACAAGGCGGGGATGAGAGGAATGTTTGGATGTGGGCTGAGGTTGGGGGTGGGGAGATTTTAAAATTGGTGAATTCTACATTCAGGCCATCGGGTTGTAGGCTCCTAAGACGGAATATGAGGTGTTGCTCCTCCAATTTGTGTGAGGCATCATTGTGACACTGGAGGAGGCCCAGGATAGATATGTTATCAAGAGAATGGGAGGGGTAGTTAAAATGGATAGTGACCGGAAGTTGTTGTCGCTTATCACTTACAGAGCACAGATGCTCCACGAAATGGTCCCCGAGTCTGCACTTGATCTCACCAATGTAGAGGGGGTCACATCGGGAGCAGCGGATACAGTAGACCAGGTTGGAGGACGTACAGGTGAATCCCTGCCGGATTTGGAAAGATTGTCTTGGACCTGGGATGGAGGTGACGGGGGAGGTGTAGGGGCAGATGTAGCACTTCCTGTGGTTGCAGGGAAAGGTGTCGGGTGCGGTGGGGTTAGTAGGGAGTGTAGAGTGGATGAGGGAGTTGCGGAGAGAGCAGTCCCTACGAAAGGCAGATAGGGATGCGGAGGGAAATATATCTTTGGTCATGGGGTCAGATTGTAGGTGGCGGAAGTGGCAGAGAATGATATGTTGGATGCACAGGTTTGGTAGGGTTTATGTAAGAACCAGGGGGACTCTGTCTTTATTTTTGTTGGGGGTATGGGACTTGAGGGCAGAAGTGCGGGAAATCCAAGAGAAGAGGTTGACAGCATTTTTAATCACCGGAGGGGGGATGTTGTGGTCCTTGAAATAGGAGGACATCTGGGATGTCCGGGAACGGAACGCTCCATCATGGGAGCAGATGCGACAGAGGTGGAGGAATTGAGAGTATGGGATTGCATTCTTGCAGGAAGGTGGGTGAAAGTGAGTTGTAGTTAGGTAGCTGTGGGAGTCAGTGGATTTGAAATAGATGTCAGTGTTGAGGCGGTTACCAGAGATGGAGACGGAAAGGTCCAGGAAGGGGAAGGAGGTATTGAAGACAGTCCAGGTGAATTTGAGGTCAGGGTGAAAGGCGTTAGTAAAATTAATGAACTGTTCAAGATCCTCATGGGAGCACGAAGCAGCACAGATACAGTCATCAGTGTAACAGAGGAAGAGGTGAGGGATGGTGCTGGTGTAACAGCGGAAAAAGGACTGTTCCACATTTCCTATGAAGAGGCTGAGGTGGGTCGTGCAGGTAGCTATGGGAGTCGGTGGGTTGGGATGTAGTCCAGGTAGGTATGGGTTGAGGTGTAGTTCAGGTAGGTATGGGTTGAGGTGCAGCCCATGCAGAGCTATGTTCACAATTTAGCATCAACCACTAAGGCTGTTCATTCCCACTCAGGAGTCAGTGGAAAGTAAAATCTGGTGAGATGTGGAAGAGGCTGCCAAACTGATTTCCTCAACATCCATTGGAGTAAGTTAGCTTAAAAGAATCCCCCTTACAATGTTCGATAAGTCACAGCTACCTTTATCAGCATTCAAAATAAACTTTAGGAAATAAAATCTCCTTTAAAATTATGATTGCTAATAATTCCATGAATGTGGGGAGATCTTTACAGTCATCCATCATTGAATGCTCTGATGAGACTAGGCTCTGTATGTTTATACAGTAGGCTTCTGCAAGTGGCATTATTTCTTATGACAAATTGGAGAAATCTATGAAACTCTGCAACTTATTCCATTGAGCTTCATGAAAGATGGATGATATGTTTCAATTATGTAGAGGTTGAAACAAATTTAGAACATCTTATTAGTTTGTAAGATGACTGAACTCTACGCTTACATGCTTATACACCTCTAATAAATAAGTGTGGCTTTGATTTCCTGTTTAAGGACTGAAGTTTAGCCCAGTGTTCATCCCATTTCATGTTGAATCTGGAGCAATTTTGTGGAGAAGTCATATTTATTCAGTTAACAGCTGAAAGAGAAGAGAAACCAAGTTGACTGGTATATTATTTTCATCTTGGAGCCACTCTTGAAAGCTTAAAAAAAAGCAGCAGCTGCATCTGGTTTTCACACTCTTAAGCTACAGACTATGGTGAGGAACATTTATGGATGATCGCGAGTGAATAAGCCAATTTTTCTTCCCCGGGCAAACACTTAAAAATACTTACTCAAAAAAAAATGAATGTGGTGTATCTTTCTCCCCTCTTGTTTCATTGTGTCCTTCATGATCCAAAGTCATTTTTGCTATTTACCTTAGTGAAACATCAGCAGTATATTGCAGGTCACAATCTGCTATTGTGATTTATTGTTGGTGATACTGTAGTGCTTGATACAAAGGAGGATTTTCTCCTTCTCTCAGGCAGTGTTTGACAGCTGTGGATGGGTGGCCATTTTTCATGTGATTTTAAATCTCTGAGCTGTCAATGGCTCATGAAAGGCTTTGGATAGATGCAGGTAGACCTCGGAAGCTGATAAGAAAGACCTGAATATCTTTCACTGTCAGGAGAAAGGGGATATAGTCGCAAGGAATAAAGGTCTTTACACTGAAACTTCATTAATCTTAGCACACTTATGAGATACTGAGCAGCTGAGTTCATTACATTCGCAGAAGGATTAGATTTTTATCAAACTGTGCAACACATCAATACCTCAGAAAGAAATAATTAATAAATACATGACTGAGAGTGATATTTTTATAGCAGAAATAGCAGTAATATAAAGATTAGGCCAATAATTCCAATTGCAAATGTCAACCTCTGTGAAATAAGACATGGATTGTGTTCTGAGATTCTTGTGGGCTTAGAGATAACTTGCAAAGAATGAATAGAAGCATTTGCAGCAAGAACTGCAGAATTAAATATTATTCTGCAGTCAGATATTGTGACTGAAAGTAATTTGCTCTGTATTGTGAATTTGTGCAGCTTTTTGATGCATTGACGGATCTTAGCAATATTCTTATTGGCCATTAATATGTCATTCTCCCCATTGTAAGGTGACATTTGGACTTTGGTATTTTATGTACAATTGACGGTTTTAAAAATCACAGAGGTCTTTTGTCTTTATTTGTCTCCCCACAGTAAATGTGCAAAAGCATCAGATACCTAACAGGAAAAACAATCAAGTGTGTGTCAGACAAATTATTTCTTGTGTTCTGTTTTAAAGTAACAACTCAATTAGTGCTGCGAGGCTCTGAATGACAGCCTACATCTGTGATTTGTTTAAGTTTCCACAACAAGGCAATTTCTTGGCTTTAATATTTCTCTTTTATTTTTCATGCATTTCTCTCCATCAATCTCTCTCTCTCTCTCTATCTCTCTCTCTCTCTCTCTCACACACACACACACACACACACACTATGAAATGTAGCCCTGGGTTCAGCTGTGTCTGTTCTTTGTAGGCTGCATTAATATCTTCACTGCTTCTTATCAATGAACATTTATCTCCTCTACCTGTCCTAAGCCATAGATCTTCTCAATGGAATGAATGCCTGTGAGAGGAAATCCAGATAATCAAGATGTTTGCCCCATAGAAACTGTGATTAGTGAGTGAAATGTCCCAAGGATTCTGAGCCCTGTGGTTTTACTGTGTTTTTCAGAATTTGATCATTTCTTTCTGTTGCCCTACATCAATTGAATGAGCAGTGAGATGTGATGGAACTGTTTATTTTGCTGGGTATAATCTCTGATCCCAGAGAATGGGCACTCAGACCTGACAGTACAATGGAACTTGGTTGTTTTGGTAGCACCAATTTTTTTAAGTCAGTGTTCAATCTCAAGATGGTTGTGCAGGTAGGGTGTACTACATTCATAAGATATTTCATGACACAAAAGAGATATTTCAGTTAAAATAGTACTCTTGCATGTGCTAAATGGTCTCTTGTCTCTTGAAACACAGGGTTAGGAAGACTGCATTCTTTGTACTTGTATGTTTCCAACAAAGAGTGTTGACAATATTCCATACAACACAACACTACATGCCAAAAATCTGTAGAATGGATCTGAAAAGGATGGTCAGTTAAGATTCAGATTTGAGCCTTATTTACTTATTCAGGAAGACAGTATTATAAATGTTGTGGTGATAAATGAATACAAAACACTATAATAGGAGCTTGCAACATAGAAATTAATCTTTGATTTGGGAGACATCTCCCAATTTACTTCAATTTCACTATCAGCATACCCTTCAATTTATTTATCCCTCATGTACCTATCGAGCTTCCCCTCAATGTATCCACACTGCTTACCTCAACTACTCCTGTGGTAATAGTGCTTTCCACATTCTCACAACTCGAAGAATACATCTATACTACAAGTATGGACTTTTAAAAAATTCATTCATGGGATATGGGTATCACTTGCTGGCCCAACATTTATTGCTGATCCTGAATTGCCCCTTGATTTAGGTGGCTTGGTAGGGCCATTTTAGAGGATAGTTCAGAATCAACTACATTGCAGTGGATTTGGAGTCACATGTAGGTCAGACCAGGCAAGAAAGATAAATTTCCTTCGCTAGTAGGCATTAATGAACCAGATTGGTTCTGACAACAATCCACAATGGTTGCAATTAAGTTATTTTTAAAAAAATTGAATTCAAATCTTCCCCATTTACCATGGGGATTCAAACCCACATCTGCAGAGCATTAGAATGGGATTCTGAATTTCTAGCCCAGTGACTGCGTCACTGCCTCCCTTGACTAATCCTGCTACTTGCCGGAGTTTGTTAAATTTGTCAAAAGCTAAGTGGCTAGCCAATATGTTTAACAACATCAAATTGTTTTGGTACAGAGCCTTTAAAGTAAAGAAAATGCCCAAGAGTATTTCATAAGATGTAGTGAGGTCAAATTTTATATCAAGTCAAATAAGGTGCTATTAGGGTGAGTGACCAAAAGCTCAACCAAACACGTAAGCATTAATAAGTGTCTTAAGGGATGATAGAAAGTCTGTTGGGGTGGGGGAGTGGGGGGGGTGCGGGGTGCAGTGTTTGCGGGGGAAGGCGAGCGGGGATGTATGTGTGGGTGGTGGATGTAGTCTCAGATTTCCATTCCTGTTTCCATGTCAGAATGGAGATGTAAGAGCTTAACAAAAGGACTCAATCCTGGTAGTTGAACCGCCATTCACCCCTAGCGTCTATTTCTGGCACAAGTTAAGATAACAGGTAATGAGGCTACACATAGCCACTGCTCTTGCTAGCTCTATTAATGAGGTAGCCATTTCAGACTGTCTGCTAGTTTCATGGAGTTGGACCTTTTTGTTAGGAAACACAATTCAAATCATCTCAGAGGAGTCATGATTCACAATGGAAGCCTCGTCTCAAGGCAGGAGTGTAAAAAAAAGACATTCGATATTCCTTTGGAAAAGCCTGGCACATCTCACCTTGTCATAAAGCTGTCAATTAAATTAGAAGTCAAACTCCCATGGAGCAAACTTTTAATCCACTTTGTATTCCTTGATATTGTTAAAATAAACATTCAATCAATTTTAAAAAACACAAAAGAAATTCATTTTAAATAAAATAGTAAAAAAGTCACTCAAACAAATCTTGCCCTCCCATTAAGCTGTGTACACAGCTGAGACTATGATCTATTCTTAGAGTTTAGCCAAAAATCCATAATAAGGTAATCTTGTAAAAACCAATGTCTCACAACATGTTCATTCTGATTACATTGCTGGATGGTCCCATTAGAAATATTTGGCTGAGGTCCAAGAATGATTAATAGACTCAACCCTATAGCCATTTTTGATGCAGCGTGGAAAAGAGTCCTAGCTTCATTTGATTGGTGTCTTTATTACCAGGCCAGTGTGTGTTTGAATGCTGATGTATGTGAGTGTACGGGTTCAACTGCTACCTATTCTCGAGGTGACTCACAACACATCAAAAAGGTTGATTAAAGTAACTATGCTTAAAAATCGGAAGCAGGTAGGTTTCCATGCTGCTATCACATTTAAGTCTCATGTCTGAGTCCAAATTTGCCTCCCCTTTGCAATTAAAATTTGGCTTTGTAATTGAGACGTTTTGAGCTACATGTGCTGGATGAACCTAGTACAGGTTATTGATCTTTTCCTGGACAATATTACAAATCCCAAACCAACTTGAATGGAACAGTGATTACTTGGAGTGGGCATACATACTGTTTCAATTAGATAATTGGTGGCTCCTTATGACACTTTAATCTCTCCTGTCATGTGAATTGAAAGCTCATGAAAGATTATTTCCATCTGTCAAGATCCACAGCACCCTGGTGTTATTCCTTTGTTCTTTATGTCAGGATATGGGGACAAAAGAGGTGTGGCCTGTTGTATATTGGAGATTCTAATAGCAAATAACAAAAAAAACTTTAACAAGTTTAAAACCTTCCAAAAAATTACAGCACACATTAGGATTCTATGATTAATGTTAAATCCTTAAAGTAAAGGACAAATTCTATCTGACCCTTTTATTCTAAGTCATAATTCAGATCACAAGATGAAGCGGAGTTAGAGAAAAGATGTTGAGATTTTGTAGGCTGTAGCAAAACAGTAAGAGTGCAGTTAATGATTCATAGGCCACCATGAATGAAGAAGACAAGCAGATGCTGTGCAGAAATATGGTTTTAACTCAACTGATGATTTACTGAGTGGTAGAATTAAGTACAATCAAGTATGGGAAATGTCTATTCACCCTATCAACCCTATCTCTCTAGTATCTTATTTCTTCCAGGCTAGGATTTGAACCTCCATAATGCAGTTCACACTGACATCTCACCTCAAATTAGTCAACTCATTTTTCGCAGTTTTAGAAAAGAAATAGAGTATATTTTTAAATTCACTTTTTGGAAAACCTGTGCCCTTGCAGTGCAATAAATCTGATTTGCTTTGAACAAGTGCTGTAAATTTATCTCTCTTATATCACTTAATACTCACTGAGATTCCCTATTAAACATTTTTCCTCTTGTGCTTGAGTTTCTCTAATCTTTCTACAGAGCTAACCTCTTTGCCGGTAAACTTATTCCAATAACTTCCACAATATTGAAACGTGAAGACATCAGCAACTCCCATCAAAAAAAAAGCCCCTTATTCAACTCGTTTGAGCATATTATGACTTGAATATGGATCTTCTGACCCAGAGATCGGAACTTTTAAAATGTGCATAGAGGCAGCTAATGGTTGCCCACTTGCTATGGTCATGTTTCAGCTTTCCCAGTGGAAGATTTCTTGACAAGAGGATTGAGGACAGCTGTGATCGTCATGGGAACAGCTTTTGCAATGACTTGTAAAGACAGAGGGCCATTGACAGCTGCATTCAGCCAATGACAGATAGTCACTGACAGGCCAGAAGGACTCTCAGGCAATGTCCTCTCTAAGCTGCATGGCTGTGCGCGTGCGCGGCTGCTCCAGAGTTGTGTGCATGACAAGATTGTGGTTGGCACACGGATCATGCCATTAATGTCACTGCTATTCACCAGTCTTGGATGTCCATGTAGCTGGTAAGAAAATGAGAGGGAATACTGCTGTTAGGGTATGATGAACATATGAAATCAGTACATGTTTTTGTCTTCTTCGAACCTGAGGATGCCGCAAAAGTGACTGCTTAAATGTTACGTTGTTGATATTAATATTAAAATGGAAACTGATATTGTTTTGCAACAAATAAGGAACATTAAAATGGTTTCTGCACTTGATTTTGCCTGAGTGTCCTTAGAGAAATTGGACAGGGGCAGTATGAACTCTTTAGAACCAAATCATTAATAGATTGTTGTAGCAGGGGATTGATCCTTCAGATTGGAAGAAGGTTATATTGATCAAGTTTTTAAAACAAACAAATAGGGCAGCCGTAACTGCAGACATATTAGCTTAAGACCATAAGACCATCAGAAATAAGAACCTAAGTAGGTCCATTGAGACTGCTCTACCATTCAATACGATCATGGCTGATCCAACACTCCTTGCATCCACTTTTCTGCCCTTTCCCAATAACCCTTGATTCCCCTACTGATCAAGAATCTATTTACCTCAGCCTTAAGTATACTGAAGGGCTCTGCCACTATAGCTCTTGTAGCAAGGAGTTCCAAAGACTCAATAATGCGAAAAATGTTTGAACAAATTGTTAAAGATTCATATATCACTTGTTATGAATAGATGTCATCTGAATAATACTTTATAAAAGGATTATTTGAACTCATATAAATGGGTTTTGAACTTTTAAGCAAAGGACACTTTGGTAAGGAAAAGACGTTGGGTACAACAATATCAAAGTTGCAACTGCAAGGAGCAGGGAGCTCGGATAGAGTCATACAGTTTGGAAAACATTCAGAGCGAGGTCACATGACCCAGTTTCCATGTGGAATAAGGCTTGCATTTTTCAACTCAGTGAGAGCGATTTGAGACCTGCCTGAAAAGCAATAGCCCATTGCTCCATCTCTATTCCTCTGCAACTCCTCTCAGCAAAACGTGTGAGCTCAGAACCCACCAGATGTCATCTTTACCACTTGGGAAAGATTCCTGGAGAGGATTCATAGGAATTCCCTCACTGTCTCCAGCAAAAGGAATTCAGCCAGCTGCAACTGCTCCTTCTGTGTCATTGTCGTCATTGTCTTCAGGAATAGCGCCAGAAGACTGGAGACTAGCAAATGTTGTCCCCTTGTTCAAGAAGGGGAGTAGAGACAACCCTGGTAATTATAGACCAGTGAGCCTTACTTCGGTTGTGGGTAAAGTGTTGGAAAGGATTATAAGAGATAGGATTTATAATCATCTAGAAAGGAATAATTTGATTAGGGATAGTCAACACGGTTTTGTGAAGGGTAGGTCGTGCCTCACAAACCTTATTGAGTTCTTCGAGAAGGTGACCAAACAGGTGGATGAGGGTAAAGTGGTTGATGTGGTGTATTTGGATTTCAGTAAAGCGTTTGATAAGGTTCCCCATGGTAGGCTATTGCAGAAAATACGGAGGCATGGGATTGAGGGTGATTTAGCGGTTTGGATCAGAAATTGGCTAGCTGTAAGAAGACAGAGGGTGGTGGTTGATGGGAAATGTTCATGCTGGAGTTCAGTTACTAGTGGTGTACCTCAAGGATCTGTTTTGGGGCCACTGCTGTTTGTCATTTTTATAAATGACCTGGATGAGGGCGTAGAAAGATGGGTTAGTAAATTTGTGGATGACACCAAAGTTGCTGGAGTTGTGGATAGTGCGGAAGGATGTTGCAGGTTACAGACGGACATAGATAAGCTGCAGAGCTGGGCTGAGAGGTGGCAAATGGAGTTTAATGCAGAAAAGTGTGAGGTGATTCACTTTGGAAGGAATAACAGGAATACAGAGTACTGGGCTAATGGTAAGATTCTTGGTAGTGTGGATGAGCAGAAAGATCTCGGTGTCCATGTGCATAGATCACTGAAAGTTGCCACCCAGGTTGATAGCGTTGTTAAGAAGGCGTACGGTATGTTAGGTTTTATTGGTAGAGGGATTGAGTTTCGGAGCCACGAGGTCATGTTGCAGCTGTACAAAACTCTGGTGCGGCCGCACTTGGAGTATTGCGTACAGTTCTGGTCACCGCATTATAGGAAGGATGTGGAAACATTGGAAAGGGTGCAGAGGAGATTTACCAGGATGTTGCCTGGTATGGAGGGAAGGTCTTATGAGGAAAGGCTGAGGGTCTTGAGGCTGTTTTCGTTAGAGAGAAGAAGGTTAAGAGGTGACTTGATAGAGACATACAAGATGATCAGAGGATTAGATAGGATGGACAGTGGGACCCTTTTTCCTCAGATGGTGATGGCTAGCACGAGGGGACATAGCTTTAAATTGAGGGGTGATAGATATAGGACAGATGTCAGAGGTAGGTTCTTTACTCAGAGAGTAGTAAGGGCGTGGAATGCCCTGCCTGCAAAAATAGTAGACTCGCCCACTTTAAGGGCATTTAAATGGTCATTGGATAAACATATGGATGATAATGGAATAGTTTAGTTTAGATGGGCTTCAGATTGGTTTCACAGGTCGGCGCAACATCGAGGGCCGAAGGGCCTGTACTGCGCTGTAATGTTCTATGTTCTATGTTCTATGTTCTATGCTCCAGGAAGACACCCTAATGCTAGCAGTTTGTGTGCGCAGAGCAGCTTTGGAATCAGAGCACCATTTGTGACATCCATAAATTATCTTTGGTTCCTGAGTTTAACTATTATGAAGCCAAATTACATTAAAATTAAAATTAACTCTACACAGGTTTCATTCTTATTTGCTTCTCCTCAGGCTTGTGTGTTAGTTTTCTTTAGAAGGGTGGGGACATATATATGTATGCGTATGTGTAATCCAAACTGCTTGTCAATAATCATTGCATCATTGTTTGCATAAGTTTGTTTTTGGCAGTAAACTGGTCATTTATTGTTGACTAATAAAGCCTAGCTGGCATGTTCTTAATACTGAACTTGACCCAGTCTGAGACATTATATATTTGTCAATATTGCCAATCTGATTATGGTTAAAATTTGTGGTGAGCCGTGGAGAAGTGGGTCTAGGAAAGGAAACACTGCCCGTCCCCCAACCTCCTCATTGCTTACTGTTTAGACAAAAGCAGCCATATTTCAGAGACTTGCAACATGGCTCCCAGAAAAGTAGGCTATGCGTGACCAAAACAATGGATATTTTGAGGCAGTCACCAAGTTAGAGGATGTGGGTAAGCCAACAGACTTTGCCTAGACTTGATAAGGTACCACACAAGGGTTTCCTCAACTAGCTAGAAGCTTTTGAATTTAGTGGTAACTTGTTACAATGGATTGCTGAACGCTAGTAGGTATAAAATAGATTTCAATAGATTTTCATGTATTTTTAAACTATTTGCAACTGATGTCCCACACTAATGGCACAATTTTAGGACCCTAACTGTTTTCATTGATCGCCTAGAATGTGTCACAATAGTAGCAGCAGAAACTGCACCATTAAACAGTTCAAAATTGGGACATTATAGCATTCTGCTTTGCTTTCAGGAACTCTTTGGTATGTCTTTAAAGAGATTTATCAAATATGTGTCTGCATGAACAATTGGAATTATCACTTAAAGGGAGAATACAGGCAGGGTGGCAGGTTTGGGGTGGGGCAGCCCAGATGGTGACACATAGTCAGATGCTGGTGGGAGGAAGGGAGGTGGGGTGGGTCATGACAGATGCAAAGACCTCAAAGTTCAAGGGCAGAGGGAGGGAGTGCACTGCATAGTGGAGCTCAGTGCCTAAAAACAGAAGGAAGCATGATTATAAAGAGATGCGAGCATATTGAGGGAAGCTCAATGGTCAGATTCTGAGACTTAAGGCTAATAGGGGACAGTTCAAGGATAATGTAGAGAGTTTTGACGAAGATAGGTTGGCAGGTCAGGGTAATGGGTTTGGGGGTGGGGAGGGTGACAGGACCAGGCTACTTGGTAGGCCAAACTGGTCTGGTGCTGTTGCCGTGGAATGGCACCTTTCAGTGTCCTAAATAGACTGGAGGGGATAGTGCAGACAGACATCGCTAAAGCCTAGAGCCTAACATCGTCTGCTCTGAGACATCACTCCAGAAGGCAGCAGCCGTTGAGGATGTCTGGCCTGGGCGGGGTAAATCAGAATGTTTTAGCAGTAATCATAGTCTCAAGGCTCCCAGTCACTCAAGCAGACTGATGCTGTTCAGTTGTAGGGAATGTGATGCTGTCTGGCTGGTCCTAAAATATGGCACTATGATCTTCAGGTGATTGGGAGGAGGTGTCAACTTCCTGCTCACCCCCAACAAGTGCTGGACCAGGCACATTGTCCATGAAGGTCTATTTGGCGTGATTCTACCTGCCCCGGCAGCTTGCATACATCCTGATGTCCCACACACTTCCAGTCCTGCTGCTACAACAGGATTCTGGCAAGGTGGACCCTCGTGCCTTCCCTGACTTTTAATCACTGGCCACTGTTTCTCATGGGGCTAACAAATGGCTCACATTCAAACACACCCCTCAACTCTTTTCAATACCAGCCACCCTCTCACAGCTTTTCTTGATTGTGTTAATAGGGGAAAGGAGTCAGGTTACCTAGTTACTGTCTTTTGTGTAGTTTATTTGTTATAAGTTGATAAAAATTTCACAACAAAGAACTTGCCATTTCCGAAAACCAACTGCTGTCTCTGTTTGATTATAAATCTTGTTCCAAGTTTGCACAGTTTGAAAATAAGAAGTCTTCCAATTAATGTTGTGATGAGGAAGAATATATTCTCTCCAAGGATTGTCGTTGTTAGGAATTCGGTTCCCCAGTGAAGGCTAGGTCATCAGTTACAATCAACGCTGAATTAGACAGATTTTTGATCAGCAAGGAAAACAAAGGTTTTGGGGAACGGGCAGGAGAGTGGACTTGGTATATTGAATGATAGCAGGGCCAAGGGGCTGAATGGCCTACTCCTGCTACAATTTCTTACAATCTTTCCTGTTCCAAATACGGACTGTTCCTATAACAACCTAAAAGATAACCTATCGAGGTTCAAAAACATATTTATCAAGTAGAAGCCACTTTTGCGCCCAACGTGACACTCTGAGGCTCAAGATATTGAACAATTCAACTTGAGACTGAGGTTTTAGTGATTAATGTCAGGGAAATTGATTAGGTTGTGCTAAAACTAATATACTAAATCTAGGATCAGATCTGCAAATGGATTCAGGTAAATGGCAATGCCTCATTTAATCTCTTTTAATGGCAGTTACCTCAAGACCACTAATAGTCACTGTTCTAAGAAAAAGCTTATTACTGATAATATTCCTTTAACATAATAAGAAGCACCTTCATTGTAGTGTATTAATATTTTAATTGAAATCCAACAACTGACAGACAATATTGCTCATTGTGCAAATATTATTTTAGAACAACAGCTTCCTTGGTGACACCATAATGTATTCAGTAGGTGATTATTGTCAGCAACTAAACCAACAACCAATGATCTCTAACATTCACAGAAGTCCACATGTTTGTTAGAACCAGTGGGGAGGCAATGGCCTAGTGGTATTATTGCTGGACTGTTACTCCAGAGAACTAGGTAATGTCCTGGAGGCCTGGGTTTGAATCCTGCGATGGCAGATAGTGGAATTAGAATTCAATAAACTTCTGGATTTAAGACTGTAGTGATGACCATTGTTTACTGTCAGGAAGAACCCATCTGGTTCACTTATGACCTTTAGAGAAGGAAACCTCCATCCTTATCTGGTCTGGCCTACATGTGACTCCAGACCCACAGCAATGTGGTTGGATCTTAACTGCCCTCTGGGCAATTAAGGATGGGAAATAAATGCGGGCCTAGCCAGTGACACTGTCATCCTATGAATGTAAAAGAAATCCCTGGGAGAGATTCCCAATTCATTTTGGCTCCATCCGGGATACCCCAAACTCCTGGATGAGCAGGGATGAACTGGGTCCCCCTCTATATTCAACCATCCACCATGATATGTCACAACAAGGTTAATTCAGAAAGGATTCTTTTCTTTGTGGATTTTTTTCTCCGAGACCAATGAATTTATAATTAAAATGAACCACTTTAACCAAGATTTCTTGAGTTGATTAAAACATGGTCTTTTAGTTGCTAAATGCGAGAAAAAATAATGGCAACACATATTCCCATTGATTAAAAGGAGAGGTGACCCTTAAAAGATTAAAATTGAAGGTTTGGGTTGGAGTACATTTATGCTGCTGCTGGCATACAATGCCTCATGATTCCCTGTCTTGAGTTGCCAAAGTTGAAGTCTATCCAATTTAGCATAGTGATAATACCACGCAAAATGATGGAGGCTGTCTTCAATGTGAAGACAACTCTTCATCTCTACAAGGACTGTTTGGGGGTCACTCCTCCTAATGCTGTCATGTTCAGATGGATTGATGATGATGATGTCAAGTATGTTTTTTCTTGAGTAGGAGAATTGAGTACAGCAGGTTGCATTCAGTGTAGGTCTGCTACCCTTTCCCAGCATGAATAGTGAGGCTAAATGTATTTGCCTTTCTACCATTCTAGTGTTGAAATATGACAATCCTTACGCATTAATAGAAAAGCAGTTAAACACTGTAAATGCTGGAAATATGAAATGCACTTTACTGGAAGTACTTGGTACGTTTGTAAGCATTGCTGGAGAGACACAAAGGGCTGAGTCTTACGTTTTTTGGCCAAGTGTCAGTTTTATGGAGGTTCGTGATGTGTTTCTCTCCACAATGCCTAGCAAAAACTCTTGCCGTATCTTACCAATTCTGCCTCATTAACAACCTACCCAACCCTATGGCACCCCTCAGGTCCAATTCTACCCCAATCCACAATTCGTAATACCCAGAACAACAAGCCACTGTCAAGATATCCTGGAATGGTTAGGCATCCTTGATGTCAGCACTATCCTTAAAGGCATCCAGATCAGTACTGTTAGTCTGGAACTGCCCTGCACGGTTTCTGATATTTGCCCCAGATATGGGACAAAAAGGTAACTTGGTGCTATGCTACGGGCATTGATCTGGTGGACAAGGTGATGCAGAGGCAGGATGTCCTCTGTGTTCCTAGCGTCTCTGGCTGAAAGGCAAGGTACAAAAAGGCAAAAAAATCTGTGAACATCCAGGTGGGCTCCAAATAAGTGCATGCTAAGGGAGAAATCAAAGAGCCCAGAGATGGAGCCTGATCCAGGCCATGAGCTGGGTCTGTGTCCTGGAGTGCAGTGTCCTTGCTGCAGCATTACAATGACAGTTGTTGTTATACCTTGAAGTGTAACATTGAAGTCCTGAAGGGTACTATAAATGGATCAGTAACAACTCTATTCACAAACGCACACAAGTGCAGATAGAGGCCATTCAGCCCATTAAGTCTGTACTAACCCTCCAAGAGTATCCCACCCTATCTGCAGAAACCAAAATTTAACCACCTAGCTTGCACATCCCTGGACACAATGGGAGAATTTAGCATGGCCAATCCACCTGACCTGCACATATTTGGACTGTGGGAGGAAACCAGAGCACCCAGAGGAAACCCATGCAGACACGGGGAGCATGTGCAAACTCCACACATAGTGTCACCCAAGGCTGGAATCAAACCTGGGTCCCTGGTGCTGTGAGGCAGCAGTTCTAACCAATGAGCCATGCTAAGCCATGCTAAGCTTTTGGCTAAGAACAACAAGAGAATTTGGACACCTGCAATTTATCCAACCAAAACAGGAGAACAATGTCTTTTGTAAACAATTGGACATCAGAATTTCCCATATTTGTGACCTTAAGCCCTTTGATGTATATTTTGGTTGCATCACTGCTGCATAATTGATGGAAAATTGGCCCCTAGTTTGTGTTTTGTTGTGATCTAAATGTGTTACTTTATTCTATATTTCCTATTTACATCGGTGGTACAACTTCTGTTTTGTTCCTGATTTACAGCATCCACAGTTTTCAGCCTGTTCCCACGTTTAGTTGGAACTCAGATAGGAATTAAGGATGAATGAATGCTCCCTTAACTCCCAGTTAGTTTATTTGCCTAAAAAAGTCGACACGAACAGAGATTGATGGCAAGTAAGTGACCTATTCCTTTCTTTGCTAAAACCCTAATACTTTAACTGCCTCTTTTTGCCACCTAACCCAACTGACTCCCAATGAAAAAGAGGACTCATGCTTTTAATGTTGTTAGAGATAGAAGCATGAGACTTTTAAGGCAAAGAGCCAGAGTTTCATTCTGAACTCAGTACAGAAGGGATATTTGTCTTGAAGCTACAATACCAGTGAGAGTTTTAGTTCCCTCCTAGAACTGGATCCCATGACAATGTAAGAAATAACTAATTAGCCCAGGACCACCAGAATAATTGATGATGTGACAGTGTCACCAATTGCCTTAATCAAGTCAATATCTATAATATGTATTCTTGTATACTGAGGCTGTGTCATAAGACAAGGCCTGGGATATAGTCCACTCAGGAAACTTGCAGCACATCACACTGTCAATTTTACTGCTGTATTTCTCTGCATTACCATAAGTGCAGATCCTTATGACATTGTGATTTCTGCGCTTATTTTGCTCAATCTGATTTAGTGGGATGATTTATAACATGTGGATTGCTTTGCAGATACTCTACAAGTCAGGGAAGAAAGACTTCTCAGTGCTACCGTGACACTCTTAGCTTTCAAGTTAGGTATCTTGTCCGTCTCAACATCACACCAAATCTGTTGGATATCATATTACCAAAGTCAAAAACAACTTTAAAAATAAATGTATTAGCATGCATGATAAGAAAAACAGTGATGGGAGCGTTTCAGGATCTGCAATACACACCACAGGGCTGTTTTTATTTCAATAAATCATTCTTGTGGATTATGACTTCATCAGAACCCCTCAACTAAATTACAGCCTTGTAAATTTTTTTGTTTTCCCCAGTGTTTAACCTGTGATCCTGCACTCGCAAAGAGACGCATAATAAACACTGAAGCAGGAGGTTTTGACAGAGGCAAAAAACGAATTGCTGGAAAATCTCACCAGGTCTAGCAGCAACTGTGGAGAGAAATCAGGGTTAACGTTTTGGGGTCCAGTGACCCTTCTTCAAAACACCTTTTTTTTGACAGAGATCCTTACTGATTGCCCCACATAGAAACAGTAATTAATAAGTAGAATGATTTTGCATTAAAAATGCAGTGAGGGGGTAAGAAATAAGAAGATGGGGAACCAGACTATGGAGTAGAATTTCATCTTTTGCCAAGAAGACACTGTTTTAAAACTGGTCAGACTTACAAACGTTATCCATTTCTCTGCAGCTATTTACGTTGAATGATTCTGTCACATGAAATCCGGCGTTGCAATTCACTTTTTGTTGGGCTGAGCTGTCTAGACTTGGTCTATTTCTCCTTGGAGCTGTCACATACAATTCATTCATTTACATTAGCTAAGGATTGACATGACAATATTGCTTCATTTTAAATTTCCTGCTCTCACAATTATGACCTTCGGCACTATAGAGGCACACTGTTAATATCTCTGTTTGCAAATTTCCTTTCAAACATTGTCTCACCATCTGATTTTCTTGGCTATTTCCAACTTTATTTATCTTGCTGTTCATTTATAGTTTTGTTAACATCATCCTCAATTTATCATCTAGATGCAACATTTGTGATATATTTTAATTTGTGGAATAGATGCACTATTTAAACAGTAAAACTTTGTTTAAAGGTCTCCATTTTAATTTGATCCACAGTTATTGGATTTAAAAACGTTTGTTAGCCCCAACAAATCTTTTCAAGCTTTGTTTATATCTACACCCATGATAAAAAAAATCTTTTGTGTGGACCGATGAGGAAGAAACAAAGCTCCAGTCACTTGAATAGCTTTGCACACAAAATCATTATGTTTTTGTCTAAATGTTTTTACTTCTCACCATTTAACCTTTACAGTGCTTCATCAGGAATTCCCTTGAGGACAGGATTATTTATATAGCACCAGGAGACTTCAACTCCCAATTTGAGATTCTCTCGATTTTAATTCTGTTTGCTCCCTATTGCAATCTCTGTGTTATCAGACCTGTGCGCACAATACTGGTTCTCCAGGCCCTGGCCTACTTTACTGGGGCATACTCTCCCTGATCCATTACTGGGAGCTAATCTTCCAGCCACAATGTGTCTAAATTCTGGAACAGCCAATATCAGTATTTCTACCTCAGTACCTCTCTCCCTACCTTCATTACATTCTTTGAAGTTGTGTGTTTAAACCCTCTTATCTTCTCCTCTTTCCCTGTATGCTCAATCCAGCTCACCATCTGCCTCATCATGAAACACTCTGCATTACCTTCTAAGCATGGGATGAACACCATAAAAAGGTAACGTTGTTTTTGCTAGGTTTTCACCAGACCATGAGATCAAGTGCTTCACATTAGCAAAGTATTCATTTGCAGCCATATAGAAGTGTGCCACTTGGATTCTAGTGGGGAAGGATTTCCTCTGTTCACTGCCTGTGGTGAACCTGTAAACACACTGATCCTGAATAGCTGTGAGCCAATATTCCTGAGAATTCTACTTTGGGAATCTTTGCCTCAGACCACATCAACTTTCAGCCTGGGAAGATGGTCTTCTTTCCTTTCCCATGCTGGATGTCTGTGCCACTAAATCTAGTTCTAAGCAGCTGAAGAGGCTGTAAAAATTGGTAAAAGTTGCTTGATTCAGGAAGGGAGTTGCCTGGTAGGTCTGGTGGAGGTAGGTCAGAAAGATTGCCTCAGAAATATGTTGGGTGCCCAGCTGATAGCATTGCAAACAAAAGGTTACTGTCAAATCTTCAAGAGTTCAGATCATGATGCCACATTACCACAGGTCAGATCTGGTTGACTGCTTCTGAGCAGGACCCAGTGGAAGGTCAGGGTGGAAGAAGTTTTACATTCAGGGTCTTCCTGCTGGCTCTAAACATCACCCATGTTAAGTGGTAAGGTAGCTACAGAAAACAACTACTAACTATACATTGAGGAAACCTCTGCACAAAGTGGGAATCCAGGCTTCTACTTTAACTGTTTTACCCATGTTTTCAATTTGCCACAAAGGGAGGAAATGAACCATCTAGGACTATTTACACTGAAACAAACAGAGAAACTGAAGGCACATTGTATAAGGCACTTTATATACTACCAGCAATTGGCAACCACCAAACCTTATTTCAGGATCCAAATCGTCAGCCCTAGGCATATCTTCTTAGGGAATGTTAAAGATATCTTCAGCATCTGTGCTTCCTGCTGTCATGGAATTGTGTTTTCAAGCCTGACCTCTCTCATGGTATCACTCCGGTTCCTGGCTATGGAAGTTAGCATAGCATTAATATTTTATGAGACAGGACCTTCCAAGTACCTTCACTAACATGTGTTGCATCAGTCAGTCTTTATTCGATAACATAGTTTTTATCTTATTCACTTCCTTCTCTGTTAAAAGGTTCCAAAAGTGCCAAAAGCAAGTGGGTATCTTTGGGTTTACAGATGACACCACTATGTCCATTAGGGCAGCTATCTGTTTCTCAAAGGGTGGCATGCTGGTCTTTCAGTCAAAAGGTGGTGGATTCACCAGAAACTGGCACACAAATTCTAATTTCACACATGACTGCAGTAAGGAGGGAAGCTGCACTATCAGAGGCACGGTCTTTCATATGTGCTGTCTGTTGTCTGAGGTGGACTTAAAAGGTGCCATAGCATTACTTCAAAGAGCTGGGGGACTCTCCGAAGTGTCCTGACCAATATTATCCCGTAAACGAATCACTAAAACAAATTATTCAGATGTTATTATTGTATAGTTGTAGAACCAACCACTGGCAGCTTGTAGTTGGGGCACAGTGTTGTCACCATTCCTTCTTTCTATACTTAGTCTAAGATGATGTTTGGTTAACAAATGGCAGAGAATGACTCACGGGTGAGCGTCAACAGGAAGAGGAACTTATCTTAAGAAAAAGTTGTAGTTTTCTGCAAAAATAGCAATAGGTATGAGTTACTTTGGCTAGTTAGACAAAATTACTGGGATTAACAGGAGCTAAGGATGGCACGTCTGACCCTCACCGGGATCTAGAGCTGTTCGCCTTCTTTCTACACTTAAACCGTGTCACATCATCAGGTTAGGGGGACCTTAATGCAACCTTCAACAATAACTATTTCAGAGCCAATGTCATATACAACCATGATCACATTGCTGTTTGTGAGAGCTTTTATATAAATTTGCTGCCAGATTTCCTAAATTATCACAGTGAATTCACTTCAAATCTGTTTCATTGACTGTAAAGTGCTGTGGATCATTTCAAGGCCAAGAAAAACACTGTGTCAGTGCAAGCTTTTCTTTGCTTGTTAGCAGAAGCCTCATGGTACATAAGAGTTAGATGGTGCTACTGGAACGGAACAGAATAAGCTTACTAAACGTGTAATTTTCTGGCAGCATTCAGAATATTTTAATCTGACTTGCCTCCAATATATGTACTTCCAGACAAAACATTTCAATCATCTTGAAGCATCTAAAAGTACAGAAGATGACTGAAGCACACTGCAAGATGTATACATGCACTATGATGTAAAAACATTTTGGTAGATAATGAGAGTGAAGTTCAAATTTGTACAGGAATGTAAAACTATGTAGTCTACTAGCAGTCCTAAGCTCTGCCCAGCATTCAGTCCCATTAAAGCATTTTGCACAGCACACAATTTGAGTTTCACTTATGTGTCCCATTTTATTGAACTTATTACAATGTATACTGATTAAACTCAATAAACTGTACTGAAAGGGTACCCTGGGGGAGAATGAACATTAAATTACAACTTAAGATTTAATTGATCCTGTTTCGTCTTGAAGTCTACATTTCATTTTATTGTTCAAGTCCACAAAAAGCAAAAATGAATTAAACCATCTTTGTAATAACCCAAATCAGGCCTCTGGCTGCACATTTGTGTTCCCCAGTTTCTCTGGCAACCGTTTCTTTCCCAGCATTGAAAAAAATAATTGTACATGAGGAATGAAAGAGAATTAATAAAAAGGGCATTTATTTCTTTTCTTAGATACTACCTTGAGATATTTTACACAATGCATTCAAACAACATTCATGATATTTCTACTCTTGCCTCTGTTTAAAGTTGAAATACACTTTCAGGGTTTTGTATCATTCAGCTGGACCATCAGAAGTAAGTCAGTTTGGAGTTCCAGTGTCTTGGAATAGCTAATCTGTACGAATACAGTCTAAATCTAACTAATCAGCATAGGACTATGTCCCAAACTGCAACTCATGATCCACACTGGGGCCAAGAGATGAGATTTAGTGGTTGCAAGCTCCAGCAATGGTTGCTAAGGATCTGAGTCTGATTTCTGAGAGCACCAGTGCCCCTTTAAATCCTTGCTTTTTTTTTGGTTGGCATGCCCATCAAAGTGAATAGATCTCTGAAACCTGATTTTTGCAGCAAAATAAAGTTGGTAAAAAACATAGATGTTTGTTTTTTTCTGGATCAAGGACACCACAGTTTAAACAATTGCTTCCACACTGAACTTATCTCCCTGGGGTTTTGTTGTTTTGTTTTCAAAGGGGAATTTTGTTAAACTAATTTATTGGAGTTCTTTGAGGGAGTAACATATGCTGTGAAAAAAGGACAACTGCTGGATGTACTGGACTTTGATTTTCCAAAGGTAATTGATGAGGTGCCATATCAAATCTTATAGCAGAAAATAACATATTGATATGGACAGAAGATTTGCTAGCTAATAGGAAGCAAAGAGTAGGCCTAAATGGGTTATTTTCTGGTTGATCAGCAAATGATATGCCATAGGGATTAGTGCTTGAGGCCACAACTTATAAGATATAGACTTGGATGAAGGGATCAAAGGTATGGTTGCTTAATTTGCTGATGACACAAAATAGCTGGGAAGTAAGGAGGATATTAAAAAGGGTACATGCACACACACACCTTGTAGCGTCCTCTTCCAGAGTTAAGCTCAAGTTCAGTGTTAGTTCATCCCAAAACTTTAGCTCGGTTCCCACCCACTTCCCTGATGCTCAGACCCGGGGCCTAATCCATCTCTGTCTATCTCTGATTTTGAAGTGAAAAGGCAAGAGAAGTTTTACAAGTAGCTCTATTGCTTAGGAGGTTTTAATGGTATTTATATTAATAACTCATTTTATTAAAATATCAAATTGTCTGTTTTTTAACATTTGGGGACAGTTTTGTGCCAAATTATCTCTCTGAAAATTGCTCATCTGTCCCTCAAGTGAGAACATATCAGAAATGTGACCCTGTTCCTACACTATCTCCAGACAGCAAGATTAAAAAGACTATCTTTGGAAGTCAGCACTGGTACTTCTCAGCAAAATCCACTCTGACAAACTTCCATAACAAGGCAAGTGAACTCAGTACAGCTGATATCTGAATATTAATACATTTAACATCACCAGTGTGTGTGTGCAGGGGAACACGTTGGAGAGGTAACAGCTTTTATTCCTGTACCTGTTCTCATGAACCTGGGGGCCGGGGGGGTGTGGAGGTTGGGGTATGGGGACACTTTACCAACCCTCACTAAATGTGAATTTACCTCAGAAAGCAAATCCTGAATTAGGGAAATGTTTCATGTTCTCTGAAGAAACCTCGACACAAAACGTAAAATGGTAGCATTATCCGGAAGAACTGAGCATGAAGTTTGATGATACTGTACTCTAAGGAAGTTCCCCAATTGTCATTTGATCCAGAACTACTGTGTGGGAAATGTAAAGATAGCTGCTTGGGGAAAGCACTGACAGGCTGGTTGATGTCTGTATTGATGCCATCTCCCAGAAGTAATCACTGTCTTCAGAGGAAAAGAGAGAACATTGAAAAATAGAGGAAATCGATAGGTAATCACTGTTGAGTATAGCAGAATAAATATTGCGAAGGATGAATAGGATACCTTTCATTGGGTCAGTACGTGTACAGTTTCGATTCACAAAGTGTTTGAGACCTCAGAGCTCTCTTAAACAGATGATAAAATGGTTCTGAACATTAAAACAACATTTTCCACACTCCTAAATCTCACTAAAACTTGGAAGATATGCACACTTGTTGGAATAGTGTGTTGGTACACTAAAGGTCATTGACAGTAATCCAACAATGTCATGTGACTTAAGAGATGGCACCATGAACTTGTCCTTGGTGATGGATGAAGACACTATGAAGGCAGTGCTTGTGCATTGAACTGCTGCATATTGTAGCTGGTATATGCTGCAGCTCCGGTTCATGGCTTGTGTATTTATTAAGCTCAATGGCAGGGAAACTAATTGTCTCATGTAGTGGGTTTGTTGCCTGCTGCTTAAACTGACAGGAACAACATCAGAATTGCATGATTAAGGCAAGTCACAGCATACAATATACGCGTGCATTTCTCAACACAGTTGTCAAACAAACTGTTTTGTCTCAAACACTATGATGCTTCTTGAGTTTTGTTGTGTTTGCACCATTGTAGGTATGTTTTTGAACATGTTCCTGACTGAAACCTTACAGTGGTGAATAGACTTTGACAGATTAGGAGGTGACTCGCTAATTACTGAGTACCCATACTCTATTCTACTCATGGGCCATGTTGACCTCCATTTATCAATTTGTCTTTCAAAATCTACTAGGAACAGGCATTCCAGAAAGAAAACCTGTAAAACTGGAGAATAAAATATACTGGAATGACCTATCTTTTGTCTATGAAAATCAAGTTCCAGTACATTCAGTCCCAAGTATTATTGTGTTTTTTAATGCTTTATTTCTGCCTTTGAAGTAACTGTCTACCCTCTGAAAACTGTTGTGATTCAGATTAAATGCATTTAAAAGGCAGTGCACAGGTCACAACTAAAGGGTCCTGTTTGGCCCATAAGGCTGCACTTCCAAATACAGATATCTGTAAATGGAGGATTTTGCAAGGAGCTGTTCCTCCAATCAGGGGCCACTTGTCTCCCAACTTTGCTGCTTGTAGGCTGACTAGTGAACCTATCAGCAGCAAATATGGGAGAGAAAGGAGACTTTGATTGGATGAGCAGTGATCGGGTGACTGATTGGTTTAACTCATCCTGAACCCAGGAGCTACAGAGGTAAGTCTGCAAAAGAGTGCCAGAGAGGGTTTTAGAGAGCCTTTGGCATAAGCAGCATAGGAATGAGAGTTGGTGAGTGTGAGTGTAGCAAAGGGAGTGTTGAACCATTAAGTGGGGATGTGGGGTGAGAGTCAGTTGGTTAGGGGTCAAGTGGATTGAGAATCAGGGCTTTGTCGGGAGTGGGGGGTGCCTTTAGCATTGGGCAGTGTTACCGTGCCCTGATTGGTTTGCCTTTCAGCACACTGATTGGTCATTTGGTCAGGATGTTCCAATTGGTTAACTGGGAACTGGAGGGATATGCTGCCTTCACATTCCAGGCCTTGGCAACATTAATGCACAAAACCACTCAGTCCTAAGGGTGACTGGAGATGTGGGTAATGAGGGATGGGACTAGCTTGGAGGGAATTGTGGCTAGTGAGATGAGTGAGTGAGTAGAGTAAGTAACCTGGGGGCAGTGGATGGTGAGTTAGATTGGATTGTACAAATCCACCCTTATCCTCTTCACCCTCTACCACTTGCCAACTTGGAATGCATCTCACCAGAGGGAAACCCAAGGCAGTTCTCCTGATATCCAGCTGCTTGGTCTAGCCTTGGTTCCCATCCCCTTTTCTGGTGATCGGTGAAATTTGCTCTCGGGCTCCCTGAATGAGACAAATATTAATAAGAGTCCTGTTCCTCATGCACCATGAGTGGGCAAACATGATTTAGATCATAGATCTGTATCTCATCATCATGTATATGCCTTAGTCATTAGTAAATATTCTGAGATATCACTACCGATCAGAAATTTTACTGGACCAGTCATACTCAATGGGTGCTGATTTGCTGTAAATGAACTTTTTTTCTGTTCAGTATTTTGTAGATCTTTTATCCCCCATTGGAATGTTATTTGCTCCCATTCCTAAGAACTAGCAGTAGGCCATTCAGCCCCTTGAGCTTGCTCTGCCATTTGATATGAACATGGCTGATCTCATCTTGGCCTCAACTCCATTTTCAGAGAGTCATAGAGCATGGAAACAGACCATACCAAACATACTCCCAAACTAGTCCCACCTGCCTGCTCTTGACTCATATTCCCCCAAACCTTTCCTATTCATGTAGCTATCCAAACGTTTTTTGAGCATTGTAATTGTACCTTCATCTACCACTTCCTCAGGAAGTTCGTTCCACACACAAACCACGCTCTGTGTAAAACATTTCCCCTCGTCTTTTTTAAATCTCTCTCCTCTCACCTTAAAAATGTGCCCCCTAATCTTGATATCCCCCATCCATGGGAAAAGACACCTACCATTAACACTATCTATACCTCTCATTATTTTATAAACTTCCATCAGGTTGCCAATCCCTGTAAACTTTCAACCCATTACTGATTAAAGATATGTCTACTCCTTAAATTTAGTTTTAAGTATTATTTCATATTCTTTAAGTAACTAGCAGCGTCGTGTGCTGAGGCAGGCCTGCACAATTCAGATTGAGGCCAGCATTGCTTACCCACAAGGAAGCACCCCAGTCCCTCTCTCAGTGACTTACGCCCCACAGCATCTAGGCTATTGAGAAGGTTCAGGCTGGAGATCCAGTCTTTCATGGATAGTCATTTCCTAAATTACAACAGTGACCACATTTCAAGAGCTTAATTGACTGCTAAGTACTGGTACATGTCATGGCAACTCCCTGCATAATACTGAACATGGGCTTCACTCTTGGAGGCGCAGTCTTTCATACACCACATGAAACAGAAAACCCTTGCACTCTTGGGTAGGTGGCAGAGATCCTTTAGCATTATTGAGGGGTCTCCTGAGATAATGGTTTATACTTAAGTCAGCAGGACTAATGCAGATGATCGTTTATCACTTTGTCTGTGGGAGCTTGCTGTGTGCAAATTGCTTGCCTCAATTCCTGCATTAAAACAGTGACTGTACCTCCCAAGAGTAGTCAAACGATTGTAAAGCAATGTTGGGATGCCCTGAGATCAGGAAAGGTGCTATATAAATTCAAGAGTTTACTGTTGTGACAATAGATCTACAAGTAGGATATGAAACAGGCTGGCTTTGTATCTTGGTTAAGAAGTTTGGTACAAAAGTATAAATAGTAACTATTTTCTACCAAGGGTGACAGGTCTGTACTGTTTTTCTATAAGTTGCAGTTCTATTTTTAAAACGTACACCTTCATCTCATGGTTTTTGAAGTGAAAGATTCAGCATAGCCAGGAAGCAGATAGGAGCTGCCTCTAATCCCAACTTGTAAACTAGGGGCAGGAATAGACCATTCAGCCCCTCGAGCCTGTTCTGCCATCCAATAAGATTATGGCTGATCTGTGGCCTAACTCCATATACCTGCGTTTAGCCCATATCCCTTAATACCTTTGCTTAACAAAAAATTATCTGTCTCCAATTCAAAATTTACAACTGATCCAGCATTCACTGCCATTTGTGGAAGAGAGTTCCAAACTTCTACCGCCTTTTAAGTGTGGAAGTGCTTCCAAAATCTCTCCGAAATGGTCTAGCTCTAATTCTCAGACTATGCTCCCTAATGGTCAGATATACAAACAGATCAAAGGTACACCAATGGGGTCACCCTTCTCAGGGCTCATCGCAGTCATGCAAAGACTGGAACACACCACCCTCCCCCACATTCAACCTAAACTGTGGATTCGGTATGTAGACGACACATTCGAAGAGACCCACCACCTCATCAACAGCGTATTTACGGGGATTAAATTCACAAGGGAAGAAGAAAACAACAATTAACTTCCGTTTCTGGATGTTAAAGTGGAGCGATTGACAAACAGGGAGTTCCAAACCTCAGTATACAGAAAAGCAACCCATATGGATCAATTCCTCAATTTCCACAGCAAACACCCCAACGTCCACAAACCAAGCTGCATTAGGACACTATTTAACTGGGCCAGGACACACTGCAACACTCCAGAACTATGCAGGAAAGAGGAAGATCACTTATTCAAGATCCTCACTTTAAACGGATATCCCCACAACTTCAACCACAGATGCCTACAAAACAACAACAGGAGGACACAGTACAACCTAATACACTGGCCACGCTGCCCTACATCAAGAACATATCGGAACTGACAACAAGACTCCTAAGACCACTAGGAATCATGGTAGCCCACAAGCCCACAGCTACTCTACGGCAAATATCCACAAGGATTAAAGACCCCATTCCCACAACATGCAGAACCAACGTGGTTTACAAAATACCATGCAACAACTGCCATAAACATTACATCAGACGGACAGATAGGAAGGAAACTAGCCATCAGAATACACGAACGTCAGCTAGCAGCAAAACAGCACGACGAGCTCTCCTTAATATCGGTATATTCAGATAATGAAGGCCATCAATTTAACTGGGACAAGGTAACCGTAGTAGCCCAAGCCAAACATAGACATGCGCAGGAATTCCTAGAGGCATGGTTCTCCACCCATACTTCAATCAACAAACATATAGAATTGGACCCCATATACAAATCCATACAGATCAAAACCGGAAATAACAGTACTCACCATAACAGACCGGACAGTATAAATTCCAAGCGGAGTAGAATAACATCGCTTCATCGGAGGCTCCACTGATGATGTCACCTATCATAGTGATGAAACGTCTGAACAAAAACGAGCCAGCTCGGCGAGCAAGTCAACAACTTCATCCACAATCTAAGCTACAGATCTTTGTCAAAACTTTAAATAGTTTGTCTATTCTGTCTTTCCCAGTTAGTATCTTGAAGACTTCCGTCAGATCGTCCCTTAACCTTTTAAATTCTAGAGAAAACAGATGAATAGTTGAAGGGTAGCACTGGATGATTTAAAAATTGTGGCACTGTTAGATCCTGATCACAGCTATAATTCCACTCGACTAGCCATGTCAAGTTGAGATACTTCAAAAAAAATTCAAATGAAATTGGGCTCAAATAATTTAACTCTCGTATTGATCAGGATCAAGTTTATAACTGAATTGTTATTTAACAAAGCATTTCAAGGGAGGGAGGACAAGTAGAAAGCACCATACTTTTTCAGTACCATTTTGTTGCTGGCTTTCCCACCTTTGCCCTGTGAACTAGTATTTTTGCAGGAAGTCCCATTTTAAAATTCTGCTATGGAATTTGGTTCAGATGTCACCAGCCAGGTTAATTATAAACTACAATCTAAAAGACAAAGTGCTTGATGCTACTTGGTAGGCAATTAAATGGGAAGTGATGCATTGATTACCAGTGTCTGCTTTAACTGGGGGTGGAGGCTATCTCCCATGTTTTCACGTTTTAACAGCATTCGGTGCGGGGCATCACAGCCATTAGAAGGGGCATGGTGCAGGTTTGTCCAAATAATAGAGCTTTAAAAAAAGAGGTTTAGCTAAGAGGACGGATTACATAAACAAACCAAAATTGGTGGTATAGTGAATAATGAAGAAGGCTGACCTCAAAGTACAACAGGGACCTTGATCAGATGGGCCAATGGGCCGAGGGATGGCAGATAGAGTTTAATTTAGATAAATGCGTGGTGCTGTATTTCGGAAAGGCAAATCAGGGCAGGATTTATGTACTTAATGGTAAGATCCTGGGGAGTGTTGCCGAACAAAGAGACCTTGGAGTGCAGGTTCATAGTTCCTTGAAAGTGGAATTGGAGGTGTACAGGCTAGTGAAGAAGGCATTTGGTACGCATTCCTTCATTGGTCAGTGCATTGAGTACAGGAGTTGGGATGTAATACGGCTATACAGGACATTGCTTAGGCCATTTTTGGAATACTGTGTTGAATTATGGTCTCCCTGCTGTAGGAAAGATGTTGTGAAACTTGAAAGGGTTCAGACAAGATTTACAAGGATGTTGCCAGGGTTGGAGGGTTTGAGTTGTATGTAGAGGCTGAGTAGGCCGGGGCTATTTTCTCTGGAGTGTCGGAGGCTGCGGGGTGACTGTATGCAGGTGTATAAAATTATGAGGGGCATGGATAGGGTGAATAGCCAAGGTCTTTTCCCGGGGTTGGGGAGACCAAAGCTAGGGGGCATGGGTTTAAGGTGAGAGGGGATGGATTAAAAAGGGACCTAAGGCGCTATTTTTTCACACAGCATTTGGCGCATGTATGGAATAGAATGAGCTACCAGAGGAGGTGGTGGAGCTGGGTACAATTACAACATTTAAAAGGCATCTGGATAGGTATATGAATAGGAAGGGTTTAAAGCGATATGGGCCAACTGTTGGCAAATGATACTTGGTCAGATTGGCATGTCTGGTTGGCATGGACAGGTTGGACCGAAGGGTCTGTTGCTGTGCTATACATTTCTATGACTCTATATTAATACTGTGATTACAAAAAGCAGGCCAGAGACTGGGTATTCTGCAGTAAGTAATTGCAGGAGGAGCACCAAAACAATAGCTGCAGTATCAATTTGCCTTTTGACTTCACGTTCAACACAATGTCTAAATAGCATTGAGACTAGCTATGTGTGCCTATCAAGGCAATTGGTGGCTGTTTGGTTCAACTTCCTAGATGAACATCTTAGGTCTTCGAGGTGGGTAAGCCGCCTCCTATCAGTGGCCTTGAATTCACTGTCATCTGCTTGTTCCAAAGGTGAGCATGGGACCTGTGTGGGATGTCACGCAGCAGCAACAGTGAGATGACAAATATCCTGTATGACAGGATGTCAGATATTATTGTCAACAGAGATTCAGACCATCAGGCACAAAGGACTGCAGGGTTTGCTTTGATGGCAGTATTCTTTTAAGTAAAGGTCTCAGACTGCATCATGTCAACATCAAAGTCTTGTTGTGTAAGGCCAAAATATTCACCACATTGGCTGGGCCATTTTGAAGATCTCGTTGTGGAACCATGGCTTGGTGCTGGGGCACCCTGCAGCATGTCCCTTCAAGAATTTCCTGCACGGTTGCTGTCTCCTGCACACTGCTCTCAATAAAATACAAGGTAGTGAAACATCTCCTGTTTATAGACCCTTGCAGCAGCCGTGCCACACACCCTCCCCCTCAAACCCTACAACAAATCAACAGCACCCCGCATTTCCAAATGCACCTTGGAGATCAAATCAGCTACCCACTCATAACCAACAATGCTCTTCTTTAGTGACCTTCCTGCCACAGTCATATCTCTTCACAGAAGCACGGTTGTTCAGTGGGCAGCACTGCTGCCTCACAGCGCCAGGGACCTGGGTTTGATTCTAGCCTTGGGCAACTGTCTGTGTGAGGTTTACACATCCTCCCCGTGTCTGTGTGAATTTTCTCCAGGTGCTCCGGTTTCCTCCCACAGTCCAAAGGTGTGCAGGTTAGGTGGATTGGCCATGGGAAATGGACAGTTATAGGGCTAGGGTGGTGGGCTGGGTCTGGGTGGGCTATTCTCCAAAGGGTCAGTGTGGACCCGATGGGCCAAATAGCCTGCTTCTACATTGTAGGGATCCTATGTGTGCTCATAAACTGTAGCTTTCCAGACTAAAGAACTTCAGAACATTGAGAAAACACTCATTCCATGCTGTCTGCAAGCCTACTTCAGAAAATGCCAAGACTGTTGTTTTAGCTTTTCATCTGAACAACACAAAGGCCACTGAAGAATTTCATGCCCAGTCCTATGGTTGACCAGTCACTCACAACCCAATGTCAAAATACTTTGGCACCACTTTTAACCACACATCCTCCTGGCAACACAACTGAATTCCGGAGTCAAGGACAAGATGAGCCTGAATCTTATAATCTGCATCGTGTCGACCTCAGAAGGTCATAGGGTATGCTTTTAGATCTCCCGATCACCACACAGTAGATGCTGACTACTTGAACTTAGGTGGCCTGTCTAGTCTCCTCCTGACAACCTCCAGGTATAAGACGTTCCTCTGGGCTCTCACTGCTGCTTTTGGCTGTTGGAAACTTGCATGCTCCATGATGAGGCAGTCTAAATATCAGGATGGTGACTGACTAGCAGGAGAACACACCACTCTTAGTTCTCCAAACCACTCATCATCCTGACTTGGAAATATATCGACGTTACATCAGTGTCACTGGGTTACAATCCTGCAACTTTTTCCCTGACAGCATTGTGGGTCAAACTGCAGCATGTGGACCACAACGGTTCAAGAAGGCAGCTCACCACGACTTTCTCAAGGACAACTAAGGACGAGCAATAAATGCTGGCCCAGCCAGCGACACCCATGTTCCATGAATGATTAAAAAGGTCTAGTTGCAGCCACATTGATGGGACACGCTGCACATCTGGTTCAGCCTGCTCATTGGGCCCTCTGTCTCTAATTGGACAGATATTACGCAGAGAGTCCAATAATTTGTTGCCTTCCACAAAATGCCACCGGGCATTGTTAATAACGATGAGCAAGGTCAGATTTGGAAAAAGGCCTAACAATCTTGGTGAGATCTGGCCCAGAAGCTCAAATTGTCATGGATAATCGTAGCATTATCAGTGAGCTCCCTTTTATGTAGTACAAAAAAAACCCCAGAGCCTTTCACAATGATTCTTCTTCATACGTAAGTATATATCTCCACAGATATTTCACTTGATGATGTGTTTTATTTATGACAAATTAATGATACAAACACAAATATTAAACCCATAAGAATGATGTGTTAATCTTAAAAAATTAAACAGAGGGACAAGAGATACTCAGGAGAAAAGAATAAAATAGCAAACTCCACTGCAATGAGTAATAGCAGTAAGACTGTCATTGTACTACATTAAAATATTAACTAGTCAATTCATAGCCATGTAAACACTATTTCATACAGGAAGAGAAAGTACACTGGCTTTGATACCACTCTTCCTCTGCTGTGTAACTGTACTGTACTCCCATCAGCCAATGTCATGTACACTTTCATTCATTTCACTTTATCCTTTATCATACAGTTTCAGGGCAGAGGGTAATATCACATCTGCTCACTTACCTCCAGGGTGTCCCCAAGAACATCTGTCAGTGTCTGCCCTCTTCGCTCCCTGCCATGGCAGGTAATGGATGATCAAATATTATCGTACAAGGTTATTTTTGCAGTGATGCTTAGCTTAGTATTTCCAATGCTGAGAGCTCTCCTCCTGTGCATCTGGTGATTTAAATCCAGAACTGCTTTGTAAATGAACACTGAGACAATTATCACATTGCACAACAAGGTGACTGGAGCATTTTATGCAGCATCCCTCCCTTTCAGCACATTGACAACACTCCCTCTGGCCTAGAGAGGGCAGATATCACCCTAATTTTTTTTTAAACAACAATGAAACAGGTGATTAAAGGATTAGGCAAGCTGCTGTTATTTTTGCCACAGCATTCTTCAGGTATTAACTGGTCAATTGCCGTCATTTGCAGTTGCTTCAATGTAATGTGCAGCTGATATGTCACCATGTTTAAATGTGTTATCTTATTTATTTCCACAAATTTTTGCTAATCTTTGTACAGAGCTGTGGTTTCTCTTGAAGGATCATAAGACATGGAAACAGAGGTAGGCCATTTAGTCCATCAACATAGCTATTATCATTCTTGAGGGTGGGCTAGTGATAGCAAAGTTTGGAGGTTGAGACTGTGCGTGTGTGTGCGTGCGTGCATGTGCGTGCACGCGTGTGTGTGCCTATGTGTGTGCGTGTGTGTGCCTATGTGTGTGCG